>NC_090023.1:105283865-105606920 GCF_037176765.1 Anolis sagrei
TCTTTTGACTTTGAACTATTTCATAGTGGTATTTTGGCTTGGTTACGTTTTGGATCTTAACTGTTTCCTGTCCTGTTCTAGCTTCTTAAAAAAACATCTCAGCCAGCATTGTAGACTATGGTAGAGGAACATGAAATGCAATTGTAAGACATGGGGGGGGGGGGGGAGCAGATGAAAGTTTTCCAGTTTGCCGAATGTTTTCCGGCTTCTTCCAGCTGTTTTTATCTCTCATTTTCCTCCCAGTATTAGTTGCTGTGGCAGAGTACTGGTTCACATTCTTTGATTGCCTGAGGAATAAATTAATGAGGTTACTGGAGACATCAAACATTTGCATATTCACAGATGCTTATTAGGTTTAAAACAAATGCCAGGTGCACAGGATTTGGGAAATAATGGCCTTGGGTGAGACGTATTCCTGTTATAATGTGAAATATACTTTTCAACATCAAAATATGGCAAGCAGAACTCAAGAATCTGTGGCCAGAAGAAACAGTACCCCACTACCACCAAAGGAAAAAAGATCTGGTCTGTTTAAACAACATTTTACTGTAAGGTTCCCTACAGCCAGCTAATTCACCTGCTTGTATTCCATAGAAAACATTTTTTTAAAAAAAAACATACTTGTAAATGCACTTTTGTGTTTTTCCCTACAAGAATATATATTTGCGCTCAATTCCTTATGGATTTCTGAATTTATTAAACAGCTGTGGAGGTACACAATATGTGTTTGAGGTTACTTCCTGCAAGGCCCAATTACTGAAGGGTTTTATACTCTAGCAGTTATTGCTAAGGATCCCAAACCTATATCCTACAAGAGACATAAGACTGAATTACAAAATATGTCTCCAAGGGATGCGTACACATGGCTGCATTGTTGTCAGCGACTTCCGTCATTGCTCTGTGAAAGCACATTGTGTGCTTGATTTGTACTGTATCTCATTATTGCTGTAAGTTTGTAGCTCTGCTGTTCGCATGGTATACTTATCCCTTTTGTATCCTCCTGGCTTAAATATAAATTGAGTTCTTTCCGGTATTCTGCCATAGCATCTACACTATAGTTTTTAGCACTGCTTATTTTAGCATGGCAATAATTGCAAAACAAAACCATGTGCCTGGAGTTTTCTTGTTTCAGAGAAGGGCCTGCACATACGCATTTGCAGAACATTTAGTGTGCATTGTGCTGTGGCTAGCCTTTTGCACAGCAAAATCAAGCAGTCTTAAATGGATCTTGTTTTTGGATATGAATATGGATGAAGTCAGAGGCTCCATTCTGCCCCCCTGGTTTCAATGAATGCTGTGCACAACTTCATTTTTCTATATGTTTCTATGTGTTTGCTGTCCTGCCACCACAAATCCTATTTGGAAATCACATTTAGAGCATAAATGATAACAGAAGTATTACACAATGTCCGTCCTGCATGTTTTCTAGGCATCTCCTATGGCTTTTGTGACTTCTTTCCAACTTTGAATGAAAATATATAGAGTGCTCTTGATATTTTATGTAATAGCCTATGAAATTAAGTCTCCAGTCGAAAAAATGTTTCTCATAAGTCAAGCATGATCTGCATTATATTAATGACTACAAAAACAGATGTTATTTTGTACAACATGGGGCAGGGTTTTTTCGGTTGCTGAAGGAAGAAAGGGGTTAAAGAAAATGCATGACTAATAATCAGAGGAACAATAGATGACATTGCAAGACACAAAAGTATTGTCTTTTCCAGCATTTGTTTTCAGGCCATTATTCTGTTGAATTCTTTCTAACACTAACAACAAAAAACAGAAAAAGAATGGCATCTGTATTCTAGTATTTCTCCAAGAGTATCTTTAAAACTGATCTTTCAGACTCTTTCATAAAATGCTTATTTTTGGAAACAATTTGCTTGATTCAGAAGGGCCATTTCAGCAAACCTTTTTGCAATTGAAATGCTAACGTCCAGGCATGTGTGTGTGTGTTTTCCATGCACACCGCACAGATTTTTTTGATTATGTAGATTTTCCCCCGACTGCAGTTTCATATGCAAAGCATGCATCAGCCATATCCATGCTATCTCCTAAAGCAGTCGTTCTGAAACCCAATCTGAGGACAGTGCAGACTAAATAAAATTTCATTTTGATTTGGCCTCCTGCTGAGAATGGGACTGCTTTGTTTCAGCCGACAGAACAAGGAAGCCAGAAAGGTATGTCCTGCTTTGCATGGCTGGTGCTGATGTGGCTTGAGGATCACAATCCAGGCCTTTCAGGCTTCCAGGGCTCCGGCTCGGCATCTCATCCATATCCTGTACTGTCTCTCTGTTTTCCTTCCCATTTGCTTTTCTTCTGTGCTGCCTGTCATCTACCTGCAGGGCAAAGCTGTGGCAGACCTTAACACTATTGTTTACTTTGGCATATGCTTAATAGCTGCATGGCTGTTTGAGGTTGCTGCTCCCACCCACACCCACCCACCCGCTGCTTGCCTTTGTATTCATCCCCCCCCCCCCCCCTTCACTATCCATATTCCCTGGAAAAAATGTTGGATACACAAATGCCGAGGTAATGGGAAATTACATACAGATTGCAATGCTCCAGAGATTTTTCTTATATGTTTATAAAACAAAATTCTGTGGCGCATTTGATGGAAGAAATGTTTGGCTGCTTTTAAGAGTCTTGCATACTGCTAGTCCTTCTTTTATCTGTTTAAGCAAGCAAGCCATAGACCATTATACTGAAAAAGGGTGTGTGTGTAAATATACATATAATTTGTTCCAAAGAATGCGAAGAGCTTTACATCAAATCCACATATTTTGAAGGCTTTCCTAGTCCAGGGCTGAAGCAGATCCATAAATATTGTCAGGTATAAATATTAGTGTTCATCTGTCATCAACTCATATTCAGTTATAACCCATCTAAAATTTGACTGTACTCTCTTTGGCCCATGGTTTTAAATATGGTTTGGGCCATGGGGAGCAACCTGCTATTTTCATACTTTGTAGAAACTTCAGGCATTCTGTCAGGATTAGAAAATGCACAGATTTACAAGTGTTTCCCTGCTCTTCCAAAAATATTTTCCTTTAAATAAAAACAATAAGTTTATCCTTTGTTTAAATATTAGGAGTAAGACTAATTTATATCATGGCTAATTTTAACAGGAGTAAGGCATAGCAGGTTAAAATGATAACCCCCAAATAAAACAAATGGAAGGCCAGGTCCCAGCACAATAAGTCATACAAGTGATTCTGGATACAAATAAGTCCACAAACAGATTAATCCAAAATGTCAGAATTTAAGCAGACCATGATCTTTCCCAGGGATAAATCCCAATAAAACCATTTGAGACTCATTCCCAGTTCCATGTGTATACTATAGCACAGCGAGGTTAGTCCCATTCACTTAACTAGGAATAAAACAAAATGAAAGGCTTTCTATTGGTATATTTTTGAATTAGCTGTATTGTGGAATAGACCATTAGGGACTTCAATCCTCAAAACTGCTTTATTTAGATTAGCTCTTGGCACTCGGCATCACTAGAGTGCTGAGTCTAATTTCTGTGGCATAACACCCTTGTTAAAATTCTGACCATTTGGGTGAAATCCAGAGAATATTAGGCACGCCTAATCCCCAGTGGAGTCAATGAGAGTTCAGTGCAGATTGTTTTCACTGAGTCATCAGACTAAACATGACGCAGGTTTAAGCACTGATGCATCTCCCAGCATCGTTTTTTTTTTCTTTTGCTAAAAACTATCACTCATATTGTGTCTGTTTGTTATGTTTTCCTATCTATAGCTAATTGAGGCTTCAGCAGCTGACTTGGATTGGGACTACCCTTCTCCCTGAGACTCACAGCCTAACCCACACAATCTCCTCCATCTGACTGCTTTCAGGAGAAACAATGTCAGTCGCTGTATTTATGGTTTCTCTCCTGCTGTTTAATTTGGCTCATCGGCATCCCTCTTTTTTTAGAGATGTATGAGAACCTGTCCAGTGTGTGTGTGTGTGTGTGTGTGTGTGTGTGTGTGTGTGTGTGTTAAAGAACCTCACCTTCTGTCAGTTAAAGTTATGAATAAATTTTCAAATTCAGAAAAGTTTTGTAAATTTATGCACACAGAGTGCCTTACACATGCTTTCTTCATAACTTCAACTGAAAGAATTTGGGGTTCTTTTTAGAAAAGAAATAGAAAAATCTGAATGTGAGAGAAAGCAATACTGACAGAATCACTCATCCAAGAATAGGGTTTTGAATGCATCCAATACTTAAACACTTGGTTTAAATCTCTGTGTATTCATCAATTGTTATGAACTGAAGCTTAATAAGGATTGTCATTTAATTTTTCCCCTTTGGACAGGATCTCTATCTCTAACAACTAAGTGGCAGGCAGGTAGAGTATGATTCTTTGCATACAAGGAACAGCTATTTAATTTGATTCATGCTAATGGTTGCAAGATCCAATTATGACCTTAGGAAGCTTCTGTCCCAGTTTACTCATGGAGCTCCACACCACCCATCATATGACGTAGGGGGACTTCCGGTGGGGCTTTGTGGGCAAACTGGGGCATCGGCGTGGTGGAAGCTGCTGCTGCCAACACAGAAGCCACCCCATGTTCTGTTAGTAACAATGGGGCTTCAGTGGAGTTGCTACGCTTTCCTACATATAATGGGAAAGCATCAGCTGGCAGCCAGGATGCCAGGATTACCCCGCTGCCATCCCGCTGCTGCCCAGTTTTTCCATAGAGGCAAGCAAATCATGATGCTGGATCTAATCAATGTGATGAGGTCCTTAGGTTGCTTTTGATAAGAACTTCTTAAATGTCTTCCTAGATTTGTCAGAATCTAACTTTTAAAAAAAGAACATAGGAGAAATGAAACTGATAAATTTGTACATTCCTGCTTAAGGTAATGAATTTGTGTCTTCTGATTTACTGAGATTTCAGTGGGATATATTGAAGTTATGGCCTGCATTAGCCTATTTTACAAAATTCAAGGGTATTAAAACAGTAAGGCTAACACTATGGAGAAATTAGAAAGTGGAGCTGTCAATTGTATGAAGCTTCCTTCTCTTTCTATCCATGTTATAACAGGAAATTCTGGGGTGATTTTTTGTACGGAAGTATTTCAGAAAGGTTGACTATCTACACTAAGTAATTATGTTTGAGTTTTATAAGTGAGATTGTTAAGGGAATTACTCACAGGTGCACATTTTAAATAAATAGGTTATGCTGTACAAATTACCTGCAGCCTATCTTGAGAACAGGATGACACCAAAGAAGTGGGCAGTTCTGGATTATGGCACTGGAATAAATTGTCCGTCATGACAGAAAACTTCTTAGATAACTAAGAGTGGGTTTATACAATCACATAATGTGGCCCAGAACTAGTGTCCAAAATGTCAGTTTTGGCCTACATTGCAGCCCAAGAAGGACATCTTGAGCTGCTTCAAACGTGGAAAGGACTCCCTTCTGTCCAGCTGCACTGAAGCCAGTTCAGCACTGCTGGGCAAGGGCCCAACAGCCACACCCTTTCTCTTCTCCCTTTGACAATCATATGGCATGGAAGAAGGAAGAGGGACTGCCAGGCATGAAGTAGGAAGTCCTGTCACCACTGTAGCTAGTAGCGACAGGGAGGGAGGGAGCAGGAGCATACAGCCATTCTGCGACCTTGAGCTGCCTGAGTCTAAGAAGCGCAGGAAGGCTGATGAGACACCCACAGCCAGTTCTGTATCTATCTGCAATGGCAGAACTCAGAGTAAAGTTTGAATTCTGGTGCAGGATTCCGACTTTCCTCTGAGTTATTTTAACCTGGGATGCAACTGCAACAAGCAGCCTTCCCTGGTTAAAAACGATCAGTCGATGTATATTTTGTGGCAACCCATGGACTGTTCTAGACTTATGCTAACCTAAATGGTCAGCATAGATGCGGTCTAAGGAAGCAAGATAAATGCACAGAACTATGGTTTTCATACCACATATGTATAAGCCAAGGTCAAATATTTGTCATACAGTTGTATAGGGTCAATTGGAGCCAGCAAGGGAGTAATCCTCCTTGGCCCACAACACATTCTTCTGTAGCCCCCAAAACTGAGCTGGGTGGTCGTTCCCAGAAGACATGGAGGTGAAAGTTAAAATGTTTTTTTTTGCATTTTAGCATTTTGAACAAAATGAGTAGTGGTAATTTTCATTTAAATATTGCTGTCAGCATTAACTGACTTGTGACAATGTTATCCATTTGTGTTTAAGGTGCTGTGTAGCTTCTGCATGATCATTTACCAAAATTAATGAATTGTCACTGCCATTCACCAAGCAATTATATTAAGGTGTTACATTCAAACTCTGTAGATTTATGGTTCAATCGCCATAGTCCAGTTTTCTATGTGCCACAATGAAAGCTACTATATGCACAAGCCCTTATTTTTATAACATATAGTAATGGTGCTGATTAACTATTTGCATAGATTTTGACATCTGGGAAAACCTGTGGAACAATGGATTTAAATTTACAGTGGCAGCTTCAATTAGAGATAATGTATATAAAATGTTCTACAGATGCTACATAACTCCAGCCCTCCTAGCCAAAATGGACAAGTCACAAACAGGATCCTGTTGGAGATGCAAAAGAAAGAAAGGGACTTTCTTTCACGTATGGTGGTCGTGTGAACTGGTGCAGATCTATTGGAAAAGAATAATAAAGGAAACAAATAAAATGATTTACAACAAAGTAAAAAAGAACCCAGGGATGTGCCTATTAGGGATATTCAGAGACAGCTTAGAACAGCCAGAGAGAGAAATCTGCTTGTACAGCTTTGCGGCTGCACGCATTACAATTGCCAAAAATTGGAAAGGGGAGAAAACATTAAGCATCAAAGATTGGAAGGATAAATTGTGGGATTATGCACAGATGGCTAAGATTTCAAGCAATTTGAAATATGAAAATAATGAAATATTTGAAAGAAACTGGAAGCTGGCCTTAGCATACTTGACGGGAGAGCTAAAGAAATAAAAACAAGAGGAATTTATTGAATTAGAAGTATAGAGGGTTAAATAAGTTGTGCATAAATCCTGCGTGGATTAGTGACGGAAGTCAAGGTGGTGGGTAGCACTGGGGGTGGGTGGAGGGGTAACTGTATGGAGGGTTGTTTGTGTATGTGTGTTTGTTTGTGTATGTGTACATTTTTGCAACATATATGGTTGGTGTATTATCTTTTCAAAATAAAATTTAATTAAAAAAAAGAAAAAAACTATTTGTTTGTATCAATGAACAGTTGGCAATGAAGTGGATCTAAACCCATCTCCCACTGCATTCTTCCAACATCTCATCAATGCTCTGGTCACTTTTTTTGAACTGTTGTATAACCAGATTGGGAGGTAGACTACACATTCCTTTCTATGCACAGTTTCTTGTCAAGCTAGAGATATGCATGCAGGAGCATACTTCTGCAAACATATGGTCTCAAACTCGAAAGATTTTAGAGGCCACTTCTTTATGTTTTGTATAGATCTTTTAATATATGAATTCAAAAATAAGATTTCATTGATGAAACTTCATTATCTATCTATCTATCAATTCAATGTACACATGTAGAGTCACATGATCCTTTTCACCCCCATATGTTTTGCTGTACAATTCCCATTGTTCTCACTTAATTTAGAACTCTATATTTCAATGGTGAAAGATGGAGTTCTAGACTAACATTTCTGGAGGGCCACAAGTTCACCATTTTAGAATTAGGCCCTAAACTACTTAAACCTTATTCACATATATGTCTTTCAAAAGCAAGCCTCGTTGACTTCATTGGGACTTTCTCACAATTTAAATTTGTATGGAACAACAGCCTTGAAAATTGTGGATCTCTGTGTTTTATGAGGATTAGGCAAAGAATAAGCTTCCAGATCTGAAGTACCACAAAATATACCTCTTAATGCCAGTTAGAAAGGAACATGAGAAGGAGGAGGAGTTTTTCCTTCATATCCTGTCTATAGGCTTTCCATGGACATCACTACTGAGTCACTGAGTGAAGAGAATTCTGGACTAAGGACCTCATCCCATTTGAGGCAGAGTGGGGGGGAGGGGCTTGTATTCTTACTGTAGCATTTCGTGCCTTTCTGATTTAAAGAAAAACAGAGAGTTAATTCCCTGCGTGATTGGCTCCATCGTTTCTAGACAGATCCTCTGCTTTCTGAACTATCACACTAGGGAAGTGTAGTCTCTGTTCATACTGCTTTCTTTTCTTTCTTTCTTTATATAAAAAATGGAAGCTTTGCTATTGTGGAAGTTCTAAATCTCGAGATACGAAAAAGACATTTCTGATTCAAGGACTTTGAAGAAGACAACCCCTGGTATTTCCAATTTAAAAAAAGATTATATATAACAACAAAAGGAGCATTGAGGTACATTTAAAGACCACCCATAAGAACTTTCATGTCATGAAAATTATCTAAAACAGAGAAATTTGATAGTCCCATGGGCAACCAACAAAAGTACTCTTGGATCATTTGATGGCCTCCAAGGCACTTTGTCTTTAAAATGTCTGCTAAGTGTCTAAAAACAGGGAAACGCTAGCATATGATGAGGTCCTAAATGGCCATTTGGTTTGACTTAGGAATCTTCTTATGTTGTCCCCTATAGGCTGCTAACAGTTGAATTCAGTGTGTGGTGAAATATATTTTTATCCAAACTGAACTGAAACTAGAGAGGCAAGGAATAGTATTATTCAAATATATTGGACTGGAGCCAGATGAAACTGTTCGGACTTAGGTTCTGTTGAAATCAGTAAGAATTGTTCAACATGACTTAGAGTTTGCCTGGACCTTTCCAAAACCTTGAGACTCACTGCAAATTCAACACTGTCTGTCTCCATTATTTATAGAAATGTCCAGGTTTTCTGGTTTTAATATGAATTTGCTCTACTTTAAGCAAAGTTGAAGGATAGTCCAGATTATCCAGGGGTTTTGTGGCAGTCTTGATAGCTGGATCAGATTTACTTCAGCCTGGTCCTCTCTCCAAATGGATATTACTGTTATCACACTTTCCCCAAGCTGTTCTGTACAGGGGAAATGGATGGCTCATCCTCTTTGTTGCCCCCACTGTTCCTTGCTGCCCATGGATCTAGTGTCTAGTCATTTTGGTCACATCTGCTAGTGCTGGAATGGAGTACCCCCATGTCCTGTAAAAATGACAGATTAATCAAATGTGGGACAATATAGTCTACAATGGAATAGCTAATTCGTTGTGGACAAGTTGAGCATACATACATTGGGATACAATCCATAGTATTTAATTACACAATCCATTTGGATTGAAGTCTTGCACTCTTGAAGTAGGTAAAATTGTAGCTGAATGTTTTAATAAAGTCTTTTTATTTTAGTGGGCATTTTTTCAAATAAGGTTTTGATATATTACTGTGGTGGATTCAACATCCAAACAAGGTAATATTGTGATATCTTCAGTAATACAGTGTAGGCATTTAACTTTATTTCTTCTTCTATGGCAAAACATTTTTTAGCATTTTGTACAGTGCAAATGTATGGACATATATAGATTATCTTCTTGTCAGTAATGTTCAGGATTTAGAGTAGTTTGCAGCATCTTATTGTGATTGATTTTTGATTTATAGGGGAAATTTGTTGCTTCTGATACCGTGGAAGTAAAGACAAATTAGGATCCGGGACTGTTAGTATACTGCATATAAATAGATTGGGTCTTAACAAATCTTCCACTTATCTCAAAAGTGTGAGCTTATTTTATCCAGTCCAGAAGGATCACTTCTGCTCTTTACTACAGACCAACTTTGGATACTTCATATCTAGCTGTTTTGCTCATTGAACAATAAGAGGAGAAATCAATACAAAGTTAACAAGCAGGTGATTTATGGCAGGGGAAGTAAATACAATGTGAATAACTGGATGATGAGGAGGAGGAGGAAAATAGCAGTGGTGTGGTGATTTTTTAAAAAAATCAAATAAATGCTTTTATTATGAAGAACTTTGAGATAGTCATCGGGTGATGCTGTTGGACTACAATATTATCAATATTATGTTTTATTTTAATTGTATTTTTGTTTTTGATGGGCTGTTTTGCATTGATGTTTTGTGGACACATTGTTTCATGTGAAAGTCGCTCTGAGTCCCTTCAGGGAGATGGAGACGGGGTACAAAAATAAAATTGTTGTTGTTATTATTATTGTTGCTGTTATCATTATTATTATGTAACATAGCTAATTCCCAAGGGCCTCACTTACCTCATTTCATCCCAAAGCTCTAGGCCTGTATTAGACTATGATTATGGAATTTCTCCTTAATTATTTCCTCGTACAATTTGAACATTTCTGTTTGGTTCACCCTCATTTCTTCCAACTGTCTTAATTTGACAGTGGCAATTCCTATTAATTCTTGATCACCTTACTTTTCAGTTGTTTTTAAAATGCCCCAGCTTTTATCTCTACTGCTACATTTTCCCTTATACTGAGCCAATTTCAATTGCTGCATATGAAATTCAATGTACAAAAGCCATTTGCACTCATTTAGCAAGGGAGGAGGAGAGGCAGAATCTTACCTTTTTCTATTGACTCAGTGAAGAGCAAACTGCTGCAGTTTCTCATAGTTCATCTGATCTTCCTCATTAGTAACTTTATCAGTCGTGTCCACATATGTCCCTGTTTTTAATCAGGGAAATGTTGGAAAATTTGCCCTTAATTCAAATTATTTTTCTCCTCTAAAATGCATATATGTATATCACTTTTGTTTTCTGAAGATATATGCATAATATTTTGCTCAGGAATATGTTTAATATCTTGGATGTATTAAAGCAGGTTTCGTCTGAAATAAGTCTGCTTTCACAAAATGATCAAATCTTCTTAATAATACTTTCTCATTACAACCTTAAGGCTAAAATTCTGTACACACTTACCTAGAAGTAAACTCCGGTGGACTCAGTGGGGTTTACTTCTCTGTAAAGATATATAAGATTATGCTGTTTTTAAATGCTTGAAAGTCTCTTCAAACAGGCTATGTAGCTTGTAAAAAGATTGGAATGATACACATTAAGTGAGGTTTGCACCACAGCTAAAGCAGGGAACTTAACCAGCCGGTACTTAAAACATTGTTTTGTTATAGAGGCAGAACCAAACCGCTTAGCCAGAAGCTACTTTGGAAATCTAATATTTCCTGAGAAGGGAGCAGAAAAGGAAATTTGGAATCAGCAGGGAAAAGGTGACCAGAAAATCCTGTTATTTATACCATACACTTCTGTAGAAAATCCACCCTTGGGATGACTTTATCAGAACAAAGTTACACCCAGGGATATCTTTTTCATTAAACAGAGTTTTTATGAGGTTCAAAGGGGGCAAGAAATCTACAGCTCAGAGAATGTTTTGGCTAAAGGAAACAAAAATCAAGTTTACCCACTTCCACACATATGTATCAACACTTTTTAATTTTAACACAAAATAGTTTAAAATTATAAATGTTAAGTTTGCATTTTGAACAAACCTCAATTTTATCAAAATATATGATGACAGACAGGCGTGTTTGTTTTTTTCTGAATAGATTTGCATCGTGTTTTGGGAGAAAGATAATGCAGAAATGGATGGATGAACAGACAGACGGATGGACAGGCAGGCAGGCAGTAGAGGTGTGCAAAAATGCTGAAATCTAATTAGTAATTCGTTTTGGAGATTCGGATGGCCTCCATTTCTATTAGTAAAGATTTGGAAGGGTCGCATTCTGATTCATAATCCAATGGGGAAAATTGCAAGGCTTGCTTCTTCATCATTTTTATGGCTATCAGGATGAAACTTGGCACACTTGTAGGCAACATTTACAACTTTAAGCCTGCCAAGTTTCAGAATGTTTCAATCATCCATCAATTTTTACAAAAAAAATTTATTTTTTTACATTTTTTTAAAAAAACTACAAAAAGTATCCCCTTGCATTTCTGCACAATGAAACTACATAAGCAGGGCAGCAAGCTTGCCAAGTTTCAGAAAGATTTGTTCCTCTACTGATTTCTAGGAATTTTAAAAAGCTTTTTCAATTAAAATGTTTTTAAAAAACTACAAGAGGTATCCACTCAAATTGTGGCACAGTGAGACAACATGAGCAGGGCAGTAAGTCTGCCATGATTCATCAGTCTATCCGCTGATTTTCAACATTTTTTTTCAATTTAAACACATGTGATTAACCTACTCTGGGGTTTAGTGCAGGCAGACTTGTTCTTCTAGTGCAAGCAGAATTGTGAGACAGTTTAGGGTGGACCCTTTTGAATACCCTGCTATAGAGATCCTAGCCTTCCCAAACTTCATTTGGCAGAATTCTGCTTGTGCCAGAAGTACTGGTCTGCAGTTTTAAGAGAAATGAGGGGAAGGTAATGGCTGAAGTTTGAGGAGGGAGTGGGAATTGGGAAAATATAAGTTTGAGGTAAAATACACAGATGCTAAGGGGAGGTGACAATGAGGAAGGGCTTACTAGGCCCCCTCCCACCAACCATCGTTTCCTTTCATAGCCCCAAACATTCAGACTCATTGCTTCAGTTGCACACATTTTTACCTCAGAGGGGAGCCTCGGCCTCGGCCTTGGCTCTGGGAGAAACTACGAATGGAGGAGAAGGAGGTGGTGAGGCCCTCATTCTGATTAGTAATTCAGAGATTCATTTTAATAAATCATATGGATTTCTGAATTAATAAATCGAGACATATCTCCATTGAGTGTCTGGTACAGATATGCTGCCCATCACATGTGCATTCATTTTACCCAAAAGAGATTTCTGAAAAGGCCAAATACAGACCCAAATGCTGAAAGATCCTGATAGCATGTGCATGGATGCACATGTGTGTATGTATTTGGATGAATGTGAGAGCAGTTGTAATTATGTACATTCAAGTCAACCATGTTTACTGCTATACATATCACAAGGATTTCTGGCAAGATTTGTTCAGAAAAGATTTGACACTGCTTTCCTCTTATGCTAAGAAAGCATGAGTTGCTCACAGTAACCCATCAGTTTTCCATGACTGAGGGGATCATTTGAACTCTGTTCTTCCAAAGTCATAATCTAAAACTCAAACCACTACACCATGAGTCAAACTCAAGGCTCACAGGCTGAATCTCACATGCCGTGTCATTTTATGTGGCCCTTCAGGTGCTGGACTGCAGATCCTGGATTTCTTATCATTAAACATCATGACTAGAGATGGTGATAGTATGTTCTGTTCAGTCAGGATAGTGGGGTTTGAATTTAGAAACAATGCTTGTGGATATGCTGTCTGACATTGTCCTTTAACGTTTCCTCAACCTCAGAGTCACAAGTGATGTTGGGTTGCAATTCCCATTATCCCCAGTCCACATGGAAGACAAACAAAACATCTGGGGACCCAAATTGGGTAAAAACTAAAGACCAGTGACCACTATGTAAAGAAATTTTAATTGGTCCTCTGTATCCATAGATTCTCTAACCATGGATTCAATGGTTCTTTGAAGGTAAGCATAAGTCTGATGTGGCCCTTGATGAAAATGAGTTTGACACCTCTGCACTATGCTGTTCTGAATTGTTTTTACTATCACTAATCATAACAACTATACATACCTTCCAACTGTTCTGATTTGGCAGGGATGATTCTACTAATTCCTCTGTCAACTTACTTCTATAGTTACTACAGCCTCTATTAACTTGTGTGTTTTCCCTCATTAAAAACTTTTGCCATCTAGACAACACTCTCATGTTTTTGGCACTTTAGAATGAAAAATACAGAAGGAAATGAAAATGGTATTCATTAGGAGCCTCTTGTAATCACATTCCTTACACATTATAGCAATTAATATGTTCTCTGGGACAGTAACATAGGCAAAGGGATCTTGTAGCACCTCTACATGTGCTAAATGAGAGAATGAAGTTGGTAGCATAAGGTTTTTAGTAAGCTTGAGTTTACATCATAAGATGTGTTGAGTAAAGTGCCTAGAAACATACTTTTATTGCTATGGATGAGCAGATTGTGTATGTGAATAGCAATAGAAATGCAAAACTTGTGGGTAGGGTGATGAATTGGTGAAGGAAGTAGGAAAGATGTTTCCTAAAGCCAAGGTGAGCAAATATGACTAAACCCCTCCCCAAATTCTGCCTAGTTTGAGGAGAGTGAGGGACAATTTAGGACAATAGTGGAGTGGCACCCCAGGACCCTGCATTGAAAGTAACAATAGTCCCATCCCTTTACAATGAGTCGCCCTTGGGCTGAGAATTGTGGTATATAAGCAAAGTAAATAAATAATACATAAATTCGATATAAAGTAGATTTATACATTCTAAAAACAATTTTGTGCTGTGTGGATTCCTGAGCTATGACTGTTTCTGGTACAAAACACTTCAGCTTGAGTGCAGTAAATTGTGATTTTCTCCATAACAGGAGCATAACCTTGAGCAAAAGTATAAAGAAGGATAACATAAGAAAAATAAATGTATCAAGAAAGATAAACAAAGAGCTATCATTCTACAAATGGATCACCTATAAGGTCTACAGTTGTGAGACAACAATGACGCTGGACTCTAATAGGAGATCTGGGCTTTTTGAGTGAATTGTTTCCAATCCTCTTTACTAGAAGACATCAAAGCACTTTCTTTCTGCTATGCTAATAAAATACATTATCACTATTGTTTCTTTTCTTTAAAAATTATCTTAGTAATAAAGCTAACAACTGGAGGTTGACTGCTCATTCCCATAGCAGTTTCACACGACACCATCATAGCACTGTAATCCTATTCAAACTGTCATCCTACAGAACTCTGGGGTGTCTGCTTGGTGAGGCATAGAGGAACTCGCTCACTGAGAATTCTAAATACCCCACCCTAAACTACAAATCCCAGGATTGCATAGGATGCAACCATGGCAGTTGAAGCACAATCATAGTTGTGTAGTGTGAATGGGCTTTCAAAAAAATTATTGATAAAAGCAGTGGCCAGTTGTACATGGTTTGCTTTTAAAATGATCTGCAAATGAACAGTGTTATTCTATTCACTTGGAATATCGAGAAACTGGGCAGTGGAGTTGGGGACATGATGTTGAAGTATATATAGATAGAACAAGCAGTTCTTGAAAGATGTGCAAAACCATAATTGCCAAAAACAAAGCGATTAGTCTAGCTGTGTTTCACATTGATTTACTTCAATGCTCTGAGAGCCCTCATTGCTGTACTCAATACTGACACATATTCAGTAACTGGGGACTGCTAGTGTTTTGTTTAAACAACATAAGCCACCATTCTACAAGTGTTGCCCTGCATTAGATACATTTTTAATAAGTTCAATGGGATTTGTATAGCAGGAGAAAGGTTTAAATCAGCAGAGGTTGCACAGCAAGAATGTTTAATGACAGACACGCCAGGGTATATTTTGATACTGAAATTCCCCAAACTTAACCAGACAACTTTTTTTTTTCAAACAGGATACCTTCTTACCTAAGATAGTAATAGAGAGCTCTGGTTTGTAAAGTATTTTATAGGTATGTTAGAGTGTCTATGGAGGGCTGTGCTTGATGACAGTTTTGGTCAGGAATACACTATGATGATTTGTATTCAGGGAAATTCTGCTTAGCATCCATGCATCTTGGTTTACCTGATCACTAAAGGAATATAGTAATCTATGGTTCCAGAGAGAAGGTAACCCTGCATTTAATATGTATGGACTTCTTGTAGACTTTCACATATTTAGATCAGCATGTTGCTTATTTAGATATGAATGCCTGTAGATCAAGTAGTCTATGTGATTAAGAATTTTTCCATATTGGTCTGAAGAAGACCCTGCATGACCGGGACAAAGAGTTACTATACTGTTTTAGCCCATCTAAGTTCAGCTCAACTCTTGAAAGGATTTTGGATGTAAGACTATGGAACTTATTTTTTTTGCACCCTCCCCTTCTGCAAAAATAGGCTATTGAATGGGGTTCAGGCTTTGTCTGCACAGAGCTTTCCCCTAAATGTTCTACATTTTGCATCATAATCCTCAAACACATAACATGTCATGAAGAAGCATGCACTAGGGCATGCAGGAGAGTGTGCCTTTTTTCCTGTCAGAGAAAACTCATATTGCAGTAATGTAAACAACGTCGTCTTTGAAGTTGCTTGGCAGCACACTGAAGGCATTCTGGAAATTCACAGATCTATCAATTTTTGAGGAAGGCTAGGCTTAATTGATACACAGCATGACTAGCATCACTGTGATTAGTTCAGTGAGTAGTTGTCAAGTTATCTATCTATACTGTAGCAGCTTACAGAACAAATCGAGTATACTTCCTACAACATCTGAGAGTTAAATCAAGACCATGGTTGTCGCAGCAGCCATGAAATCCTGGGCTTCTGAGTGACCACAGAGGGTGCATCTACAATATACAGTTAACACAGTTTGTCACCACTTTAACTTCCATAGCTCAATGCTATGGAATCACAGGCGTTATAGTTTGGGGGTGTGTTGTTTGTTTTGAAGCACATTCAACATTATAAAGTAGGAAAGCTGGCTTCAGTGAGAAGTCAGGTTCATTTTTATTTCTCTTCCTTCACCACTTTTAATGCCCTTCTGTTCATTCCCTGTTATTTATATCTTCTTCCGTATTCTATCTCATGGAACTGGGTAGTTAGTAGAAAGGGGTTAATGTGTTTAGTTTATGATTGATGAGCTGATAAATCTAAGTCAATTGCCTTTATAATAAAAGAAGAAAATCTATTAGGTTTATGCCAAATTTCTGTTTAAATTAAAATTGACTCCCTGCACTGAAAATGTTACCAAAATGAAACTGAGAAATACCATCTATGAGTTTACTTTGACATTTACTTGTTAACTTTTCACTTGGTAGAGAAGGAAAGTGCATTCATTTTTCAAAATTTTTCATCCACCACAACAATACTGCTTTTCCTTGCTTTCCTTTCCTTTATCTCTCTCTTTACCTCCCCACTTTCTTTAGTTAGATTCTTCTCACGTGTGTCCTAGCAAACTTACCAGAGTTAAGAGCTTCACAATTTAGTTTCTGAACATAATACAAACAACTATATGATGTCTAGTGTAGAACACAGGGAAACTATCTGGGCATAAAGAAGACCACCATCTTCAAAGCAGACCTTACTAATTTTCTCCGGAAACATTTTAACCTTGGAATTAACTAAGCTTTCATACTTTAATCATAAACTAGAATAAGTGGTTTGGATAGCTTGCGCTAAACATTGTACTTCTCCAATCCTAAAAAACTGATAAAAATAGAAACTAGTTTGCAAAACTTCAAGAGAATTAGGGTTTGGTTAAGGATCTGACTAGAAAATTTAAAATCTTTTGGCTCTTTAGCATGTTCCTTTATGTACATAGACAACACTGTAATAACTTAAATCTGAAATTATGTTGTTGCTGAAATTACATCTTAATTAAATTTAAAAGATAAATTTAATTGTTGCCCCTTTATATTAAAAGTTGCAACTCATTTACAACGTAAGTGACTGTATCTCTCATCTTTATCAAGGAGTTATGAGAAACAAATGGTTGTTGCTGACCTTTGTCATATGCCCAGCCACTCTAGATCTTCCTGATATCCAGGGTTATTATTTCTGCTGCTTCTCTATTTTCACATAGAGAACACGTACCATGAAATGGCATTCTTTTCCAGGCTAGTTTAGGGATAGCGGATAGGTCATGTATCACACTTAGTGGAAAAGGGATGGATAAAAGTTGGGGTTGAAGGTGATAACCTCTGAAATATTTTATCATTTTTTTGTTAAATTGTTAAAATATATATACCATAAAAGTCACCTATGTTATCTTCTAAAGTTCTTCATGAGGAAAAGTGGTTACATTATACTCTACTTTTTTTGACCCAAACAAGTAAATAAACTTTTTAAAAATTACATATAATGTCCTGTTTTGCCCCAGAAACAGCCTTACAAGAAAGGTTAAAGCAACTAAAAAGCTTTACTTCAGCAAAATGATAATAATGTTACAAACAGCAGCAAAGAAATAGAAGGTAAATCCCAAAGCAAAGCAAACATCTTACATCAAACATGAAATAAGAGTCTGTGGCAAAAAAAAGTCTTTGTGAGGCACTTTGCAGATGCTGTAGCTGCAAGGAAGGAAACAAAATCACAGAAGCACTTAGAAGAACAGTTGCTGCCAGCATTGACCATTTGCTTTCCTGCTGATTTATAGCCCTCAGCTCCCAGCACAGGCATTCCTAGGGTAAGGTAGGGTAAGGATGCTCAGCATCCTTGCAGAAATTCTAGCTGACCTTCTCCTTTCTCCTTTCACCTTTTGGTGTACCTGAAACATAGGAACCGGAAGTATGTTTTCCTCACCCAATTCTTCCTCCTCCACACTGATCCCCAAATCCCCAACTCCTACATCTTCAAACTCCTGTTCAACCTCCTTCTTAGAAGAAGAGGAGTACAGAAGACATAACACTGTCCTGCAAGACAGAATGGCTAAAGAACTCAGAAGGAAACTGCCCACCAGAATCTGAAGCACTTGCCTTATTCTTACTAAGGTCCATCTAGCCAGGGCTCAAAATGTGTGAGTTCGCATCTTTTACCGGAGGCATCCAAACAACACATCTGGTAAAATTGAATTAATTTGAGACAAAGCAGAAAAACCCTGCTCTATCCTGAATTAATTTGATACCTGATAAGACCCATCTCTGAAGCCAAGAAAGAACAGTGGGTCAAGCTGATCACAGAGGTCGACATGGGCAGGAGCAGCCAGAAGGCCTGGAGGCTGTTAAGACTGTTGAGCAATGACCTCTCAGAAACCCTTTATATTACCCATGCCAACATAAAGGCAGATCAGATAGCACACCAACTCTTGAAGAATGGAAAACCCAACTTTGCCACCAAAGTAGGAAAGAAACCAATAGCCAGACAACAAGAGATTGAGAACAACAACCTTCATGAACCCTTTACATCTACTGAATTGGACATGGCTCTCAATAAATGTAAGAATAGCAAAGCAGCTGGCTTGGATGATCTACGGATGGAACAAATCAAGAACTTTGGTCCAAAAGCAAGGTGCTGGCTGCTGGAGCTGATGAACAACTACACTGCATCCTGTCAGATCCCCAAAATCTGGAGGAAAGCAACAGTCATCGCCATCTTGAAGCCAGGCAAAGACCGTAATAATCCAAAAAGCTACAGACCAATCTCCCTGTTGTGCCTCCTCTACAGAGTTCTGGAGATACTTATTTTGCATAGAATTATGGGAAAAAATAAACCCCTGTCTGATTTCACAGCAAGCTGGCTTCAGGAAAAGCAAAAGCTGCACATCGCAAGTGCTGAACCTGACTCAGCACATAGAAGATGGCTTTGAAAGGCAGCAGATCACAGGAGCTGTCTTCATAGACCTGTCAGCGGCTTATGATGATACTGTGAACCACCGCCTCCTCCTGAAAAAAATGTATAATATCACAAAGGACTACCATCTCACCCGCCTCATAGGAAACCTCCTACAAAACAGGAGCTTTTTTGTTGAGTTCCAGGGCCAGAGAAGCAGATGGTGGAAACAGAAGAACGGCCTGTCTCAGGGGAGCGTGTTTGCTCCATCAATGTTCAATATTTACACAAATAACCAGTCACTGCCAGAAGGGACAGAGAGTTTCATCTATTCTGATGATCATGTCATTACCGCTCAAGCAGGGAGCTTTGAGATGGTTGAACAGAAGCTCTCCAAAGCTCTAGGTGCTCTTACTGCCTATTACAGGGAAAACCAACTTATCACTAATCCATCTAAAACACAGACATGTGCCTTTCACCTTAAGAACAGACAAGCATCCCGAGCTCTGAGAATCACCTGAGAAGGAATCCCACTGGAGCATTGCAGCACACCCAAATATCTGGGAGTCACTCTGGACCGTGCTCTGACCTACAAGAAGCACTGCCTGAACATCAAGCAAAAAGTGGGTGTAGAAATAATATCATATGAATGCTGACTGGCGCAACCTGGGGATCACAACAGACACAGTGAAGACATCTGCCCTTGCACTATGCTACTTTGCTGCTGAGTATGCATGCCCAGTGTGGAACACATCTCACCACACTAAATAAATTTCCTCTCCCCGTGAAATGGGGAGAGGAAAATGGTTTGTCTGCCTCCCACGAGGCAGGGAAGGTTCCAATGGAACCTTCCAGAGGACTAGGGGGCGTGACCTGCTAGTACAGGCCAGCCCCCACCCAGGCTCATTCGGAGCCTGGAAGCTGGAGAGTGAGGACGCAGCGACGACCAGGGAGAAGACAAGATTGAAGGAAAGGGAAGAAAGAAGAAAAGAGAAGACAGAGTGAAGGCAGACTAAAGAGGACTGAAGATTGGGAGAAGATCTGAGTGAAGAGGAGAGTGGAGTGAAGAACTCAAGAAAGAAGACCAGACGAAGCAGAAGGGAAAAAGAATACCTACAGGTCTGTGTCGGGGCCCTGTGGGGGTGGGCGGCACCCCCTCCTCCAGGAAGGCCTGTGGGTTGCTTCATCGGGGGTCTGGTTTCGCGCAGTCGTGCCCGAACCAGCGGTGTCGAGCCATTCCTCCACGCAACTGGCCGTCTCTGAAGGACCGTCCACATCCACAGGTAATAGCAACACACTGGTCTGGCCATGGGGCCTGAACCAGACACACAACACAACACCTAGTTCGACCGAGTCGGCGCCAGCCGAAACAGGAGTTCCGGTCACTAAGGCCGATCTCCAGGGATCCACTGTCGCTCCGATATCCTTAGAAATGGCTAGGACAGGTGATGCCAACCAGTATTGGGGGACCGACAAATGGGTGCTGCCGATAATTGCCACGACATCTTCATCCTCATTGGGGGCTCATCTGTCCCAAAAAACCATAGATAAAATCCTAAGGAATGAATATATAGAAATTTTCTCCTTATATTTTAGAGAGTTAGATAAAAAAGAGAAAGAGGATCTGGATGAAGAACGCAAAGAAAAATTAAAGAAAAGAAGGGTTGAACAAAATTGGAAAAATTGGATAGCCTGTTACACCATTTACGCATCTTTGATTGTGGAGGCTCACCCGTATAGGGCCAAGTCCCTGTTTAAATATCAAAATATAATATACGGGGCATATGTTAATTACTCCGGTCAGGCTTGGCTCATTTATTATAGCCGCTTCCGTACAAAGGCCGCCACAATGCCCAATAAGCGTTGAGACCTTATTGACAGTCAACTGTGGATGGAGGTAATGAACACAACCAGATCAGTTTCTGGTGAGAAGGCCGATAGTGGCCACACCATCCAAAATACTAGGGGAAGTCAGCCCTTTCGGCAGGGAGGCCCAACACAACAGCCGCAAAGACAAAAGCTTATGTGCTGGGAGTACGCGGCACAGGGAGCTTGCACCCGCAAAAATTGCAAATTTCAACATGCCTGTACAGTATGCCAGGGCAACCACTCAGCCAAGACCTGTTACAAAGGAAAGCCTGGGAGACTCAATTCAAGAGATGCCCAGTTTAACAGAAAGAACCCTGCACAGGCTAATGTTCCAAAATGGCCCCAGCCCAATTAAGGTGGGTCCTCTTAGTCATTGGTTAGAAAGATACCCCAACAGAGCGGATGCAGCTTATTTGCTTCATGGCTTTACCGATGGTTTCCGGATTCCGGCACTCAGGCGGCGTACCTCATGTTTATCCCCTAATTTAAAATCAGTTATAGGCTTAGAGACGGTAGTAAAACAAAAGATTGACAAAGAGGTAAGGGAGGGCAGGGTCCTGGGACCCTTTTCAGCACCTCCCACACCCCAGTTTAGGGTTTCCCCGTTGGGAATAGTGCCCAAAAAAGCCGTCGGGGAATATCGCCTCATTCATCATTTGTCTTACCCTAGAGGGGGCTCTGTGAATGACGCCATTCCCGAGGAGCAATGCTCAGTAAGCTATACGTCTTTCGATGCAGCAGTGAGATTGTTGCGGCGTTATGGGCCTGGAGCAGAGTTGGCTAAGTGTGATATTAAATCGGCATTTAGGCTGCTCCCGGTTCATCCAGCCGACTTTGAGTTATTAGGATTTCAGTTTCAGGGGCTTTTCTATTTAGACCGAGCTCTGCCCATGGGGTGCTCAGTGTCCTGTGCGGCATTCGAAACCTTTAGTACCTTTCTCGAATGGGCCCTTAGGACGAAGTCAGGCCTCAGGGGAGTTGTACATTATTTGGACGTCTTTCTTTTCGTAGGAAGGGGCGGATCAGGTGATTGTGCAACCCTGTTACGCGCTTTTCAGCAGGTAGCTCACTCCCTGGGAGTGCCTCTGGCTGAGGAAAAAACGGAAGGTCCCCAGACGGTCTTGACCTTTTTGGGAATAGAATTAGATACAGTTAATCAATTTTCTAGGTTGCCATTGACAAAGGTCGAAGGCTTGATCGACAAGATACAGCAATTTTTGTCACGGCATAAGGCCACTCTAAGAGAATTTCAACAATTAATTGGACATTTAAATTTTGCTTGTAAGGTAATTGCACCCGGCCGAGCATTTCTTCGCAGGCTTTGCAATGCTATCTCGGGTGTATCATTGCCCCATCATCACATTAAAATATCCCTAGCTATGAAGTCTGATTTGTTTATTTGGTTACAATTCCTTCGCCAATTTAACGGAATTTCGTTTTGGCGACAGGAGTTGATGGTTAAAGATGCCTTAAAAGTCTCATCAGATGCCTCAGGCGCCATAGCGTTTGGAGTTTACTTTGAGGGACACTGGTGTGCCGAGAGGTGGCCTGAAGACTGGCATACCTTGGGAATAACATCAGACTTAACCTTTTTAGAATTTTTTCCTATTTTGGTGGCAGTCACCCTTTGGGTCGACAGGTTCGCCAATTCCACAGTCCACTTTTGGTGTGACAATATGGCCACAGTTCAGGAGCGTATGCCAGACCATCTTTAGAAGGTTGGAGTGACGAGACGGCATTGGGTATGAAGATGCCATTAGCACCCAGTTCCAGAAAGTCTTACTTTAGGGCTATACAGGAATTTGTTGACTTTAGGCAACACTATAATTTATCAGAAGTCATGCCAGTGCCTTACGAGCACCTAGCTCAGTTTTGTGTATACCACAAAAGGAGAGGTTTGGCCCTACAGTCCATTAGATCAAAGTTGTCAGCGCTGGCATACTGGTTCAAGGCTCAGGGCCTGAGCGATCCCACTGACGATTTTCTTATCCACAAAATTCTAACAGGGTGGGCTAGGCAGCGCGGCCATCCAAAGGACGACCGCTAGCCCTTGACACCTACAATTCTTAAAGGACTTAAGCAAATATGGCCCCATTTGTGCACATCGCTTTATGAACAGGTTTTGTTCCACACGGCAGCGTTGATGGCATTTTTTGCAGCCCTTCGTGTGAGTGAATTGGTGTCACTTTCCAAGTCTGATACCTCATACCGTGCGTTGCTCGTTTCTGATGTTAAGGTTTTCCAGGAAAAAATCGAAATCAGAATAAGAACGTCAAAAACGGACCAAGGGTCGAAGGGCCAGGTAGTTAGCCTGCAAAAATGCTGGGAAGAAGATTTATGCCCAGTTAGAGCCATGGTGCAATTTACGGCACTCAGGGGCTTGGAGGGAAGTTACCTTTTTCGTCACCAGGATGGAACACCAGTGACCAAATGTCAGTTTTGGACAGTTACAACCAAAGCATTGGAACAGTTGGGGATGGGACATCTTAAATTCGGCACGCACTCCTTTAGGATTGGCACGGCCTCATCAGCATCAGCAATGGGCTATGATGAAGAAAAAATTAAGGCCGTAGGTAGATGGCGGTCCAGCGCCTTTAAAAGCTACATACGTCCAGTTTCAATATAGTTATTGTTGTCTTTACAGGTCACGTTGGGCTGGCGCATAGGAGAAGGGTCCTGGTGTGCGGACACAGTTTTGTCTTCTGGGTGGAAAGAGAGGCCCTTAAGACTGCCTATGGCCAGCATTTGGGTCTCGCTTCCATCGCGACGGTCAAATGGAGAGGCGTGAGAGGCCTGCGTTGGGTCGGTTTCTGCCCCTTGTTGTTTAGTGCCAGGAGCGGGCCACCTCCTGATGTGTTAGTTATCCACCTCGGTGGTAACGATTTGGGCTTGTTGACTGGGAAAGCACTCTTCCTACAAGCACGGGCAGATATTCGAAAGATTTGGAGGGGCATGGCCCCATGTGCACATTGCATGGTCGGCTATTATTCCACGTCGCAGGTGGTTGGGAGGAGGCGACGTGTGGAGGCTCGAGAGAACCAGAAAGAGAGTCGACAGGGCCATGCGAATGTTTATGATACGACAGAGGGGTTACTACATTGAGCACGCAGCCATCACTCGAGACGACGAGAGATTGTATCAGGTGGATGGAGTGCATCTTTCTGAGTTGGGTAACCAACAGTTTTTATTGGATTTACAACAAGGTATCCAGGGGGTGTTAGGCGAATTGGTGGGGGATGGGGGTGAAATAGACATTTGCCCCCAATCCATGGCATAAAATAGTTAGGGAAATCCTTTAGTCGGTGTGCACCTAAAGCACCCCCTTAAGGGGTGAGAGGCCATTAAGTTTAACACTAACCTACATTTTGTTAAAAGGTGAAGTGAAGTCAAATGGCCGTGAAATGAGAGGAGTCAGGGTGCAAGATCTTTGAAAGAGACTCCTCACTCATTTCCCTTGCTTGGTGGTCCGGGTTTATTACCAGGAAACCCAGGTGCTTCGCCCGAAAATTGTTGTTTAAGATCTGGTAGTGAATCTACCTGGGTTTGGTTATACCAGTTCCCGACACCCCTTTGAGTTAGGTTAAGAACGTAAATAGGTAACGTTTAATAAAAGTTGCCCAATTTGAACCCATTGACTTGGTTGTTGTGTCTTTATTCATGAGTCTTTATTTCGGGGGTTGGCAGACAAACAGTGGATGTGGCTCTCAATGAGACATGCCGCATTGTCACGGGTGTCTGCACCCTACACCACTGGAGAAATTATACTGCTTAGCCGGTATTGCACCACCTGGCATCCACCAGGAAGTAGCAGCCAATAGTGAAAGGACCAAGGCAGTGACATCTCCAGCTCATCCCTTGTTTGGATATCAGCCAGCACGTCAGCGACTTAAATCAAGAAATAGTTTTCTTAGATCTACAGAGACACTCGCTGGAACACCTCAGCAAGCAAGAGTTCAAAAGTGGCAGGCTCAAACCCAGCACCTCAATCCGTGGGTGATACCAGATGAGAGACTCCCCCCTGGGCACACAGAAGACTGGGTGACTTGGAAGGTGCTGAACAGACTGCGCTCTTGCACCATAAAATGCAGAGCCAACCTCAAGAAATGGGGCTACAAAGTGGAATCCACAAGATGCGAGTGTGGAGAGGAGCAAACCCCTGACCACCTGCTGCAATGCAACCTGAGCCCTGCCACATGCACAATGGAGGACCTTCTTGCAGCAACACCAGAAGCATTCTAAGTGGCCAGCTACTGGTCAAAGGACATTTAATCAACTACCAAACTCACAAATTTTGTATTTTGTTTGTTTGTTTGCTTTGTTCTGTTAGAAATGCAATATAATTGACTGGTTGCCCTGACATGACAAATAAATAAATCTTCAGCTGCAGGGCCCTGAACTAAGGATATTTGTTTAATCTGAACATGGAGTATTCTAATATGAAGTAACTAGATCCACATGTCCCAAATTAATGTATATATTGGAACATGAATGATCCTTCCGATTTTACACTCAGGCACTCCAAGTGGCCAGATACTGGTCAAAGGACATTTAATCAACTACCAAGTTTGCAAAATGTGTGTTTTTTATCTGTTTGTTTGTTTTGTTCTGTTAGAAATGCAATACAATTGTCTGGTTGCTGATGACACGATGACATGACACCCAGATCTTTGATAAGCTCCAGATGTATCCAAGTATAGGCCCAGTGTGGATTGGGCCCGGGGACTGCATCATGTGATCTCTAGGACCAATCCACACAGCTCTCTCAGATTTTTCATGGAGTCACCAGTCCCCTCCCCAACCCCTTCTCAAAGGCCTTAAAATAGAAAATAATTTAGTAATTACATGCCGGGAGAGGGAGGGCAGGACAAAAATCACTTCTTGTCCCCCCATCCTTTCTAGCTCATGATTTCTATGTGCCAGGAGAACTCCAGTAGGACCTTGAAGGTGGACTGGCAAGTTATTTTCTATTTAAAGGCCTTTGGGAGGTGTCTCAGTGCCCTCTTGGCAGCTACTGGGAGGACATCTAGAACCCCCCAGGGAAAGCATGCAATTTAGAGTGAGGTGTGAGGACTAAAGGCCACCCCAAATTGGGTTTTGTAAACCTGGTTCAGCATGGCCTTTCCTGCTGTCTGGAAGCGCTCTAAGAGAAGGGCCAATTGCTAATGCTAGTTAAGTAAGACACACAGTACAGTAACGCTATGATTATCATTTCCATGATGCATTCTCCTTCATTGTCTACTGCTTATGGACAGTAGGGGAAATCTCAGTCAAAAGAGACGAACTGACAACTGTGAGACAATTATGAGAAAAATGCCATATTTTAGTCTTGGCTCCTTCCACTAGTCACACCTTTTTCTGGCTTGTCATCCTTCTCCGTGGCCATTCAAATGCAAGGGAAGGATGGGGGAAGGATTGGGAATGGACAGAAAACCACCCAAAAGTTCTAATTCCACCCAAAATAATAAAACCTCACAGGGCTTCAGAAGAACATCATGTTCAGAAATGGAGGAAATAGAGACAGCTATCTGTATCATTCTTCCCAGAGGACTGGATGACATTAGAAAGGTGCATCCTACCATAAGACAGACAGATCAAATATGATGGATGGTGAACCAGACAACTACACCTAGTGGATCTTTATGATCTGCCAGTAGCATGCAAGATATTGGCCATAGATTATTTTTGTAGTGTCCAAAGACAGAATCTCTCTCTCTCTCTCTCCCCCTCTCTCCCTCCCTCCCTCTCTCCCTCCCTCCCTCCCTCTCTCCCTCTCTCCTTTCTTTAATTTCCAAGAGCATAAAGGACATTACACAAGCATGAAGTTGTTCCTGATTAAATCTTGACTCAAACTATATAAAGTTCAACTTCTTATCTACAGAGAGAACACATTCTCAGATTTTACATAGATACATAAAACTGTGGATGATAGCAAACCCAATAAAAATGACAGACTTTCAACCCACAAATACCATTATTATTATTATTATTATTATTATTATTATTATTATTACTTTATTTGTACCCCGCTAGCATCTCCAAAAGGATTCGATGCGGCTTACAACAGGCCGGAGCCCAACACAATACAACAACACAATACAACAATACAATACATAGCAAATAAAACAGTTGAAGCAGAAAAACAATAGCAGTAACAATACAACAGAACATTATTAAAAACTGAGCCGGCCGTAATAGGGTACAGGATTAAAAGTGCTGAAAGTGTCGGAGGGATATGGGATTAAAAAATATATAAGTGCAGTGTGCGTTGAGGGTGATCTTGACTCTGCTAAAGTGCTTCTGGGCTTGATAGTGGGGTTCCTAATCTGAGAAGGCACGTTGGAACAGCCAGGTTTTCAGGTTCTTTCTGAACACCGCCAAAGTAGGGTCCTGCCTAAGATCTTTCGGGAGGGCATTCCAGAGGCGGGGGGCCACCACAGAGAAGGCCCTGTCCCACGTCCCCACCAAACGCGCCTGCGAGGCGGGCGGGATCACGAGCAGGGCCTCTCCTGATGACCGAAGTGAGCATGTGGGTTTGTAGACTGTGATGCGGTCTCGCAGGTAGGGTGGTCCCAAACCGTTCAGGGCTTTGTAGGTAAGCACCTGCACCTTAAATTGGGCTCGGAAAATGAACGGCAGCCAGTGGAGTTCCTTAAACAGGAGGGTTGATATCTCTCTGTAAGGGGCCCCCGTTAGCATCCTGGCTGCTGCCCGTTGGACCAGTTGGAATTTCCGAGCCGTTTTCAAGGGCAGCCCCACGTAGAGCGCATTGCAGTAATCCAGTCTAGAGGTGAATAAGGCATGGACCACCCCGGCCAGATCAGCCTTCGCGAGGTACGGGCGCAGCTGGCGCACAAGTCTCAGCTGTGCAAAAGCCCTCCCGGCCACCGCCGACGCCTGAGCCTCAAGCGTTAGCGATGAATCCAGGAGGACTCCCAAGCTGCGGACCTGTGGCTTCAGGGGGAGTGTAACCCCGTCCAACACAGGTTGCCACCCTATACCCCGGTCTGGTTTGCGATCGACCAGGAGGACCTCTGTCTTGTCGGGATTGATCTTCAGCTTGTTTGTCCTCATCCAGATAGACACAGCGGCCAGGCACTCGTCTAGCACCCGAGAGGCTTCCTTGGAATTAGGTAGAAAAGAGTAGTAGAGTTGTGTGTCATCTGCGTAGAGATGGCACCCGACTCCAAAACTCCGGATGACCTCTCCCAGCGGTTTCATGTAGATGTTAAAAAGCATGGGGGGTAAAATAGAGCCTTGCGGGACCCCACAGGTCAAAGGCCAGGGGTCCGAACAGGCATCTCCCAGCTTCACCATCTGGGTCCGTCCCTCCAGGAAGGACCGGAGCCACGATAGAACCGTGCCCCCAAGGCCCATCCCGGAGAGGCGACCCAGAAGGATACCATGATCGATGGTATCGAAAGCCGCTGAGATGTCCAAGAGGACTAGCAGGGTTACACTCCCCCTGTCCAGTCCTCTACGGAGGTCATCCACCAAGGCGACCAAGGCTGTCTCGGTGCCATGACCAGGCCTGAAACCAGACTGTGCCCGATCCAGGTAATTGATGTCATCCAGGAAGCCCTGGAGCTGAAGGGCGACCACCCGCTCCAGCACCTTACCCAGAAAAGGAAGGTTGGAGATCGGTCTGTAATTGTTCAGCACCGTAGAGTCAAGGGATGACTTTTTTAGGAGTGGGCGAACCACAGCCTGTTTCAAGTTAGATGGAAAAATCCCTTGCTCCAACGATGCGTTAATGATCAACACAAACCAATCAACCAACCCCTCCTTGGCAGATTTAATGAGCCAGGATGGGCAAGGGTCTAGGGCCGAAGTAGTCGCCCTCACAGCCCCAAGAACCTCCTCCACGGTCTCAGGCAGAACAAGCCGAAAAGAATCCCACAAATTAGGACAAGCAGATGCCTCAGTCACCTCCTCTAGCGCTGCGATGAAATTGGAATCGAGCTCGAGACGTATCTGGGCAACCTTGCCTGTAAAGTGGTGTGCGAAATCGCAACACCGAGCTGCTGGGTCGTCAGGAGTCTCATCGACCACAGATGGGTGAAGGAGCTCCCCGACAACCCGAAACAGCTCTGATGACCTATTCGATGCAGACGCTATCCGGGCGGTCGTGAAGGATTCCCTGGCCGCCCGTATAGCCACGGAGTATGCCTTAAGAGAGGCCTTAGCCCATGCTTGATCAGACACGTCCCGAGATTTCCTCCATTTGTGCTCTAGCCCCCTTCTCGTATGCTTCATCACAGCCAACTCCTTGGTAAACCAAGGAGACGGCCTGTCATGACGCAACGAGACGGGGCGTTCGGGAGCGATCGTGTCTATCGCCCTGGATATCTCCCTATTGTAAAGGTCGACCAAGGCGTCAACAGGATCGCCAGGTTCCATGGCAGGAAGAACCCCAAGATTCCTCAGGAATCCATCCGGATCCATCAGTCTCCTGGGGCGGACCATCTTAATTTGTCCTCCACCCCTGCGAAGGTTGGTGGTCACAGCGAGCCTAAAGCTGACCAGATAGTGATCAGACCATGACACTGGAAGAATGTTTTGCTCTTCCACACTGATCATTCCACTGTCCGCCACAAAAACTAGGTCAAGAGTGTGTCCAGCCTGATGGGTGGGACCTGATATAATTTGTGACAGTCCTATGGTCGTCATGGCGGCCATAAAATCCTGAGCTGCACCAGACAAAGAGGTCTCAGCGTGGATGTTAAAATCTCCCAGCACCACCAAGCGCTGGGAGATCAGGGCTGAATTAGAGACCACCTCCGCTAGCACAGACAGGGAAACTACTGGGTCGCGGGGTGGGCGGTACACCATCAGAAACCCCACATTGTCACGGTTCCCCACCCTCAGGTGGACACACTCAAACCCAGGTGCCTTAGGAACAGTGCATCTGGCCACGGCGATGGATTGCCGAAAGACCACTGCGACCCCTCCTCCCCGCCTCCCTTGTCTGGCCTGCTGATGCACCCCGAAACCCGGTGGGCACAGCTGGGTGAGATTTACTCCCCCCAGCTCATCCAGCCAGGTTTCCGTGATGCATGCCAGATCCGCTTTCTCATCCAGAATCAAGTCCTGGATGGCAGCGGTCTTACCATTAACGGATCTGGCATTGATCAGCAGGACCTTAAGACCAAGGGGACTGCCATGGCGCCTACCACTTCCTACCTTCTCCAGGGTCGCAAGAACTCTGTTGCGCTTCTCCCTGGGAAATACCATATAGTCACATTAGATACCCTTAGAAAATGCCTGGAGTGGCCATATTTTGTACCATATTTTGTCAAGTGGGTACATGAAGTGGATACAAGGCTTCTACTGCACAATTCATTTCAGCTCTTTGCAGCCCACTGTGATAAGTTTTAAAAGGACAATGCAAATTGGAAACAAAAAACAAATTGTGATAAGAAAGGTTCCGCTAGAGGATACTAAGTCTTTGCCAGTAGAGTGGTCTCAACATTTCACCTAAAATAAAACATGAAGGAAATGTGAAGGACCCTTCCTCATACATTGTATTGCTTTTTTTTCCAGAAAAAGCTGCTGCTGTTGTGAAACTAGTTTGTAGTGCTTAAACAAAACTTACTGTGAAAAATAATATAGCAAAAGAGCAGTTATTTCCATGAACTTTATTTCTTCGAATAATTTGCACTGCCCATGCTGGCTTAAGTTTCTGTGCTCTGTACTGCTACAAATGGTCCCATGATTAACAAGTGTTTATGGGGGGGGGGGGGAATTCACATGTAGAGGCATTCATTTTCTATGTGACTAGTTGAAGATTTACTCATAAAGTGAGGCAATGCCATGTGCCATCTCTAACTAATATCTATAAAACAATGCAGCTTGAATCCTGAGTACTTGTGATCAAGTGGGGGGGGTGGGGAATAGAAGGCTTGTCAAGCAAGTTTGAATAATGACTAAATTAGGGAGAACTGTGACTGACAAAGAGTGAAAGAAGTGAAGTTTGTCACATAAAATATTTGTTATGTATTATTTGCTCTGTTCAAATAGCAATATTGGAGCCATTTCCTTAAGGGTATTTATATGCATATAAGTGTATATCAATTAGTGAATGAAAGCTATAGCATTTGCTGCTGTTATTATATGCTGTGTTGATTTGCATCCATTCTATATTTCCAGTTGGGTGCTACACTGACATGTGACAAAAATTGAAAATACAGTGGATCTGACTACCACGCAACAGGTACACAGGAATGTTAAACTGCTTTTCATTATTTCTGCTCCCATGGTACGAAGAATAATGCGATTTCCTTTCCTTCTTGTTATGTCTTCTAGACATTGCTAAAAAGAGTGCATGGGGAGGATGCTTTCATTATCAAAAAAGTGGCTAAGGTTGCATTTCCAGTCTTTAGAAATTGTCTGGGTGCATTGACACTGTAGAACTGCCACACTTTGACTTCAACTATGACACAATCCTATATAATCATGAGAGTTTTAGCTTTACAAGGCCTGCAAGAGTGCTGGTACCTCACCAAACTGTCGATCCCAAGATTCCATAGCATTGAGCCATTCTATGATGATGATGATGATTATTATTATTATTATTTATTTATTAACTTTATTTGTACCCCGCTAACATCTCCTGAAGGACTCGATGCGGCTTACACAGGCCAAGGCCTCAATAAAACAACAGCATAACAAAACACATAACTTAAAGCAAATCAAACATTAAAACAATAGCAGTAAACAATAAAAACAATACACCATAATGCAATAAATCAAGGGCTGGGCCGAATGTAATGGGTACAGATTAAAAAGTGCTGGGTGTGACAGGTGGATGTAGGATTTTAGAGTAAGTGCAATGTGCAGACCACCTTAAAACTCTGATAAAGTGCTTCTGGGACATATTGCTGGAGTTTCCTATTCTGGAAAGGCTGTAGCTAGACCCTGGATTTCCTTAAAGCAAGAATATGGATGATGTGGCCCTCCAGACTTCAACTTGCTGGTATAGCTAATGTTGAGGACACAGGAACCTGCTTTGTAGCCATATATGCAGGTACTCCTGATCATCTCTGCAAATGTAAATCCACATATTTTGCAATATAGCTCCATTCATTATGTTTTAATAACTGTATACAATAATGTCCCCAAACAAAACATTTTTATGGGAACTGTTCAGATACAATACATTCCTAACTATGTTATATATTCAGCTATTATAATATGAAGGCCTGGATCTTCATGTTAGTCCTACTGACGTCAATGAGATGCACAAACAGGGTCTGCTATCCCTTTGTTGTCATTGAAGAGAATGATTCATTTCCCCTCGCGTAGTTGCTCCAGCTGCACTTTTTACTGATTCCAGAGTTGAGAGGGTACTGGGTTTACAGTCTGCACGTCATTATGAAGCTTCTTTCTAACTCAGTTTGCCATTCTAACATTTCCTATGCAATATTTTCCACTTTAATGATTTTATAGTGAGGATTATTTCTATCATTTGAATTATTTTGGTATCTCAGGTTATTGATGCATTTCGTTAGATGAAATAAAATCAGCAAATACTGAAACATATTGATTCAGGGGATCTATAGCTAGCTTTAAAGGGATTTATTCAAGATTAGCATAGCCTTCTAGCAGGTGAACTAGGAAGACCTACAATAAAACTATTAATGAGATCAATAACACAAACAAAACAAAAAAATCTTACAGCTTGAATAAAGTTTAGCTGGATCTTCTATTAGCTTTTTGGTGGCTGACTGCAATTGATGAGAATTGTGGTCTGATGCATCTTAATTCCAATACATCTTACAGTTGCACTAAACAGGCATGCCCTTGGAAGCAGTTTCTATGGGACTATATTTTATCTATGCATTGTTTTTCTCAAAAATCTGATTTTGGGGTGGAAAAACTCCTGATGTAATTTAAATTTTACATTTTAATCTCTTTTTAAAACAAACATTTCACTGTCTGGGCACAGTGTTTTACTGCTGTTGTTTTTAAACTTGGAGGATAAGTGTCCAGCATGATCATACAATGAAAATGGCAAACTAGTACAGAAGGGGAGAATCTGGATTTTGCTCATTGACAGATATCATTCAGTCATGGGCATGGATATCACCAGTATGTCCCAATCACACTGTTTATGGGGGAAGATCAGGTTAGGCTATTGGAGTTGATTGACTAAAATAACACCTCCAGTGTGTCTTGATTCTGTGTTGATAGCAGATTTGCAACTTCATCATATGTGCTACCAGAATCACCACAGATCATGGTGAATTCAATGAGTGGTGCCTGTCATGGGGAACCTGTTGCCCCACTCTCCACATCACCTGACTTTCCTCTTACCTCATCCCATGGGGGGAAGCATCCACTGCCCGGCTTACCCCCGTTGATCCCAATGCAACATAGGAAGACTCCAGTGTTGCTGTCGCAATGACATATGCCAGTTTCTCTGCAGTTTTGCAACAGAGCCCTGCTGGATGTAGTTCTACATCATAGAATGGGACCCAGCAGGTTCCGTCACAAAACTGCAGAGGATATGCTGCCAAAAACAACCCCACCTGATGAAGTTGTAAGAAAGAGCTATTGCACAAAATAGGTGGTTGTTACATGTCATCTGAGTTGGTGTGGCCAACTTTTCCTCTTTTTTGATTACTTTTGTCTTGAGGAATGCTCTAGGTTAATATTATGTTCATTTTCATTGTTACTTTGTCTGTTTATTGAGTTTGTATGAGAAAAATCTAATCTGTCCTAGGTGTCTCAATTTTGCCTAGCTGTTATTGTTAACTTCAGACCGCTAGAGAAAGAAACATTCTGAGGGTATACCTACACTGTAGCATTAATGTAGTTTCACATCACTTTAACTGCCATGGTTCAATGTTATGGAATTATGGGAGTTTGGCCAATTTCGAGTAGTATTTGCCAGAGAACACTAAAGACCTTGTAAAACTACAACTCCCATCAGTCCATAAAATTGAGTCATTGCAATTAAAGTCATGTCAAACTACATTAACTCTACAGTGTAGATGTACGTTAGAGACCACAAGAAGAATATTTACAATGCCAGCCAGATCTCCAAATGACCCAATGGATGGATGAGAGACATGTCATCAATTACACTGGCCAACACACATTTTGGAGCCTCAATTGTTAGACCTGTTTTGTGGTACATATCTGACCTGCCAATTCTAAAAACAGGGATACCAGTTTCCCCCTGTCAGCTCTAGTTTTTTAGGTGCATATGCCATATACAGTCTTCATGTGATTGCCCATGAAAAAAACATAATAAGAATATCTAAGAAACTAGAACTGATGTGGTCTATCTCCAAAACAATTTCTGAATCAACATCCCAGATAACCCCAGGAACAGGCCTAAAAACCAAAACACCAAAATACTTTTTGTTTAGACTGTTATAATTAGAGTGAGGCATTGTCTTATGAACACCCCCCCCCCCCCACACACACACACACACACTTCCTTCTGCTACATAATTGAATCTCATCAGGTGAACTGCTGGTACAGTAAAGAAAAAAATCACCTCACAAGTAAGCTGTCATTTCATTGGCATTATTCATCATCCTTATCATATATCATAGTTAAAGAGATCCATAAATACTATCGACTGCCAAAAGATAAGAAATTGGTCCTCAAGAAAATGGAAAAAATTATTAATCAGAGGATGGGGTAGTATACTTTTGCCTGAGCCAACTGGGAAAGACAAGAATCCACCCCCTTCTACATCTACTGATGAGCTAATTGAGTGAGAACTATTTTTGCACTTTGAATTCTATTGGCCGCAAAAAAGAGAAAGCGGGTAGAAGAAAAAGAAACTGGGGCATTTAAGAGCACTGAAAGAGTGGGAGAACAAAAGATGAATTGGGATTGTCCTCACCAAATTGGGACAGTTGGCATTTATAGGATTTTCAAAAAGGATTATTATTTCTGTTAAATGTGCAAGGGGCACTGCGATTAATGAAAAAGGTTACTTTTCACTCATTAAGGTTTTTCCCTTTAAAAAAGAGCAATCTAGGGGACCTGAGATTATTGTATACAGTCTAAATCACACTTTGCCCCTGATCTAGAGGGAACACTCCTTTAGTCATGTTCAGCCTAGTAAAATCCATAGGATAAGTTGCCCTTCTGAAACACTCTTGTGTAGTATAATGTTTAATGTATATTAGTTTTGCAGCAAACTAATTTACACTGAATTATCTTATTTACAAAATGAAAACTGTGTCAATCTCCCAGTCCCCCTCCCCTTGAGCGTGTAGCTATTTTCAGGGCAATGTTTTAAAAAAATATATGATGGACAGTTCTTCAGGATTGTCTTCATGCTGCAAATTGCTATGATGTAGTGAAAGGGCTATTTAAACATGATTTGGAAGTCTCATAGTAAACACCAGCTGCAAGATTGTCCTCTACAACGGAAAGTTATAGAAATCGGGACTAAAGGATCTCTGTTTCAAAAGGGAAAGAGTGTTATAAAACAGAGGGCACTGGGCCAGCTGCGCTCTACAGGGGATTTTCCTTATTTTTAATCTGATGAAGTAGGCTGCTGCAATTGAAAGCAGAAGTATATATTTTTTTTAAAAAAATCAGGGTGACCAGATGCCACATGACATTTTTTTTGCTGTGACTAACACAACTCTTCTTCTGGAAAAGTAGGCTATGAGTGGAGACAGATGACCATTTCACCACAGATTTGCAGCTGATCTATGTCCTTTTTTGGCAAATATGTCTTTATCATTTGGATAAATGATACAGGATTCTAAAAGGAGAAAGCTGATGTTAAAACCCCAATGCCTGCATTTCATTGAAATGAAAAGGGAAACGAGGATCAACAGTTCAGATGTAGCTTTTCTAGGCATTGTAATGTTATAATCTTAATACCTGGGAACTCCCAAAGGTTGCAGAAAATAAGAAATTATCAATGGGAAATTATTCATATGTTTTTATGTCTTCTATCTATCTGTTATAGATATTGACTCAAAACACCTACCTATTAAACAAAATACAAAGATTCTTGTTAGATGGAAAAATATAGATAAATTAAATAACTGAAGATGGAATAGCTCTAAGTCAATAGGCTTGTGCATTCTGGGTAAACTGCAATCTGTTACGCTGGTCCGGATTTTGGTGGGAGCCCTGATCCGTTTTTCAGGAGCCTCACACATTTGGGAGAGCAGATATCTGTTTTTGCTCTTGGCTGCCAAAAGATTCATATTCTATCCAGCACAATTGGGGGGAGGGGTTCCCATCATTTTAGGCATTTAAGCAGTTTTTACTCTAGAGGAGAGGCACTGCAGGCACTGGCACACATGCTTTTTCTCCCAGTGTTGCACTCCAGAACAGGAAAGGCCCTCTGACTTTAAACACCACACCGTTGAGTAGGAAAATAATACTTTTATTGAAGATAATTAAAAAGCAGTAAAGTAAAAAAGCACTTTAAAGAAATAGGGAGATCCAATTAGGTAAGAAGATAAGAAGGAACAAAGTAGTCCAGAGAAAACAGTCCAGCAAAATCCATGAAAACAAGTCAAAACTTCTCTAATAAAATCCAAGAAACCAGGATACATGAATCCAAGGCATGAATATAAAGTCATTGAATCCAAGAATCAAAACCATGAAACAAAGGGCACTTAAACATGAATCATCCAAGCAAAGCTTCCATGAAACAAGGACAGGATCTTGACTTGATTCCAAATGATGCTTTATCTGACTACATATCCTGTACTTGGGACTTTTATGTCCTCATTAGCTATGTTCCAAGTGCTCAGAAATTGGTTTCACATTGCCGTAGAATCTCTTATCTTTTTCTCTCAAAGCCTGGTAGAATGCCAAAGCCACTGTTCAGCTTTTCTGTTTTGCCTAATCTTCTGTCTATCTATTTTCTCATTTATTTCTGCACCTGATGCTGAGCTGTTTTCAAGCTCCAAATCATGGGAACTCTCTGGTAGCAATCCAGGGAGCACACCATTATCCCCACATCCTTCAGGGACATTCTCATGGGAAACTACACTTTGAACAGGGATCTCCTGGTCATTCTCTGCATCAATATCATTGACCAAACTATTGCCATCTTGAAATTCATAGACATCACTCTCCACATCCAAAGCACCCTGATCCTGAAACACAATAACAGGCTGAGCTCCAATACCCAGGCCTGCACTACACCATACACTCTTTCCAAGGCATTTTAAGGAGGCTTCCCCACTTCTAGGTAAGGGATAGCAATGACCTCCTGGAGCTATCCTCCATGGGCTTCCTTTAAAAAATCCTCTTTTTTCTTGGCACACTTGAATCTCCTTTCTACTTTTGGTTTAATGCTTCCTTACAACTATTTCTACTCTCTAGAGAAGAGGTAACTGGCAACAGTTTTCAGGGAATTGGGGTTTTCTTTTTGTTTACTGGGATTAATAAAAAAGATTACATTGTGATGCCAAAAAGCAGAGGAGAAGCCGAGATCGGCTCCCACTTGTTTTCATTGCGGGCAAGTTTTTACGCCAGGAGGATCATTACTGTTATGTGCTCTCAAAGGTCCCGAAGGAAAAAAGATCTGTGCACAAGTCTATAAGTCAGCAGATGTCTTGAAAGTTTCCGCAGACAAACATTAGGTGGAACTAACATCTCTTATTTCAGGACAGTTCCATACTTCCCAACATTTCACAGATGAAAATTGGGATATATAACTAGAGCATAGTGAATATAACAAAGGTTGTTATAGAGAAAGGCTATTTCTAAAAGCCAGGAGAACCTACAACGCTTTACTTTAATGTCAGCTTACTGGGAATAGCAAGATTCCACCCCTCCTCCTTGCTGAATTAATTGCCTACAAATTATTTATGTATTTTGAAGTCAGTTTGTATCAGCTAAAGTGAGAACAAGGGTGAAAGTGCTAGGAAGAGAAAAAACTGGGACAATTTAACATTTTTAAAATAGATGTACAGATGATTAATCCCTGGATAATCATCTGTACAGTATATCTTCCAGGATAGTTGGAAGATATACTGATATGTGCATATTATATTGTGATACAGATATGTGCATATTATATTGTGATTGATTTTTTTTTTGTTTATATGTCCCCCTCCCCTGAAAGTTGGCACTGCTGCAGTTTTAGTAGAAGAGATCCACCAACCCACCCACTGACACTGAAGAAACCAGCTACTGCTGGTCCCAGAATATGTCACAGAATTGTATAAACATAGAGCTGGAAATCACCACAAGGGCATTCCAATCCAACCCCATTCTGCTATGCAGGAACACCCAATCAAAACATTCTCGAGAGATAGCCATCCAGCCTCTGTTTAAAAACCTCCAGAAAGGAAGACTTCAGCATTCTCAGAGCCATTATTTTCCACTGTTGAACAGCCTATAAGGAATTTCTTTCTAATGTTTAGGTGAAATCACTATTCTTGCAATTGAGTAATGTATTTGTTGACATCCTCTCAAGCCTGGAAGCATGCCACTGACCACATATCTTTTATGCCATATCTGTGCTTGTTTCTGTGTGTGTCTGACAAATAACATACATGCACATTTTTAATAAATTATTTTAAGATTTAGAAAATTTAAATGATTTATTTAAGTAAGGAATCTAGCAGTGCTTTAGTCAATATTTCTTTCCACCACAGTTGCACAGAATGACTTATATATTCCCTCATAGCTCTGAAGCCTTTGTGTTTCGGTGAATAAAAGCCAAGCACAGAAAGCTCTTTGTTTTAAGGCTCCACATATGTGGAATCAGTTAACAGTCAATATAAGAACATTTGGGTACTTTCTTGTTTAAAGATAGAACTTACAACAGCTAGAAATTGTTATAATTGTTGTCCCAGTGCTATCCACAAATATTTCTGTGCATTTGTGCATAGTAACCCAACCTTTAAAATGGTCTTTCATCTCCATTCATTGATCCCACATTCAAAATATAATATTTCTAAAGATCTACGTGTATTTAGCAGACACTCATTTTATTAGAGGATGACATAGCAATGTTTACTTACTATTCTGTTATTGCAGTGCTACACATTATAGTGGAAGCATGGTTCTTTGCATGTTTTCTCAGAAGTAACTTCCACTTTCTCCTGCTCAGAAGTCACTTGCAGTTATTTCCTACTAGTGGTTTTAGGATTTCAATCTTATGCAATTAAGCAATCAGATTAATCAATTAAAATGTTATACAAAATAAGAATATGCCAACGAATTAATTGGAGCAATATATATATATAAAATTACCAGTGCCTCTCTAACACACCTCTGCTGCCACCACTGCATCTCTCTGTACACACAAATGTGAACAGATCTGTCTGTTACCTTGGTTCATAAAAACCAAATATTTTAAAATCAGAGCAGGTAAGAAAAACATAGTAAAACCCAAGCTAGATCCACAGCGACAAAGTAGACTACAAAATCACAAGTAAGACACAGCAATACTTATCCTGCATTCTTCAGAAACTAATCCAGACATACAACATTGTTCCTGTTATTGGAAGTGATATACAGTTTTCCCCTAGCAGCTAATCCTTCATGTTTCTTCAAAAAAAAATGTGCATCCCTCTATAAGAGTCAAAATTAAGTTTAATATCATCATTAAGCTGTAGGGATGGGCTGCAGTTTTCATGCAAACACCAAATTTCTTCCCAATGCAATAATTCTTCACTAGATTTTCAAATACCATATATACTGTATATGTCAAACTCATATGTATAAGTTCAGGGCATATTCTGGGGCCAAAATTGTGGATTTTGACATGACACATGGATATGTTCAGGGTCATCTTATAGAGAGGGAAAAGTACCAATGCCTCTTTCAGAAATCAGTGTCTGCTACCACTATTTTTCACCCAGGCATACAACAATGCTAAAAGTAGTGCAACAGAGAGAAGAGGAGCTTCTTCTGGTGTGGACTAAGGTCTTGCTTATCACATCCAATCAAAGAAGTGAATGGTTCCTTTTTGATAAAGTAAGATACCCATGGATAAATTAATCCAGATTTTGGGAGTGATTTTTGACTAAAATTTCTAGCCTTATACATTAGTATATGGGGTAAATATTGCTGCTGTTTTTTAAAAAATAGGTTAAATGGATAGATGCTATAGGTGAATGGCACAATTGTCCAGTGCTTATTTTCGCAGGTAATCAAGATATACTGTATTTCATTTGGAAAGTGTATGAGCCTAGCAAACATCTGAATCTGTGTCCATACACAGATTGGATGAATAGAAGGAAGAAGCTATTTCAATAAATGGGTGTGTATTCAGAATGACGGCACAAAAGGTATACCAGTCACAAGCTTACCCAAATCATCCAGCTGGGAAGGTTTGAAAACAGAATGCTTTACTTGAAGAAATTTGGTTGGATCTGCAGAAGCAATGTTTCCGTTCTTAAGAAATGCACAGCTGGGTAAAATCTTTCTTTCAAAATGCCATACTTGTAGTTCTATGAAGATGATCAATGTAAAGATGGGAAGGGGAGGCATCTCATTGCAGCAACCAATGCTACCTCAGGCAGTCGAAAGTCTTTCAGCTTTGATTTCATTGCATTTCGAAGAACCCCACTAACATTTTCTTCCCATCTTGGACTCCTGTCAGGTTGAAATATTTCATTTTTTTTAATTCCTACATTGACATTGCCACATATTTCAATGCACATCTCTTAACATATAGGTGCAGTTTCTTCAATTTTTCCCATCTCCTAAAATCTGGTTGTTTGTGTCTTATTAAAAAGCAAATTATACACCTTTGAATGTTAAAACACTGGATTCTTTGGGAGACACACTTTCCAAAATGTCCTGTAAGAAACATATCAGTTCTTGAGACATGTTAAGTAGAACAAACTTGCTGAAATTAATCGGACTTTCATAATGGTGATTAGTAAGCTTCTTGCATTCTAACTCTTCTTTAGGTTGGACTAAAATTATGGAGTGTAATCCACAGTAACAAAACTCTGTGTCCTAAATACTGTAAAAAGCACCAGATCCCTTCTGTCCTTGGTAGTTAAGCAGGATCAACCCTGGTTAAAACTTGGATTGGAGAGTGTCAATGGATGTCAGATGCTATAGGCTATATTTCAGAGGAAGGAACTGGCAAAACCACTTCTTAATATTCCTTGCCTAAGAAAATTATATGAAATTCATCAGATGGCAATAAATCAACAGACAATTTGAAGACATATATACATGCATACATAATAAAATTCAACAGACCGAAATTGAGCAGATTATAGGGTTTGATTTAAACATATCAGAAAGCCTGCCACATCCTTACCATCAATGGCCTTGGTAATGAAAATGAGTAGAGTAAAGGATGGCAGCTTCAGCGACTGGGCAGCCTCAGCAACTAGATAACCGTGGATTACATGGACCTCAAGATACACACACACACAATTCCACACATACATCAAATGTCCATTTAAGTTTTGTTTTTGAGTATGCATGGACTAGAGCTGGTAAACTGGCTGGGATTTCTGGGAGTTGTAGGCAAAACACCTGGGAACTCACGGGTTGACAACCACTGGAATAGAGGGCTTGGAAGGGAGTAAATTGCCTTGAACACTGTTCTTGGCAAGGGGAAGGTTAAAAGAGAGGATATTCTTTTAAAACTAGGGAAGCTCAGGTAGGGCAGAGCAAGCCCAGGGTCCACAGATAACTAATTGTTTTAGGGAACCAGAAACAGTCCACATGTTGGGGTGGAGGCTTCATGGAGGATTGGATACTTGAAGAGACGTGTCCATTGTTTCATTCTCAACCCCCCTGGCACATATGTATAATAAAATCTACTCCAGGTTAAAATCTTTCATGTTCCTAAGTCTTTTCTGGTTGTTTTGCTTTGGTGTGTATAAGAAATGTCTTTTCTCTTAGGCAAGATCCATGCCAATGCCATTATAATGGGCAACTCTGTCCTGCAAAAATTCAGATTTGTGTTTCTGTAAGAATAGATGTGAAAGCAATGGTCACAGAAGATGTAGAAGATATTTTGCATATTTATGAACTACCAGAAATGGAATTTGGTAACATCCCATCATCTTCAATTCGGACTTGGATGGATATCTTAATGCAAATCACATAGCACAAAACAAAAGATACAGCCAAACTAATGGAAAAGACTTTTGTACCAATGGATATAAATTTGACTTAAAATAGCAATTATAGAAATTATATTATAGAAATAGCAACCAAAAAGATTCTAGACACACACATTCTGATCCTATACTTTTAAAAGAGAAAATCCTAAATTGTGTCCTTTTTTTAAAAAAAATGCTAAAAATAGAGAGTGCTGTAAGAATCAGATTGCCATTTGCTTAAAAACTGGCAAATGGGCAACCAAATGCTAAGGTTTCTTGCTGTGATTATTGAGCGTTATGATCCATAGAAGCAGCATACTATGTAGACCAAATCATACTGAAAATTTGTGGCACTTATAAAATCATTGTAAAGGTGACTGGATATTTCTTCCTTTCCCTCCTTCCTACCTTCTTTCCTTTTCCTGTTATTTAACCCATAGTTTGGATAAGGTAAATGGATTAAGAGCCAGTCGCAATCTCAAATGCCAGTCTTTCAAACCACTGTTCAACATGTGTAAGAAAGTTTTGCAGCAAAAGGGCAGTTTGTTCTTGCAATGAAGGATTCAGATTGCTCTGAATTTCCTGTTGTTATGCACAGTGCTGTTGCGTGGGTGCCATACAATGAACCCACCAGGCTTAGGGTGGGATTGTGTTGGCTGTTACCACTCCGCTACTGTACTGGCTATTTTTCTCTCCCTTGTTCAAAGTCCTTTAATCAAAAGGCTTGCATTTTCATGGGGACACTTGCGTGATGAAATTGCCTGTGTCATTGTTGGCTTGTGCAGCTGTTTGCAAGAAATGTGAGGAGGTTTGTCCCCTCCCTCTCTCACCCCACCCCTCTTTAAAACGTTTTTGGTACTGTCGCTGAAGAGGGAATAATACAGTATGAAAGAAACCTGAAGGAGCCGTTAGGGTCCATTGTGTCAGTCCAGCTGCTACACATACATATTAAAGCCACATTTTAAAATGCCTGTGATGCCTTTTTGTGTTTGTTTTGTGTTGCAGTCCATTTTAAGCCTTCATAGTTCTCCCTTTTCATTTTCAGAATATCTTAGCTATTAGTCAAACGTGTTAGCCAATTCTCAGACAATTTCCAAATTAAACTGGAGCTGTTATTTGCTATGGGAAGGCAGGGGTTCAGCTCAAGCTGGTAACCTCCTCTCTAAAAAGCAAAATAACTTCAATAAAGAAAAGCAACCACAATTGAGAAGAATCGCCTCCTATTCTAGTTCTCTTGAGTTGGAATAATGATTTGGTTGCCTACTTCTGGTTGGGGTTCCCAAGTGGGTGATGACAAACTGGGAAAGGCTTGTGTGAAACATGCTGATGTCTGAAAAGAAGACCTCTTCCATTCAAGATCAGTTTTAGCTGACACTTTGGTACTGGCAATAAAAAAAGTTGAGGGCAGCAGGCTAGTTGTTGGAAAAGTCACATGCCACGTGCATCTTCATCCTCAATATTTTTTGCCCACTCCATGGTGTGGTGTCAAATGCACCCTTAGTCTAAAATCATATGCACACTTACCCAGGACATTCAGTGGAAATATTTCTGACCAAATTAACACGTATAGGCATGAACTAGAATGAAGGAAAATAAACAAAAGGACATAAAGCCTTCCTAAGTCTTGGCCCTTACCCTAAATCCGATATGATAACTGTTTCTATATTATTATTTTCCTTTGAAAGAATAATGTTCTGTTCAAAGAGGAAAGTACTCTGTTGAGGTCATATGGTCATCATCCAGTATGTGTTGTTTTATCAGATCTTTTCACTTCAAATTGTCAAACTTAAAGCATCAGTCATGAGTGTAATGCAAATATAGTTTCTGCAAAGGAGAATGCTAACTTTAAACAGCTTATTCTAGGAATGTATCGCTAACAATGGAGAAAGTGATTGGATTGAACTATATGGGATTTTGTGCAGCTTCTTCATTTTGAGTCCATTTCAGAAAGTTGTATTTGGTGGGAAAGAAAACCCTTTCTGGTGCTTGTGTGTATATGATACATGTAAAATCTTCTAAAACAAAAACAAAATCCAGTGTTTTTAACTGATTATAATTATCTTTTAAACAATTATTTATTCCACCTCAACAAACAAGTGTGTTCTTATATGACTTTCTAAGAATTACTTGTCTCAGCACATTGTATATAAGAGAGACATAAGAACTGGATAATGTTGAATATACCATATATCTTACAAGTGTTGATTCATTTGACCATAGCGCAATTTTCTATATAAAATTATATGTTACAACAAGGAGTGCTGGAAGCTTCTTTGCAAATCTATCAAGATATCTCTTGCTAAGTGTACTTGCCATTCCTGTTTAAAGGATAAAGGACAAACTAACTGATTAATAATTAAAATAATTGCATTGCATATTTTTCTTGTTTCTTTTTCTCTAAAAATGCAATTCTGTTCAAGGAAGAGAGAAATTACGATACAGAAGCTGTGCAAGGGAAGAAGTGTTTAACCCACTCTCCACGCATTTGTCCCCTGTTCCACGTAGCTTTTGCTGCAGCTTAAAACTAGTGGAAGTGAAAATGTGGAATCTCACAGGGTGAAAAGTCTATTTTGTGGAAATTTGGAGCCATTACATACAAAGGGTCAAGTTCTCCCTTCATCCCTGCTATTTGTTACTACTCAGTTTCTGCTTTTGGGGTTGTGGTGAAACATATATTTTAAACTAAAAAATGTAAAATGAGAATACCATTGAATGACTGCTTAAAATGTCAACATATATTAACAACTCTCAACAAGAGAGATGATTATCCTTCCTGAATTTCTAAGACTGTGAAAGACTGTTCCTGGCTAGTTGGTTGCTTGCTTGCTTGCTTGTTTGGTTGTGCTGTGTATTTATTAGCCCATCTCAAATGGAACCCATGCCAGTTTCATTGTTATACTGTCAGCAATTTCCTGACTTTTCGTACAGACAAGTCAAACTGCAAATGGTTTTGTATAGCTATCCTAATAGTATTTCTCTGGGGCTATTGTGTTCTAGTGGCATGTGTGGTGGACTAGGTTTCCAGGAGATCTGGATTCTCATTCCCACTTAGCCATGGGAGCCACTTGGCCATGGAAATCCATCTTGAGCAAATCACATTATCTCAGTCTCAAAAGAAGATGAATGCAAACCCTTTCTGAATTTATTTAGCCAAGAAAAGCCTGTGATAGATTTGTTATATGACAGAAATTACTTGAAGGCACACAACAACATAGACATCCAAGCCAATTTTACTGAAATCCTGGTACACATGGGTTAGATCCCTCAACTTAGAGCCTTAAAAATGAAGATTATTGATTTTATAAGAGTTGAATAAGAAAATACATTTGTACACTTGCAAAACTGTTGTAGGATTTATTCATGTGGGAGAAATGTACAAGCTAGGATATACTTGGAGTAGATTAAAGCAGAATGGAACTAAAATTTCAGTGGTCTGCATCCCTTTAATCAATCATTGTGGTACACAGAGAAAGATTACAATTGTGGATAGTGTGGTTAATAGTGAATGTAATGTTTTTAAATGTTTAAATGTGTTTTAGATTCTAGTTCAAAATGTCTATTTTAATTGTTCATTGTTTTATGGCATAGAATAGTTGCCTATATGTAAAGCCGCCTTGAGTCCCCTCCGGGGTTGAGAAAGGCAGGGTATAAATGTGGCAAATAAATAAATAAATCTACAACAAACTATTTGCTTAGGTCCTTTTTCGTCTGACCTCTCATGTATTATGCAAGGATTGATTTAATTATCCTTAATGCCGAATAGGTTACCAGCCTTGAACATCCCTAGCTTCCTCCATAGTATAATTGCTGCTAAGGATATAAAGCTTTCTCTAATATTTACAGAAATATATTATCGGTGTTGCAGCTTGAGCCAATTACTTTGCTTCAAGTTTAGTCCCTTTTGGCTAATAAGACTAATCATTCCCCACTGCCTTGCCAATGGCCCTTTCTTCAGTTGTGGAAAGTTATAATGTCTCCCCTTTGCCTTCTTTTGTCTAGATTGAGCATGTCCACTTCTCTTAAGCTTTCCTCCTGGGTCTTATTTTCAATATATTTTATCACTGCTGATGATGTTCTTTTAATTGCTTCTAATTTGTCTATATCTGGAGAAAGCATGGTGTCCTCAACTGCATGCTGCACTCCAAATGAAGTCTAGCCACAGCATCAAATAGAGCGGAAAAACTGCTTCTCTTGCACGACATTGTGATACGCCCATTAGCACGAGCCCATCACAAATTCATCATATTTCCTTGGCTCATCCAGCAGAGTGACCTTCATCAGCTGCTTTTCTGTGTGGCTTTCTAGTCACCTGTCAATCCCCATTTCCTCCTTCTGAGCTTTGATTTAAGGGTTTGCCCACAGAATGAAAAGGCAAAGGAGTTTATCCGGGTTGCACCATTTTTTCCAAAACCCCAGTGAGCCGATAGGTTTTTCTTGGAATCAGGAAGGAATTTGCATTGAAACGATTTGTGAGATCTACTGTAACTCAAGCACTAATTTCCAGATTCAGTTTTAAACATTGGCTTCTTGTGGATTTTTACCTCCTTATGTATGAAAAAACATCTCTAATAAATATTTCAATTACTTGTAATTTTGCAGGATTGGCTGTAGCTCAGTGGTAAAGTGCGTGCTTGGCACAGTACCTCCTAGTAGCTTCCATGATGGTGAGGTGGTGAACCCACCTTGGATGCTAGTCTGCCATTTTAAAGCTTGAATTGACTACCCAACTACATGGAAGTGCACATCCACCACTGGGCAAAGTAGATAATCATGCCCAAAATTACAGAATCACTGTAAGTGCAGACAATTATAAACTAAGTTTATACTATGACTCAATCTAAACCAACTTTATTGCTAACATGTTTTTTTCTTACTCCATTTTTATCCCAGAATGAGCTGCAATCATTTGATATTTCAGACTTTCAGAAATTCTGAGATATTTCTGATATTCTTCTGAGGAAAACCCCTCTTGTGCATTATATCTATGCACTTCTGTTGCACTCCAGGTCCAGAAGAAGCCCTCTGACTTAAAACACACCATATGAAGAGTAAAGAATCAAATATTCTTTTATTGAAGCTTAGTAAATAGCCAGAAGAAATAAATGTTTGTAAGAAAATCAAAAGGTTCCAAAAAGTATTAGTCCATAAACAGTAGTAACCCAAAACAATGTCCACACAAGAAATACAGGCAATCCAAGACAGCATTAATCCAGACAGATATCAAGCAGGATGCAAAGGCAATTCAAAAGGCTAAAAAACTACACAGAAACCAGATCCCTTGAACAAGACTTCCATGGCACAAGCACTTGGTTTCCAAACGATGCCTGATCTGACAAGATTTTCTACAGGGAAACCAAAACTGGTTTCTTTTCCCCCCAGTCTTTGACCTTAACTGACAAATTCTTTTGGATCTATGTAAACATTGGGCCTCTTGTTGATTCTGGTTAATCTCCAGCTGCTGACTCTGCTTATCCGACTCCTCATTAACTTTACCAGGTGTCAGACTGTTTTCCAAACTAGAATCTGGAGAGCTCACAGACGGAGGGAGCAAACCTTTCTCCCAAGGTCTGACAGAAACATTCTCATGAGAATCTGCCCTTTGCACCGAAACCTCTCTGTCAGTGTCTGCATGAAACTCATTGACCAAAGTGTCTCCATCTTACACCTCAGTCCCAGCATCCCACACATCAGAAGCAACAGGGGACTGATTTCCCTCTTCATTACTCACATCAGACACAGTAATATCATGAGACTGAAACACATTCACAGGTTCAAGCCCAGGCTCAGGTTCAATCACACGCTGAGTCCCAACAACTTCAGAGAAAATCACTTGCAGGTTACATTGTGAAAAACTCCCATATATTCATATTATTTGACCTCTTTTAGCATTACAAGAAGTCTAATATATAGTTTAAAAATGAGATTGTGTGTATTGCAGTTATTAATTACTAATAGATGAAAGGCCACTAGTATAGCAATCCTGTGACTGTCAGCTGTTTCATATCAATCTATATATATAAATTTGTTAGGGGCATCCAACGAGGAAACAAAACTCAAAACCCCCCCACGAAACTTAACCAAAATTCCCATGCCCATAACACAACCCACAAGGTACAAACATATCTACTCAAAATGAAAAACAACACAACAACACACTCACAAAACGGCAAAACAACAAAACTCAAAACTCCCCCAACGAAACTTAACCAAAATTCCCATGCCCATAACACAACCCACAAGGTACAAACATATCTCCTCAAAATGAAAAACAACACAACAACACACTCACAAAACGGCAAAACAACAAAACTCAAAAATTCCCCAACGAAACTTAACCAAAATTCCCATGCCCATAACACAACCCACAAGGTACAAACATATCTACACAAAATGAAAAACAACACAACGACACACTCAAAATGGCAAAAAAACAAAACTCAAAAACCCCCCAACGAAACTTAACCAAAATTCCCATGCCCATAACACAACCCACAAGGTACAAACATATCTACTCAAAATGAAAAACAACACAACAACACACTCACAAAACGGCAAAACAACTGAGCATGCGCATTGGCACCCAGCCACAAGTTCCCTGGCGCGCGCACATGCCCTTCCGGCCAACGTTCCCTCTGCGGAAACCATGCCCACTCCAAGCCCCGCCGCGCCGCTTCCCGCACACACACACACCCCTGCCGCACACACACACACAACCCCACACTCCATCACTCCCCCCGCCGCCGCACACACACACGCAACCCCACACTCCATCACTTCCCCCGCTGCCGCACGCACACACGCAACCCCACGCTCCATCACTCCCCCCGCCACCGAACGCACACACGCAACCCCACTCCCCCCGCCGCCGCACACACACACACAACCCCACGCTCCATCACTCCCCCCGCCGCTGCACACACACACACAACCCCACGCTCCATCACTCCCCCACCCCAATCTTACCTCCTTTTACTTCACGCCCCCTCCAAACCCCACCCCGCCCCTTCCCACCCTGTCAAAATCTAGGAAAGACAGGAAGGAAGGAAAGAAGGAAGAAAGAGAAAGGGAGGTAAAGAAAAAGGGGGAAGGAAGGAAAGTTAGAGAAAGAAGGAAGAAGAAAAGGAAAGAAAAGGAAAGATGGAAGGAAAGAAAAGAGAGACAGCAGAAAAGAAAGAAAAAGGGGGAAGGAAGGAAAGAGATAGAGAAAGAAGAGGAGAAGGAAAGATGGGAGGGAAGGAAGAAAGGAAGGAGGGAAAGAAGGAGAGAAAGAGGGAAGATTGGCCACAGCAACACATGGCGGGTAAAGGTTGTTATTTCTATTATTATTATTATTATGCTATTGTTCCTATGAGACCCTGGAGGAATGGGAGAGGTGTCAGGTCCCAGAGGCAATGCATTGCATTATTGTTATTGTTATGATGGTGGTAAAATAAAAGGAAATAAAAAGTGAAAGAAGGAAGCAAACAGGGAGGGAAGAAAGGCAAAGGAAGAAAGGGGGAGGGAATGAAGGAAAGAGAGAAGGATGAAACCAAGTAGTGAAAGAAAGAAAGAGGTAGAGAAGGAAGAAAGGAGAGAAAGGGGGAGGAAAAGGGGGAAGGAATAGGTAGGTACCTCTCTTTCATAATAGTCCAGATATCTACCTCAACTTTGATAAGTTTTACTATAGGCCACAGCAACGCGTGGCAGGGTACAGCTAGTAAAATATATAGTAGTAATGGGACTAAATTTCTCAGGAAAAAATGTGTTCCTTCTTGAACCCTCTGTCTTTCATTGCTAAATGTTGGAGGATCTTCCTTCACTTCCAGAAAATAATTAATGAAATGGGCAAAAACATACACATTTCACCACCCGTATGGTAGAAAAATGCAAACATGATTATGAATCCAGTTTTTAAAATGGGAATAGAAAGCAAGTGCTACACATTACCATTGGTCCTTTGCCCTCGGGCTACATTTCTTTTGGCAAGAATCCTGTTGTTGGACTTTATTGACATGTCTATGCCATTGCAGATAGAGGTAGCAAAATCAAGCCCCCTTCCTGTGTAGCAACTGTTATAAAGAAAAGGCATTAGAGAAATAGATGGCTCAAAGATGACAGCTTTTGTCTCCCTGTGTTTCTTTCTTTCTTTCCCACTGTTGCACATCCTGGAAAAAGGACAACTCATGTTGTGATATACTTAAAATATTCCCATCTTCCATTAATATGAAAAAAAAACCAGCATGTTCTCATTCACCAATATATTAGAACACAAGTATGTTAAATTGCTCTGCAAACCTAGAGAATATCCAGCAACTGACCTAGTGGCCAAATTTGACCACCCAACTATAGACTGATTTCTGATCAGTCTATAGTTGCCTCCACAAGCCAAGATAAAGACTTGAGGGAACAGTATTGAATTAAACTGCAGCGTCTTGTTATAGGATTAATGAAAATTATGATCCAACTTTAAACTAAAATTCACCCCCCCCCAAAAAAAATTACCCAGCCCCCATAGGGACTGGAAAATCCCATTGACTTTAAGATAGGTGTAGAAAAGCCTGGAAAGCAATTAGCAGTAAAACAAGGGCATTGTTTGCAATACCTCAAAGCCTTACGATATCAACTCCTCTGATATTCATTTTAATAGTTAGATACACAACTACCAGAAGAATACCTAGATATCCTGGTGGTTACTAGATATAGGATATAGTCAGATGCCTCTTGGCTACATGTGAGGAAGATGAGTCCTAAGTGGAAAGAATAGCGAACAAAGCAAGATTCCACTTAGGTCAGGAATGGACAAACTTCATCCCCTCAGGTGTTTTGGACTTCGACACCCACAATTCCTATCAGCCAGTCTGTTTAGACCCATGTATGATTCCACAGCAAGCTGGTTTCAAAAAAGGGCAAAAGCTGCACATCACAAGTATTGCACCTGACATAGAGGATGGTTTTGAAGGCAGCAGATTACAGGAGCTGTATTCATAGACCTGTCAACAGGTTATGATACTATAAATTATTGCCTTCTCCTGAGAAAAAAATTATAATATCACAAAGGATTACCACCTTACCCACTTCATAGGAAATCTGCTACAAAACAGGAGCTTTTTTGTTGAGTTCTGGGGTCAGAGAAGCAGATGGCGAAAACAGAAACAGTGGATGTGGCTCTTAATGAGACATACTGCATTATCACAGGATGTCTATGCCCTGCACCACTGGAGAAATTATACTGTTTAGCCTGTATTGCACCACCTGATATATGTCAGGAAGTAGGAGCCTCTGTTCAGATATTCACCAGCATGCCAATGTCTTAAATCAAGAAATAGCTTTCTAAGATCTACATAAATACTCGCAGAAAGATCTGAGCAAGTGAGAATCCAAAAGTGACAGGTTAAAACTCAGTACCTAATCAGTGGCTGATACCGGATAAGAAACTCCCACCTGGGCACACAAAATTATTTCTTATTTATTTATTTAAAACATGTATATTCCATCCTTCTCACCTCAAAGGGAACCCAGGGCAAAGCACAACATATATCCTGCAAACATTCAATACTGAAACATAAAATAAACTATTAATCTAAAATCAATTATCTCCACTCTAAAAACAACTGTTTTAAATCCTCTCAAATCAGCAAGAAGCCTGAGCAACTTGGAAGGCACTGAATCGTCTCTCGTACCACGAGATGCAGAGCTAATCTAAAGAAATGGGGCTACAAAGTGGAGTCTATGACATGCATGCAAGTGTGGAAAAGAGCAAATCACAGCCCACTTCCTAGAGTGCAGTCTGAGCCCCACCACATGTACAATGACGGACCTTCTTACAGCGACACTGGGGGCACTCAAAGTGACCAGCTTCTGGTAATAGTATAATGCAATTTTTTTTAAAAAAAAATGTGATTTTTAATACATTATAAGTGTATTCTCAACCACTTCTGACATAATAAATAAATAAATAAATAAATAAATAAATAAATATCAGCCGGTAAGCTGTCTGGGATTTCTGTGAGTTGAAGTCCAAAACACCTGGAAGGCTGAAGTTTGCCCATACCTGACGAAGGTATGGGCCATCTCCATTTTTTCATGCAAGATTGAACTGATTTTGTATTATATTCCTTAACTTTTAGACAGAAAATATTGTAATAACAATAGCAAACATTCTTATTGATATGTTTGCCTCTCCACTTCTCAAATGTACATTTGTAAAGTCCTCTGCATGACAGAGATCATGCAGATACTACTAAACATAAGTTTAAAACATAAGCAGATGTGTGAAGACATGAATTTCCAGTCAGAGAAGTTTACTTTACTTTACACATTCCAGTCTTTCACACAGTCTTTGTGATTCCCTAATAGGAATAAGATTTTCCACATTAGATACATATACACATTCAGAAGATTGATATTTAGCTTGTAATGGCATGAAATCATAATGCAGGATTTTAGGAATAATCACACTGGAATTTATTGGTCTATGCCATCATTTGTTTTTTCCTTCATTTTTTTTGGTTAGATTTCATTATGTCAAATATACATTTACTTCATTGGATAGAAAATGTATTAGTGTGTAACACTTTGTCAGGTTTTTGTGCCAAAAATTTTTATTCCCAACTTCAGATGATAGGAATTCAAAATGTCCAATTGGTTGTGCTCCTAACTGTCACTTAGATTGGGTCTTTGATCTTTCAGTACAAAGCTCTTTCGAGCAGGAGGCTATGATAGTGCACATCCCCTTGTCAAAGAGCAAAGCGTTTGAACTTCCTCAAGTGTAACTAAGAGAAAACAATGATGAATTGGCTACCAGCCAGCACTCCATACTGTTCCAGGTATAAAGGCAGGTGAATCAACAGGAAATTGAGGTAGCAAGGTCTAATGGACTAGGACATGCTTGAAGGTAAGCTAGAAAAAAGGGAGTGAACATAATGCTGTTGGATTTTGGACACAATGATTTCCAAATGTAAGGAAGAATGCAACCCCCCTCTTAGTAACTTATTATTTAATAAATAATAATATAGAAACATGACATAAATAAAATAATAAAATGAAATAAAAGCCTGTCCTTCCATTCATCTACATTTTTAAAACCCTGAAAGTATAACAGAGCGACAGAGAAACTTGGACTCCATTAGGCTGAAGATGCACCTTTCTTCTATATTTCAATATTGGAGAAGCAATATAATTTACATAAATGAAGTTCTGCCTTCATAACTGTTGCAAATCCTTTGTCTAAAGGTACATCTATACTTTTGAATGAGTGCAATTTGACACTTTTTTAACTACCACTATTAAGCACTATGGAAACCTGGGATTAGTAAACATTTTGAAGGTCATTAGTCTTATTTATTTATTTATTTATTTATTTATTTATTTATTTATTTCGGTTGCTTCTACCCCGCCCTTCTCACCCCTGGGGGGACTCAGGGCGGCTTACAAAAGCAAGGCACAATTCGATGCCCGCATCACATAACAGCAAAAGACAATAACATCAGTTAACAAAGACAGCAATTCTAACAATAACAACAATTAACAGAAAACAATAATTATTATAGGCAAAACAACCATAAAACCAATAAAAGCAATAAAACCAATACAAACCTCATTGACGGTCAGCGTTTCACAAACTCATAGTTAAATTCCAATTCCACAATTATCAGTCCTTTCAGTCCTATCCATCTGGTTTCCATATCTAATTGTCAGATTGCCCAAAGGCCTGGTCCCACAACCACATCTTTACCTTCCTCCTGAAGGCGAAGAGGGATGTTGATGCCCTGATTTCCCCCGGGACTGAGTTCCACAGTTGAGGGGCCACCACTGAGAAGGCCCTGCTCCTAGTCCCCACCAGCCTCACTTGTGATAGCGGTGGGGTCGAGAGCAGGGCCTCCCCAGATGATCTCAAATTCCGGGGTGGGACATAGAGGGAGATACGTTTGGACAGATACACAGGACCTGAACCGTAATGGGGTTTTGTAGGTCAAAACCAGCACCTTGAATTGTGCTCGGAATTGAACCGGCAGCCAGTGGAGCTGACACAGCAGGGGGGTGGTGTGCTCCCTGTATGTCACTCTGGTAAGCAATCTGGTTGCCGCTCATTGGACCAGTTGAAGTTTCCGAACAGTCTTCAAGGGCAACCCCACGTAGAGTGCGTTGCAGTAGTCTATACGGGATGTAACAAGAGCATGGACCACTGTAGCCAGATCAGACTTCCCAAGGTATGGGTGCAACTGGTGCACAAGTTTTAATTGCGCAAAAGCTCTCCCAGCCACCGTCGAAACCTGGGCTTCCAGGCTCAGCGATGAGTCCAGGATCACTCCCAAGCTGCGAACCTGCGTCTTCAGGGGGAGTGTAACCCCGTCTAACACAGGCTGTAACCCTATACCCTAGCCTTACGACTGACCAGTAGGACCTCTGTCTTGTCTGGATTCAATTTCAATTTGTTAGCTCTCATCCAGTCTGACACAGCAGCTAGACACCAATTCAAGGTCTGGACAGCCTCTTTGGTGACAGGTGAGAAGGAGTGACCGATCTGGACATCGTCTTCTCTGCCAAAGAGTGCTGGTCCCTCATTAAACTATAAATCACAGGTTTTCATAGCATAGAGTCATGGCGGTTACAATGGTTTCAGACTGTTTTAATTTTATAGTGTAGTAGATGGACCCTATGGCTGACATCACCGACCCTTTATCTTTTGCTGCCTTCTGAGGCAGACCAGGGTGAGTAATGTTGACTGGCTCAAGGGCACTAACTGATCTTCATGGGTGAATGGAATTTTGAAATTAAGCCCCTCTGGGTCTAGTATAATAATCTAGGTATGGACAGCTGTGTTCCTCCAAATATTGTTGTATTAAAGCTCCAAGCAGTCAAATTACCTTTCCACAACAATGGTGAAATTTCCAGGATGAGAGGTTGTCCGATAAATGGGCAGAATCCAACATGTTATGGGAAATGGTACTTTCCATATCATTGTGCATGATGAATCCAATCTGAGTTTTAACACAAGCTCTGAAGAAGTTATTACGACTTAACCTAGTTTGGAAATATGGCCCATCCTTTGGATAGGTCCTTCAAAGTTCAGGCTAAAGCCTGGAGTATTTCATTGACATGGAATACACTACAAAGAATGTTTTGTTATCTTTGAAGTCAGCCACATATGGAAAAAGCTGGGCATCTTTTGGACAGAGAGGAAATGACTAGTGAATAAAATAATGTATATCCCACTCATGGTACTGATGCGTAGCTAACTTCCTTTGGAACAGACCAAATATTTTGCTTTGACTCACACAGGTCTTTCATAACCTCTTATCTTTATAAAAACTTGCCCTAGCATATCCCAATGTTACTGATTTTTTTTAAAAAAAATAGAAAATTTACTCTCTAGGAACATAGAGAGTCAGTATTTCATTATCATATACATACTGGTACATTTACTTTGCTTGAGGAAACAGTTTCTGTTGATATAGTTCAAGTAGACTGAAGGGGAGGGAAAAATTGTAGTTTCGAACAGATGGTTAGGACAGATGACTGACTGACTACAAACCATGACTAGGAAGTGACTAAATGTTACTTGCATTATGCAGAGAATCATTTTTCCTGTACATCATTTCTCTGCCTGCCATCATCTCCTCCTCATGAAAAAATAGAAGTAAAATAAACTTAATATTTTCAACAGCTCCCCCGCATCCCACCCCGCTCATTCCACGTATGGTTTTGTCTGCACAACAGCTTTGAATCACAAAAGGCACTTCCTTTATTGGTTTGTCACAAACATGAAAAGTATGAAGTTTATCAAATGGGATGCTCTTATTTCTCACAGCTTTTTTGTTGCTCTTCTAAATTCATCTTTTAAATTATAGATTGTACTGTATTGTTGTAATATCATTAAAAAAAACTCCAGCGGCAGTACAACAAAAAGGCCTTAACTCCATAGCAGAGTACCTGCTTTCAAAGGCAGAACTTCCTGGGTTACATTTCTGGCATTTCCACTTAGGGCTGAGGGAAAAATCTACCTGAATCTAGGAGAGAGAAGGCCAGCAAATCTAAATGTATGCATCAATCAGTGATGTGACACAGTAAGGATGTGATAATTTCTGCATTTCATTAATAATTGTTATTAGAGAATATTCTTACAGTTGTATAGTTAAAAGTAAGAGGTTTTAGGATTGAAGGTAGGGAAAAAGTAGGGAGGGGGTTGGGGGAGGATAAAAAAAGGTTCGGGTTCAGGGTTAGTGTTGGTTGTGAAAAGGGTTGCTTGGGTCAAGGAAAAGGAAGGAAGGGATCTGGGGAGGAAGGGAATGAGGGAGGATGAAACTTGTGATAGGAGTTTCTGACTTCCTCAATCTTCTTCTCTCTGGTTCCATATTTTCTTCGTCTTCCTTTCTTCTAAGATTGCTTCTTCCTCTTCTTTTATGCCATGTGTATTTTTATATGCTAATAAATATTCCTCAAATAACTTCCAGTCTGTTTTTTTCATTGGTCTTCCATATGAGTCTTTTAGTGCAAAGGTCAATTTATCCATGTCTTTAATTTCCTTCACTTTACTTATCCATTCTTCCTCTGTAGCTACATCTCTCTGTTTCCATTTTTTTTGCCAAAACTATTCTTGCAGCAGTAATAATTTCTGCATTTCAGAATGAGAAAATTGATCACATATTGGACTTCTTTAAATATTTCCTTCCCTTCCTTCCTATTAGGATACAACTTGATGTTTTCCTCCAGAACTTATATGTGCATATTTTACCCTTTTTTCTGGAAAACAAATTCATTTTGCGGTTTATCTAATTATTTGCAAATTTCTCCCATTGACTAAAGCTTGTTGTGCACATTTTCTCACAACAAATCTCAGATGGTGTGAAAATGCTGTTTTCTTAAGACTGCCCACTCCAAGTCAGTTTCTTTCTATCACCCCTTTCAAAGTTATCCCTCACCCTTAGTAAAGCCCCATTTCACATGTAAACCAAAGGAAAGATCATTGAAGTCATTGTGTGCCTTTTAGTCATTTCAGAGTTGTGGCAACCCTACAGCAAACATATCATGGTGGGTTCTTTGCCTTTCTTCCAAGGTGTGAAGATGTGACTTGTCCAAAGTTAAACAGCGGGTTTTCATGACATAGTAGGGATTCAAACACTGGTCAGAAAACATACATCATGATTGTTGCAAAACCTTGATTACCTGGACTGAGAAGATTCTTTGCAGTTCAGAACTTAATCTATGCAAAATTGACACTTTTCTGAGCATTTTTAAAATTATTTTTTCTGTGGTTAAGTGGGAAGAATCCGGATGTTGCAGTCTAGAAAAGCAACTTCTGACAAAAATGGGCTATCACAGAATAATTGTCTTTTGGATTAGGCTCTGTGTTCTCATAAGGATGCTGTGCACCAAGAATTTGTCTATTATTTCTGACAAGCTGCTCATTGATGTTACTGTGTGCCTTTTTCCTGCCATAAGTAAGTAACACAATATTGATAGTTTGCCCTTAGAAAAATCAAGCATCTTGAGCATTTGTGTGTGCCTTTTACAACCTTGCAAAAACTATTAGCAGAGGAAAGAATTCAAAGGAAAATTGAAATGTATATCCAAGTCACCGCAGGTTTCCCATTCATGCTACGTACTGATTTAAAGCAAGGTTGATTTCAGTTGACAGCACCAATCATTTGTTCAGCAGGGCATGCATGGAAACATTTACACATCCTGTGGTTGCACAGAGGGATTCTTTGGATCAAGGCCATTATTTATTTTTAATTGATTTAAAATAATAATATAAACAGTAATTCTAATGCAGAGTTAGCATCTTATACTACTACATGCTGGTGTTTCCCCCAGTCCTATCCCCGATCATCATATCATAGTGAAAACTGCTGCTCATATTGTAAGGACTCTTTACTCAGGTCAGGAAACCTGAGGAGAAACATGTGATGTAGCTTCATTTCCTCATTTTTTAGAAATATAGGGAAAACATTGGTAGAAGCAAAGAAAGCTCAGCAGTTTAATCACTCTTGGCTACTGAAATTATCCTGACATTTTATCATAGAGTCGTAGAGATGTAAAAGAACAGAAGGACCACCCAGTTTAGACTGGAACACACAATAAAAGCACTCCTGATAGATGGCCATCCAGTCTTTGTTTCTAAACCTCCAGAGAAGGAAACTTCAAGGAAGATTATTCAACTGCCCAGCAGCTCTTGGTTCCTTCTCCAGGGGAGGAATAAACACACAGAGATAATATTGTGGAATGTACCTTGTTTTCTGTCTTCGGTCCCAGGTATATAATAGTCAGGAAGAAAAAGGAGGCTACACCTTCTTCTGGAAGGGACTGCCCGAAAAAGACCAAAGAATGCACGGAGTTGGCTTTGCCATCAGAAATGATCTGGTGAAACATCTGTCCGAAGCACCCACTGGCATCAACGAACGACTCTCCACCCTCCGAATCGATCTTGCCAAAAACCAACGGGCAACCATCATAAGTGCCTATGCACCAACACTAGATGCTGACGAAGACATCAAGGAGAAATTCTACTGTCAGCTGGATACCGTCCTATCGGGGATACCTAAGGAGGACAAAATCATCCTCCTGGGGGACTTCGACCTGTGGCCAGGGACCATCGGAAAAGACGGGGTTGGAAACAGCAACTCAAATGGCATCCTGCTTCTCACCAAATGTGCGGAGCACAACCTTGTCATCACCAACACGCTCTTCCGCCAGAAAAACAAGTTCAAGACATCATGGAAGCACCCCCGGTCAAAGCATTGGCACCTCTTAGACTATGTAATCACACGCGCCAGAGACCGCTGTGATGTGCTCCTCACAAGAGCCATGACAGGTGCTGACGACTGCTGGACTGACCACAGGCTAATTCGATCCTCGATGGCTCTCAAGATTGCCCCCAAGCGCAGGCTCCAAGGAAGGAAGACAAGGCACAAAATGAACACCCAAGCCCTTCAGGAGCCCTCCAGACGAGCCCATCTCCAAACAGCACTCAAGGACCATCTACCCACAGTACACCCCGAAAATGTCGAGGAACATTGGAACAAACTGAAGACCTCCATCATCCAAGCCTGCGAAGAAACTATTGGATATCAAACCAAGAAACATCAAGACTGGTTTGATGAAAATGACATCGAGATCCAACAGCTAATTGACAAGAAAAGGAAAGCCTTCCAAGCATGGCAGAGAGACATCAACTGTGTTGCTAAGAAAAAGATCTATGCCAGTGCAAAAGCTGAGGTCCAAAGAAGGACAAGAGAACTCAAGAACATCTGGTGGACAAAGAAGGCTGAAGAAATCCAACACCTGGCAGATACCCATGATGCTCAGGGATTCTTCAAAGCCACAAAGGTCATCTATGGACCAAGAAACCATGGCATACAGCCTCTACGCTCATCAGATGGAACCAAACTCCTGAAGGACCAAAACTCAATTGCACTACATTGGAAAGAACACTACCAAAGCCTCCTGAACCACAGCTCCAATGTGGCCGAAGAGGTCCTCTCACAAATCCCGCAACAACAAACCAGGGATGAGCTTGCAGCACTGCCTAGTTTGGAAGAAGTCAGCAATGCCATCAGCCAACAGAAGAATAACAAAGTCAGTGGACCAGATGGGATCCCTGCTGAAATCTTTAAAGAGGGAGGACCTGAGCTGACACACCAACTCCACCAGCTCATAGAAAAAGTGTGGGTGACCGAGAAAATCCCAGCAGATTTCAAGGACGCCACCATCATCACCCTCTTCAAAAAAGGGGAAAGAACAGACTGCGGAAACTATTGAGGTATCTCCCTTCTAACCTCCACTGGGAAAATCCTCGCAAGAATCCTTGCAAACCGCCTTCTGCCCCTCTCAGAAGACACCCTCCCAGAATCCCAGAATGGCTTCCGCCCCTCCAGAGGAACAGTGGACATGATCTTCACTGCAAGACAGCTCCAAGAAAAATGCAGAGAACAAAACCAACCTCTGTACATGGCATTCATCGACCTTGCAAAGGCATTCGACACAGTGAATCGCAGCGCTCTCTGGACCATCCTCCACAAAATCGGGTGTCCTAACAAATTTGTGAACATCCTGCGGCTCCTCCACGATGACATGATGGCAACAGTTTTGGACAGCAGTGGCTTCCAAAGTGACCAATTTAAGGTGAAATCAGGTGTCAAACAGGGATGTGTTATTGCCCCAACTCTATTCTCCATCTTCATCGCTATGATACTTCACCTTGTTGATGGGAAGCTTCCCACCGGAGTGGAAATCATCTATCGGACAGATGGCAAGCTATTCAACCTCAGCAGACTGAAAGCCAAAACCAAGGTTACAACAACAGCTGTTATAGAACTCCAGTATGCTGATGACAATGTCGTCTGTGCGCATTCAGAAGAAGATCTACAAGCCACTCTAAACACCTTCGCAGAAGCATATGAGAAGCTCGGCCTGTCACTGAACATTGAGAAAACCAAGGTGCTGTTCCAGCAGTCGCCAGCCAATCCCTCTCCAATGCCAGTAATACAGCTTAATGGTGTCACATTAGAAAATGTGGACCATTTCCTCTACCTTGGCAGCCACCTCTCCACCAAAGTCAACATCGACGCCGAAATACAACACCGCCTGAGCTCTACAAGTGCAGCATTTTCCAGAATGAAGCAGAGAGTGTTTGAGGACCGGGACATCCGTAGGGATACCAAGGTGCTTGTTTATAAAGCTATTGTCCTCCCAACCCTGCTATATGCCTGTGAGACGTGGACTGTCTACAGACGTCACATGCAGCTCCTGGAACGTTTCCATCAGCGCTGCCTCCGGAAAATCCTGCAAATCTCCTGGGAAGACAAGCGGACAAACGTCAGTGTGCTGGAAGAAGCAAAGACCACCAGCACTGAAGCGATGGTCCTCCAATATCAACTCCGCTGGGCCGGCCACGTTGTCCGGATGTCTGACCACTGTCTCCCAAAGCAGTTGCTCTACTCCGAACTTAAGAACGGAAAACGGAACGTTGGTGGACAGGAAAAGAGATTTAAAGATGGGCTCAAAGCCAACCTTAAAAACTCTGGCATAGACACTGAGAACTGGGAAGCCCTGGCCCTTGAGCGCTCCAGCTGGAGGACAGCTGTGACCAGCAGTGCTGCAGAATTTGAGGAGGCACGAGTGGAGGGTGAAAGAGAGAAACGTGCCAGGAGGAAGGCGCGTCAAGCCAACCCCGACCGGGACCGCCTTCCACCTGGAAACCAATGCCCTCACTGCGGAAGAAGATGCAGAGCAAGAATAGGGCTCCACAGCCACATACGGACCCACAAGGAAATCCATAATGGAAGACCATCTTACTCGTCCAACGAGGGATCGCCTAAGTAAGTAAAGTAAGTAATAGTCACCCTCCACTGCTACAACCTCCAAACTACACAGTTATAGTACAATCATTCCACTTTAGCAATCATAATTCCATCCTATGGAATCTTGTAGTTTGCAATTTGATTGGAAGCACTAAATCTCTCTGACTGAAAATTCAAAAGTTTTCTCCCTAAACTGTCTGTCTTAGAATTCCATGGAATAGAACCATTGCCATTAAAGTGAACAAATAACACTATAATTCGGTAGTGTAAATGTGCTCCCGGGCTATACATATATAATTTACCCCAAGTATTCTATTAAGAGTCTAGCAAGGTTTGAACAGGTAACCTTGGATAGAGAAGAAACCACAGGACAAAAGCCTCCATCCTTTAAACATCTAATGAATCCATAGCATTCCTTCAGAGAACTTCAGATCTATATATAAAAAACAATACCACTCCCCCACCCAAAAAAATTTACCCCAAAATAGGCCTTTATTGTCAGGACATTAAGCTTAATTTTGCTTTAAATGACATTTTAACATCAGCTTCACTTTGAACAGTGCTAGCTCAAATATCTACTATTTTAAAATTTTATTTATTGTCAGGACATTAAGCTTAATCCATGAAGCATAAACATTAAGAGTTAGGAGTATGAAATTGGTGTTCTCTCATATTTGGATGAAAACCTCTGCCCCTCATCCAGAATCCTTTTGAATGACATTGACTAAGACCAGGAGGAAAGATCTGATCAAACATCAGCACTTTCACATAGTGCTAAACTGCACACTAAATTCTTTCTTACATGCCTTTGAAATTATTGCGAATAAGTGCAAAGGCAGTGTACTCCATGATTACTGTTCTCCACAGTTAATTATAATCTTCATGTGTTTGTTGATGCTACACAATGAAATCAAGTATAGTGGTTGTGAAGAGTTGCCTTGCCTCCTTTCAGCAGTAGCTTTCATCTTTTATAAAAACAGCAGTACAGGGAGTGTGGGAAGGGTGTATAGCTACATCCGTAGATTGCCATTAACTTGCCATTAATCCCCTCTCACTCAGATCTGGGTAAAATGCACTGTAGATTCTGGAGAACATTTCCAATAGTGATGACAGCCCCTCAGAAAAGAAGGAAAGGGGTAGGCTGTTTCAGTAAATATTGAGGAACCTGTAGACTTGAAAGTGTATTCTCCCAGCAGGATGGCTTGGAACCACTTAGACAAAGATATGCAAAACATAAGAAGTTCTCCAATGAAGCCATCCCCTTAAAAGTTCATTTACCACCCAAAGCTTTGCACAGAGGCATTCAGTAGGTACTTGAAGACATTCCAGCAGTCATAAAACATTGACCTCTTCCTTAAGTTTATGTATTTGAATTAAGTCGGGAGAATCACTATACCTGTGTGAGCAAAAATGATCACTCTGGCACCCTTTTTTCAAAATGTAGCATTGGCATCTATGTGAAATTACCCTACTGGGGAAAGCATGATTAATTAAATAGGTGAGTGAGTGACAGTTTTAATGTGTAACAATGTGTGTATTTTTTAAAAGAATCATATTTTTTCCTGGAATGGCAAGATTCTTTAGAGTGTGCATGCCTTTCTGCAAGAGTTCTGTGATAATTGGACACTGTATAATTAGAAATGCCTTGTGAACCAGGAAGTCACGGAGCTCTAGCTGTTAAAACACAGAAAGTTCAGCTTGTATTTCTTCCCCTTCCTTCAGTTATCATAGAAAAAGAAATGTTTTTCTCTCTGACCTTTGGGAAATTCCTGACTAGCGATCATGGCAGTATTGGCCTAGGTACTGTGTCAATGCAAGTCAGCATTCATAACAAGACTGCAGTACTGTACCATAACTTTCCATTTCCTGACAACTAAATCACTGTGAAACTGGCATATGATTGGTAGACCTCTGCTACATGGAAGATCATGGATGGGATCATTAGGCCAAGACTATCCCAACTCTTGAGATTTTAAACAAGGTCAAACAAAGACTGAGACCTATGGCCAATTCCTGGTGATGTCATTAGCAATGTTATCTAGATTTTTAACCACAATTGCTCAGAGGATGCAGTTTAAATAATAGCAACAAAAGCACACAATCTAAGATAGTAGGAATACCAAGAGACTGACTTTTCAAGGCAGTGCTCTCACGCTACAATGCATCCCCCTTGTCCTGTGGACCAAAGGTTCAGGCCTGAGAACAAGAAACCCTAGCTGGGGGAGGGGATAGTCAAGGTGATAGTAAAAACTATTTTTGCAGAAGCATGACAATTCCATTTAGGATTATTGCTGAGGAAGATAGACAAGCTCAAATATCTCTAACTGGGAGACAGTCATTGAGTGGCAGGAGTGGAGGAGGCCATTCTGCCCCCTCATTTAAAACCAACAAATCAGATTCATTAGTCACAATTCATTCTTGCGAACACCACAGTGACCTCTTTCTCTGTGTATGAAAGAGGGTATGTGAGAATTGTAGTTTGTGGGAGGAAATTATGACAAGCAATAGGCACGTTACTCATATAGCCCAGGAATGTCTATGAGATAAGTTTATATGGATGATCTTAGGGAGATTTCAGCAATAGGTTCCTGGCATACTTCTTCCAATAAGATGATGACATTTATGATACAAAATGAATTACTTACCTAGATTGCTTGTGAAGCTTACAATATCTTATGTGATCAAATCAAGATCCACAAAATCTGGATATAATTTTATATGCTTTCCTGCAACAAAGCAGCCCTGAGTCACCATTTGCCATCTAAGGGCTTCACTGGATAGAGGTGATCTCCATTTCTACACACCTCAAAGATGAAATCCTATGTATCTCATAGATCCCATCAAATTATGCACAACCCATTCTGTGGGTTGTCCATAGGATTCCATCTCCACATCATGTATAAATGGATGGGTTTGAAAGATCAGTAGGAATTGATTCCATCCCTCTCCCTGCACATAGAAATTGGTATTTTTCTGTGGGATGAGAAATGGTACATTTGCCCGTTTTGAGTTCATTTGTGATGTTTTAGTGTAAGTGTGCATGTGTGTGATTTTCCCATGCCCCTCAATTACTCTTTGGACACAGAAAAGGATTGATAAATATTGAAAATATTTCTGTAACTGGACAATTTTGGACCTTTAAAATTCTGCAATTGCACAATTTTAAAAAAAACTTTTTAAAAACTGTGACATGGACTGCTCTTATGACAGAATGAAAGGAGACAACAGCTGCCTGTGTGATGAGGAATTAAGCACATGGTTTAACTAGAAATGCTCAGAGGTGCGTCCTGTGTGATGGGAGTAAGTAAATTCTCAGTTTTCTTTCAAGACAGAGCACTACAGAACGTAAGGGGAGGAAGATGAACCCTCGCTCCAAACCCAGTGTGATGAGGTCCTTAGCTTCAAAACTCTGTTAAATATGACTTTTGGTGTACAATATCATGAACAAACATGAAGTTTAGTCATTCTGTCCACACTTGCCATGCAAGGTTCTAAAACAAACAAGGGAGACTACCTATATTTTAGCAATCTTTGCCAGCCTGCATTCATTAATTGCAGCTCTATATTTTCACACTTCCTCTTTGGTTGCTTTTCTTCCTGCATCACTCTGTCCAGCAGTCATGTTCTTTTTTTCCTTCTCCCTCATCCATTACACCATGTATTTGCATGTATTGTTGGTAAAATTATAAGACCATATTTGTCTCTCTCTTCTAGAAGCTGTACTGTGGCAGTGGGACAAGTTATTTTTCAGCTTTTGGTGGCTGAACAACTATTTAGAGCTTTTACTTCCAAAACTAAGGACCCTTCACACGAGGCAAAGAAGCCCAATTTTATCGCTTTTATTTGCAGTAAGGACTGGGCTTTCTGTGCACCATCATACGACTCATGGCAGCCCCTGCCACTTTCCTCCCAAAGGAGTGAAAGTGCCAAAATGCACTTTCTCTTCCACAACAGGGAGGAAAGTGTAGTTTGGCTTGCTCTGATGGAGCTACTCACACTTTTTGTACCATTTTGCTGTGTGATGGCAGAAAGGGTGGCAGGACAACATCCTTTCTGCCATGTGATAGGAAGGGAGGGTGCCAAAGGATCCTCTTCTGCTCCTCTGTGTGGTATGGAGAGGAATGAAGATGTGCAGGACACCATGAGCCGCACTGCATGCCTTCCTTTTCCCAGCAATTGCCAGAGCAATGGCATGGCCCGAAAGGGCCGTGTGAAGAGTTCTATAGACTACTCTGGATCTCAGGCACTTTAGTGGGAGAGTTGAGCAAAGTATTAGTTCTTTCCCTTTATGATCAATGGGCTTGAGTTAGTAAAATTTGGCTGGATAATTCCCAACATTTATGTTTGTGAGCAACAGCTCTATGTTAAGCATAACCACTTTTTCTTTCTACAGAGTTGTCTAATAACCTTTTTTATTTTTAACTCTACAAACAAATCCCACATGCTCTGCTTCCCTGTGAAATTGAACATTTCAGTATTGCTACCTTTGGAACATTTCCTGATATGAAACAATTAATTTGAGTTACCTTAGATATTGTTTGAGGTTATTTGCTATTAGATATAAGCTTGGGACATGAAATCTTTATAAAGGAGAATAATAAAATTATTTGTCCGCACTTTAAAGCAGATACCATCTGCCTAATTGTTTTTATATTTTATCTGATGTTTTTAATTGCTTGTGTTTTTATCTGTAATTTTTTGGGCTTGTCCCTTGTAAGCCACCTTGAGTCCCCTTGGGGAGATGGTGGGGTACAAAAATAAAGTTATTTTTATTGTTGTTGTTGTTGTTGTTGTTGTTGTTAATGTATTATTTCCTAACATGTAATTCCAAAAAATATGCCTGAGGTATGCCAACATAACTGTGTCATGCCATAAGTCACAGCAGGCATTAGAAGAGGTCAGATCACAATTTAAAATTATCTGAGTTAGGTGCAGATTTTTCAAATAATTTATTTATTTATTTATTTATTTGCTTTATTTCTATACCGCGTTTCTCAACCTATAATAGGTGACTCAATGCGGTTTACACAATATTAATTACCACAACAATAACAATTAAAACACAGCATACCCAATAACAAACACACAACCATTCATACAGTGCCTCGATCGCAACCAAGATCCAGTCTCATATCCTTATACCGTTCCTATGTTCAGTTTACCGTCATTCTGTTCAGTTTACCGTCATTCTGTGTACAATTGCGCTGATTAGCCAAACGCTTGCTCAAAAAGCCAGGTTTTGAGCTTCTTCCTAAATGCCAGCAACGAAGGGGCCTGTCTGATGTCGCTTGGTAGGGCATTCCATAACCGAGGGGCCACCACCGAGAAGGCCCTGTCTCTCGTTCCCGCCAACCGTGCCTGTGACGCAGGCGGAACCGAGAGCAGGGCCTCCCCGGACGATCTTAATGTCCGTGTCGGTTCATAGGAGGAGATGCGTTCGGAGAGGTAGGTGGGGCCGGAACCGTTTAGGGCTTTGTAGGCTAATGCCAGCACCTTGAATTGTGCCCGGTAGGGAATTGGCAGCCAGTGGAGCTGGCTCAACAGAGGAGTGGTATGCTCCCTGAGAGCTGCTCCTGTTAGCAACCTGGCTGCCGAGCGCTGGACCATCTGGAGCTTCCGGGCAGTCTTCAAGGGCAGCCCCACGTAGAGCGCGTTGCAGTAATCTATGCGGGATGTGACCAGAGCGTGGACTACCGTGGCCAAGTCCGACTTCCCGAGGTACGGGCGCAGCTGGCGCACGAGCCGAAGCTGTGCAAATGCTCCCCTGGCCACCGCTGAGACCTGAGGCTCCAGGCTCAGCGATGAATCCAGGGTCACACCCAAGCTGCGAACCTGCGTCTTCAGGGGGAGTGTAACCCCGTCCAACACAGGCTGTAACCCTATGCCCCGTTCGGCCTTTCGACTGACCAGGAGTGCCTCTGTCTTGTCTGGATTCAACTTCAATTTGTTCACCCTCATCCAGTCCGACACAGCAGCCAAGCACCGGTTCAGGACCTGAACAGCCTCCTTAGAAGTAGGTGGAAAGGAGTGACAGAGTTGGACATCATCTGCGTACAGATAACACCGCACCCCGAAACTCCGGATGATCTCTCCCAACGGCTTCATGTAGATGTTAAACAACATGGGGGACAGTATTGAACCCTGCGGGACCCCACAAGACAAAGGTTGTGAGGACGAGCAGCTGTCCCCCATCAACACCTTCTGGGTACGACCCTCTAGGAAGGACCCGAGCCACTGTAAAACAGTGCCACCAAGGCCCATTCCCGCGAGGCGTCCCAGAAGGATACCGTGGTCGACGGTATCGAAGGCCGCTGAGAGATCCAGCAGGACCAACAGGGACACACTCCCCCTGTCGAGCTCTCTGCGGAGATCATCCACTAAGGCGACCAGGGCTGTCTCGGTACCATGTCCCGGCCTAAAGCCAGACTGTGCCGGATCCAGATAATCAGTGTCTACCAAGAATACCTGGAGTTGTGAGGCCACCACACGTTCCAGGACTTTGCTCAAAAAGGGAAGATTGGAAACAGGCCGATAGTTGACGAATTGAGTGGGGTCTAGTGATGGTTTTTTCAACAGCGGTTTTATTACAGCTTGTTTTAAGCTGGCTGGAATATTGCCTTCCCGAAGGGAGGCATTAACCACCACCTCCACCCACTCGGCCAATCCCCCTCTGGCCTCCTTTAGAAGCCAGGATGGGCAGGGGTCTAGGATGCATGTGGTAGCTCTCATTCCTCCAAGTATCTTGTCCACATCCTCGGGTTTCATCAATTGAAATGAATCCATCAAAATCGGACAAGCAGATGCTCGTGTTACATCCTCAGAGACTGCCGTTAACGTGGTATCCAGGTCAGAGCGGATCAAAGCGACTTTGTCCGCAAAGAACCGAGCAAATGCTTCACAGCGGGCCGTCGAGTTGTCAGGGTTCCCATCCGGAGTGGTGGGGTTCAATAGCCCTCTGACAACTCGAAACAACTCCGCCGGACGGTTCTTTGCGGACGCAATATTGGCCGCAAAGAAAGCTTTCTTTGCCGCCTTTATTGCCACGGCATATGCCCTTAATAGGGCAACAAACCGTGTTCGATTTAACTCGCTCGGGTCCGAACGCCACACGCGCTCTAGTCTCCTCTTCCTTCGCTTCATCGCTGCCAGCTCCTCGTTGAACCAAGGTGCTGGTTTAGCTCGGCTACTTGAGAGGGGACGTTCCGGAGCAATCGTGTTTATGGCCCTAGTCATCTCCCCATTCCAGAGAGACACCAGGGCTTCAACAGAATCACCAACCGAGGTGGCAGGAAAATCCCCAAGAGCCGTCAGGAATCCGTTCGGATCCATAAGCCTCCTGGGGCGGACCATCTTAATGGGTCCCCCACCTCTGCAGAGGTTGGAAGGTGTGGTGAGTCTAAATCTGACCAGATAGTGGTCGGTCCATGGCAACGGAGAGGTGGATAACTCCTCAACACCGCCACCTTGCTCCCATCCCTGACAGAAAACCAAATCTAATGTGTGTCCCGCACAGTGGGTGGGGCCAGATACTTGTTGGGACAGCCCCATGGTTGCCATGGATGACATGAAGTCCTGAGCCGCTCCTCCTAGGGAAGTCTCGGCATGTACATTGAAGTCCCCCAGCACAAGAAGCCGTTGAGACTCCAATGCCAGGCTCGAGACCACCCCCGCTAGCTCAGGTAGGGAGACCGTAGTGCAGCGAGGTGGGCGGTACGCTAACAGAATCCCTATTCTGTCCCGGTCGCCCACCCTCAGGTGGACACACTCGAAATTGGTTGACTGTGGAATGGGGCCTCTGGTCAGAGGGATAGAATTTTTATAGACCACCGCAACTCCGCCTCCCCGCCCTCCAGGTCTCGACTGGTGCTGTACAGAGAATCCTGGCGGACAAAGCTGGGTCAAATTAACTCCTCCAGCTTCATCCAGCCAGGTCTCTGTAATGCACGCCAGATCTGCCCGTTCCTCCAAGATTAGATCTTGGATGAAAGATGTTTTGCCATTGACAGATCTGGCGTTCAGCAGCACCATCTTCAACCCAGAGGGACTGCCAACCTGGGTACACCCACTTACCAAGTCAGGAGACCGATTACAAGTAATTAAGTTTTTTTTCCTTCTTTCCCTAGGCCGAATTTGGGCTGTAAAATTTTTACTATTTCTAGGCCGAATTAGCCGAATTGGTGGTCTCCCTTTCCCGTATCTCCCCCTCCCCGTCACGGGCTCTATGGGGGCCCCCCGGCCAGTGGAATACCCTTCTTCTACCATATTGCACTTAGAATTCGTAGTTTCAACCCATGACTTGTACCAGATTATATACTTTTGCCACTCAGTCTCAGTCCAATTCTTTCCTATTCCTGGTGTGTTAATTCCAGGATCCCCCCACCCGTTCCACCCTCTATTGTCCTCCCAGTCCACCAGTAACACAATAAGCAGACCCCAAGGGAGGAATGCTGACATTGGGGAACAGAGTTGATACAGGGTTGAGGTAGGATATTAGGTTCAAGTAGTAGTAGATTTTAAATTGCTAGGTCTTAAAGTGCTAAAGATTTAGTCTAAGCTGTTAAAGTGCATAGAAAGCTGTTAAGTGCATACAATAACGCGTTATCAGAGACTGACTGCTATGGTGGTCACTTAATAACCTTACTTATACAGGGTTAAAGTGCAAGTTGTTGGATGAAGTGCTGACCGTTGTATACCTTAGCAGCAATTGGCCCCTCTAAGTGCTAACAGTTGTAAAATTTGGCAGCAATAGATCAAATAAAGTGCTGGTAATTGGAAGACTTAATAGCGTTGGCTCATATAAAGTGCTGGCAGTTGGCAGGTATCAGCGTTGGCTCAGACAACAATTTACTAGCGCAATGAATGTGCAAGTTGATCGAATAGTCCTCAGTCCTATTGGTAGATGTAAAGTCCAGTTGGTCTCCCTCCTCCCCCTCCCACCATCAGTGTCAGGGTCGGGTGACTGGGGCCTTGCAGCAGAGTGACGGATCGCTAAGATGGCCACCGGAACTGCTGATGAGCTGGATAATTCCGGAAATGGAGGCAGTAACGCGGTGGGTGGCGTTACAGTAATGGCGGTTGATCACAAAGCATGTAACAGCAGCTATGTAGCAATATATATAGTTCCAACCACCCAGGAGACAGCCTAGCAGTCGTGAGGTTAGTGTTGCTGGTTAAGAGCGTTGCAGGCTAGAGATCACGATCGCCGCAAGAGAGCTTAAAAAACGCTGAGTCACCGCGCGGCGTTGGTCAGGCTCTCCCAGGGAGGCGCCGAGTCACCGCCGGCTCACCCTGTCGAGCTTGCCCCAGCGGTATCGGGGCATGGGAGAAGCAGCCGGGACGCCTCCAGGCCTCGGAGAAAGTTGGAGTACGAGGCCTGTCTCAGTTGGAGTCGCGGAGGAATCACACCTCCGAGTGCAGAGGAGTTCAAGCTTGGCGCGGAAGGATCGGCACAGAATCCGGGGAGCGGGGAGCGGAGCCACGCTGGGGACACAGGCCGAGGGCTCAGATGATGAAATGAATGAGATTTAAGTGAGCTGATGTAACAAACTACCTAACATCCCTTGATGTCGGTGGATATACAAACTGAATCTAATTGAATTCAGATTTTTCCCAGTTATAAAGGATCTATCTCTGCAAGACTACAACATACTCTTATTCTAGCAGCATCAGAGGTCAAAATAATTCATTTTCCGAATTGCTACCTTTGAGAATAATGTTTTTGGAAGACTGTTTGTATACGGTTTTCCAAACTGAGATTCAGGAATGATACCCTTGTATATTACTGATGATCTGTCTACTAGAAAGCCCTGAAGAGGAGTGCTGCATAATACTATGGTTAGCATTGTGGTGCTCTGGAGAGTGGTCTAGTACCATCTCTGTAACATTCTCATGTGAGAGGCTACAAATACCAACAGCATAGTTGCTGTTGAATGTAATTTTGATGATGTTGCTGTTGTTTGTTGTTTATGCTTTGATTTTATTGCTGTAATATGTTGTCCAGGCTTGGCCCCATGTAAGCCACTCTGAGTCCCCACTGGGGAGATGGTGGCGGGGTATAAATAAAGATTATTATTATTATTATTATTATTATTATTATTATTATTATTATTTCTGTCTGGGAGGGAAGTGCTGTATGATACTTCCACTCCAATTGCAGGTGGGGCCTCTGCCAGATGTCCAGAAATGCTGTGATATGGGCAGCATGCTCATCCATCACTTGACTGGCAGTGAAGCATCCTAGGATGATTCCCAAGCCCAGTCTGATGAGGAAGTTAGTCAGGTATTTCTACAAGTATAGGAGAGTTCTGGCTGAACTAAAAGAGCTTCGGTTTTGGTGGTCCTCTTTGAAAACTGGAATGATTTTCCTTTTATATAGACTGAATGAGATACCAAAATAGCATATATTTTTAGATTATATCCATTTATACAAAATATGTGCATCATTTAATTTATAATATGGTCAATATCATTACTTTTCAGATAAATGCATGTCTTTTCAGATAAATGCAACACGGATTATCTGGATTCGGCACAGTCTGGTTTCAGACCGGATGGAACTGAGACAGTCTTGGTCGCCTTAGTGGATGATCTGCGCCGGGAGCTTGACAGGGGGAGTGTGTCCCTGTTGGTGCTGCTGGACCTCTCAGCGGCCTTTGATACCATCGACCACGGTATCCTTCTGGAACGCCTCGCGGGGATGGGTCTCGGGGGCACTGTTTTACAGTGGCTCCGGTCATTCCTGGAGGGCCGATCCCAGAAGGTGTTATTGGGGGACACCTGTTCAACCCCACAACCTTTGTCTTGTGGGGTTCCACAGGGCTCAATACTGTCCCCTATGCTGTTTAATATCTACATGAAGCCGCTGGGAGAAATCATCTGGAGTTTCGGGGTACGGTGTCATCTGTACGCAGATGATGTCCAACTCTGTCACTCCTTTCCACCTGCTACTAAGGAGGCTGTCGAGGTCCTGAACTGGTGCCTGGCCGCTGTAACGGTCTGGATGAGGGCGAACAAATTGAAATTGAATCCAGACAAGACAGAGGTACTCCTGGTCAGTTGCAAGGCCGAACAGGACATAGGGTTACAGCCTGTGCTGGATGGGGTCGCACTCCCCCTGAAGGCGCAGGTTCGCAACTTGGGTGTGATCCTGGATTCATCGCTGGGCCTGGAACCCCAGGTCTCGGCAGTGACCAGGGGAGCATTTGCACAGCTAAGGCTTGTGTGCCAGCTGCGCCTGTACCTTGGGAAGTCTGACTTGGCCACGGTAGTCCACGCTCTGGTTACATCCCGTTTAGACTACTGCAACGCTCTCTATGTGGGGTTGCCTTTGAAGATGGCCTGGAAGCTTCCATTGGTCCAACGTGCGGCAGCCATGTTACTAACAGGAGCGGGAAGCAGGGAGCATACAACCCCCTTGTTGTACCAGCTCCACTGGCTGCCGATTTGCTACCGGGCTCAATTCAAGGTGCTGGCCCAAGATACCTATCCGACCGCATCTCGACCTACGAGCCCACCAGGACTTTGAGATCTTCCGGGGAGGCCCTGCTCTCGATCCCGCCGGCTTCACAAGCACGGCTGGTGGGGACGAGAGATAGGGCCTTCTCGGTGGTGGTGCCTCGGCTGTGGAACACCCTTCCCATGGACATTAGACAGGCTCCTTCTCTGATGATATTCCGCAGGAAATTAAAGACTTGGTTGTTCAAGAAGGCGTTCGAACAAGAATTGCAATGATTGGTAATGACTATAGGAATGGAACAACGGAAAATGATACTGGATTGTGGTTTGGACGATGAGACGGCGCTGAATGGGTTTTGTAGTAATGACGATGTTTTTGTATAATGCTGGATTGTGAATTGTTTTTATACTGTGTCTTGAATTTTGTTCTTCTTATGTTGTACACCGCTGTAAGTCGCCCCCAGGCTGAGAACAGCGGTATATAAGCAAAGTAAATAAATAAATAAATAGTAAATAAATAATAAGTTAGCTGAATCAATGTTTTCATTTGGAATTTAAGTTAGGCAGAAACTTTGTAATAGCCATTACCCATTTATCAACCCTGCATGTTGTGAATGTTGACACTTTGTTATTGTTATTGGAAAACCTGGCAACATAAATTGGAACAAAAATGGAACAAACTATATTTATCAGATCCAGTGTTGGCAAAAAGTTCTCATCTTTACTAGGACATGATTGGGACACAGCAGGACTTCTCAACTTGTAGATCTAAAGTCTTCCCAACCCATCAAAAAGATGGCTGAAAAATAGTCAGAAAAAAATCCAAAAAGCAAAGTTGATTTTGCCATTTTTAAAAAAACTACAAAAGCTATCCCCTAAAATTGTACCACACTGACACAACAAAGACACAGAGGCACTAAGGGGAGTAGACCAGCTTTGCAGAAAGTCATGTGATTTGGCTTTCTTCTTTGCCCCCTCCCACCCCAGTCAATTTCAGGTGACAAAGTGTTACAATGAAAACAAAAGCTCAGAAACAACAAATCTTAATGAATCTCTCCAAACATTTGTGTTTCAATTCATAAATATTTCGGAAGTGTCTTTTCTGATTAGTAATTCAGAGATTTGTATATGAATCATCTGAATCTCTGAATTACAAAATGGAGCTCCTCCTACTACTATATATAATTTTCATTTCCTATTATAGTTATTTGTGGGGGGAATGAAACTATCAGAAAAATGGAAAAATATACCTTAATTTGGGTTGGAATTTGCCCTCGCTATTAAAACTGGGTGCCATAGCTTAATCAATAAAATCTATCTTTTGTTAATCGACCAATGAATGTCCCACTACTTCCAAAAATGTATGAGGGCTACAGAAAGGGTTTTATATATACAAGAGAGATAATAAAACATCTAATAGGCTGGCAATGAAGATCCACATAGTTAAAGCAATGGTATTCCCCATAGTCACCTACGGATGTAAGAGCTGGACCATAGGGAAGGCTGAGCGAAGGAAAATAGATGCTTTTGAACTGTGGTGCTGGAGGAAAGTTCTGAGAGTGCCTTGGACTGTGAGAAGATCCAACCAGTCCATACTTCCGGAAATAAAATCCGACTGCTCATTGGAGGGAAGGATAGTAGAAGCCAAGATGAAGTATTTTGGCCACATCATGAGAAGAAAGGAAAGCTTAGAGAAGACAATGATGCTGGGGAAAATGGAAGGAAAAAGGAAGAGGGGCCGACCAAAGGCAAGATGGATGGATGGCATCCTTGAAGTGACTGGATTGACCTTGAAGGAGCTGGGGGTGATGATTGCCGACAGGGAGCTCTGGCGAGGGCTGGTCCATGAGGTCACAAAGAGTTAGAAACGACTGAATGAATGAACAACACCAACAATAGGCTGGTTGAAACATGGTATTAAGCCATAGTTTAAAACTTTTGAGTGAGCCATAACATCCTCAGGTTTATGTATATATCCCTCTTCTTTAGACACAACCACAAGACACATTAGGAAATTTCTTAATTGTGATTAGTGAATGCCAGGCAATTTTGAATGATAGTTTATTGACCTGGCTGGTTTTCACTAACCAGTATTAATATCAATCACCATTTAGAGATTAAACAACTGAAGTTTATTTATTGTTAATGTTCCAATATTTTCCTTGTGGACACATTGCGGCATGGGAAAGGATAGGGAATGATGCAAGCCTAATAAGAGTTTAGATTTGTTCATGTCATGCTAAATTAATGTTTAGCATCTCATCCCATGTAGCCACATAAAATATCAAAGCCACTTCTTTCAGTAATTGTTATTATTGTGTGTCTTCTATTTATTTCCTACTTATGGTGACTCTTAGGAGAACCTACCATGGAGCTTTCTTGGCAAGATTTGTTCAGAGAGGCATTATCTTTGCTTTCCTCTGAGGCTGAAAAAGCATATTTTGCCAAATCATTATGTTTCCATTGCTGATCAGTGATTTGAACCCTAATCTCCAGAGCCTAAAGCCAATATTCAAACCATTATGTCACAGGGGTGTTGTGTGATTTCTGGGTTGTATGGCCGTGTTCTAGCAGCATTTTCTCCTAACATTTTGCTTGCATCTGTGGCTGGCATCTTTAGAGGATCCTCTGAAGATGCCAGCCACAAATGCAGCTAAAACATCAGGAGAAAATGCTGCCAGAACATGGCCATACAGCCCAGAAACCACACAACACCCTAGTGATTCTGGCCATGAAAGCCTTTGACATTACAATCTACTACACTTTCATTCATAGTGAGATAATAATGACAGCAGGCCATTACAGCTTAATGTACCTCAAAAGACTGTGGAGACAATCCACCTAAAATTAGTGTTGCCATTTGATAGAAACTGATTTTGATTGTAATGATTCTGGATTGTACTAGGCGATATTACCATCCTTTGTGACATTTGGGGGGTTCCAGCTAGTTTGCTTGCTAACAAGTTTAACAAACCTAACACTTTCTAATGGACAAGACACTATACCCTCTTGTCAAGACACTATATCTTTTGTTTGCTCTGCAATTTGTTGCCCCCAAAATGTTATAGTAATGATAGGATGTGACATTATTTTAAAAGATAAGAGCCAGCAACATTATTTTCAACCTGACCTTTACGGTTACCAGAACAAGCAGTTTTTATTAGCAAAATAGTTCAAGCTTTTTATTACAAAGGATATTTGGCATTATTCGATGAGAGAAATATATAGTTCCTGACAGGAGAAGTTATTAAGGCTCCCCCTACCCCTCTTCTGCTGGCCTAACATTTTAGCAAAAATAGAATCTCAGGGTGCTTTAAGACGAAGAAAGAAACTGACTATGAGAGACAGGAATGATTCATATATTACACTTTATGAATGTATTAATGCATTTTACGTCATTGACAGCCGAATATTGAAGCAAATATGATAGCTTTACCTAAAGGCTGCAGGAGATATATTGGTCAACCTTTCGCCCTCAGCTGCACATTTACATGGGTTGTCATACATTATAACTATAATAAGTGCATATATTATTGTAAGACAAGTTGGAGCTGACAAAAGATAATCGAAAAAAGGGAGGAAAACATAAAGGGACCTTTAAATACTTTTTTTTAACTTACAACAGTAGGTGAGTTCTGCCTAGACTTGACCCAGTGAAACAAATGAGACATACTATTTTATGTCCTACCAATTTCAGTGAGTTTAGATAAAAACCAGTGTTGGATTTGTTCCAATTTATTTTCCTTGACTTAACCAGCAGGTTTTAACCAAGATGGAAATCCAATATACTCCTGGAGGCTTCTTTTCTATGGCACCTCATAAAGAAGTATCACTTGAAAGCCCAGTTCTTGAGTTGGTTGTTGGTTTTGCAGCTCTTATCACTCTGTGCTAATTAACACCAACACTCAGGAAGATTTTTTAAAAATTCTAAATTATTTGTTCTATGCATGAGGATAAATTAATGCCATAAAAGACGTGGCTACCTTGTTGGGAGAAGGGTGGCATATAAATCAAATAAAGTCAAATTAAAATCAAGACCATAACTCTGCTCAGGCATGATGTATAAAAACTAAACAGGTTTCAGTTACAGGATCATGATCTTACCATCTAAGGGCCCGATCTTTCTTACAGTGCCATGAAAGATCCTAAAAACAATGTCTAAATTTGAGTTGCCATCTACAATGCTATTTAATTCAGTTGGAAAATGCATTATGCGGCAGTGTGGACTCATAAAATCCAGTTCAATACTGTTCGAGCTGCATTATATGAGTCTACACTGACCAATATGGCAGTGTAGATGGGGTCTGAGTCTACCTTGATCATATCATGACGTTTCAAATCTCGTTAAATGGAAGTCAATCAATCAAATCATTTATTTTGGTCATAGACCAGCACAGGAAATAGAAATCACATTTTCATACAAACTTGGTATGTTTAGTACATTAAAAATATAAATATAACTTCTGAAGCACAATGTGGGTGAGGGAGCGGAGGGGGAAACAGGGTAAAAACATACAATGCACAGATCCATCACCAAATTGTAGATTCAGGGAAGATGATTACTGGACACACAGTTAACTTTTGGGACTCGTCATCCTCTGACGGATTTTGTATGCTGCTGCACAGAACTTTGCAACATTGTAGGTTGTACCTGAATTAGTATCTGCAAGTAGCAGGGAGGTAAAAAATTGTCCTGAATGGCCTGGGTGCTTGTCTATCAGAGGTAAGATAAGCCTGGCACGGATATCCCTGTAGAACGGGCACTGAAGGAACACATGTTCTATTGTTTCTGCATGACCCGAGTCACAGGGGCAGAGTCTCTCTGGGAAAGGGATCTTCCGGTAGCAGCCTTCAAAGTATAGATAGAGGGTGCTGTCAAAACACCTTGCCATCCCTTTTTTCTTATCTAAGTCAAAAATAGTATTTTATTTTCACCTATAGATCTAAAATCAGCTTTAGGATGTGATTTTAGGTGAGGAAAATATAAGGAAAGGAGGCACCAGTATTGCTGTTCTGACATCTACCGCATACAGTAATATCCTAAGTTAAGAGTTTAATTTGTTCTGTGACGAACCCCTTAGCTCAAATGCATAGAAATGCTATTAATCCATTCTGTCACCCCCTGAACCTCCTCTCATTTTTTATTACATGTTTTAAATAAGAATATATACTTTATAAATAACAAATATTGTACAAATGCACATTCACATGGAACAATAAAATGAAAGATGAACTTTAAAATGGTAGAAGCACAAAGTTCTGGCAAGGAAACACAAAGTGAAGAGGTAGAAGGATCTTTATTTTTCATACTGTATTCATTCCAGCCTCTCTTGCTCCCTCTCTCTCTTTATGAACCTAAACATACCAGGAATAAAAACCACACAAAATCAACTAAATCAAAGTTCCTTAAAGCAGACAAGAGCAAAGCAGACAGCAATCTCCCAAAGCAGACAAGAGCATGAAGCATGGAGGCAAGAGGCATGGGGGCTGCTCCCTTGAAGCCCTAAAACCCTGTACTTTCATGCCAGCACTCTCTCTGGTGTTAGCTCTTAACTCAAAATGCTGCTTTTATGTCAAATGCTCTTAAGTTGGGATGCTCTTCAGTCAAGGTTCCACTATAGCAGTTTATGACAGAAAATTGAAAACACTATGAGATCAAATCATAAATGTGATGTGTAAAATGTACTTTGGCCTTCTTATATTTTATTTTCTTCAATTATGGCATTTTTTTCTTTTTTTTCTATTCCCTCATCCCTTCTGGTTTTGACAAGAATTAGAATACAGTACAAAAAAAATTAAAATGGGGTATATATAAAAAAGAAAAACACATTTTGCTTGCCGCATCGGGGGGGGGGGGGGAGTAAATATTTATCACTGCAGGATATGTCAATATTAAACATAAGAATAAAATTCCTTATGCATTTTCTTGCCACATCAATTGGGATTTTTATCATTTTGAAGAATATCTGGGAATTACATATAAGTATGAAATTCCTTATGAATGAAAAAGAAACATAAAAATGTTGTATTTAGAAAATTCTGAAGAATCGTCAGTTTCTGGAATGTGTGTGTTGTGTGTGTTTAAAAAGAAATATACTGAAAGTCCAAAGTGTTGTGTTCCTGGAAATGATCATCCCTGTAAAGATCGCAAAGACTTCATTGACCATTTTGTGTGTCTGTGTGTGTGTGTTTGGTAGATGGCATAATATTTCCATTCGCATTGGTTTCCTGGCACGAAAATGTTTATAGCACTCATTAGCTAAGCGGATGTCGGCACTGGTCCAATGAATACCGATCTGCCTTCTGATTTTAGCCATTAAATTGCAATGGGATTCATAGGCTTAACATTGTGGGTGTGAGAATAATAAAATGGAACTCCATCTTTAGGCCAGTTACCATGGATGCAGATAAAGGTCATAGTGACAGCTGCTAACTAGTTGCCTTTATAGCGCTGTTTCCTGCACTGCTGTATGCTTTTGTAGAAAAAAAATATGTTCGCTATAAGGTTATCTACTTTCTTCAAGTGCAAATCCTCCTTCAGCTATGGTCACTAAAGTTACCTAATTTATTTTGAAGGGATAGCTGCATTAGCTTGTAGTAAAAACCACAAAATCCTTGTTGCATCTTAAGGACTAACAGATTCATTCAGGCCTAAGCGTCCATGGACTAAAGCCCATTCTTCAAGATGCATGAAATGTTATCTTCAGTTGACAGATATATATCAACATGGGTACAGAAGGGGAAAATGGAAACTGTGGGCCAAATGGCACAGATTACTGAATTGTCAGAACAAAGGGAGCCTAATTTTCTGATAAAAAGGAACAGTTTCATGTTGGAGCACCCTTTGATGTCAAAGGGAAGCTCCAGAATGAGATCACTGAACTAGAATCTAACCACATATTTGATTTTATTCTGTTTGGACTTAATTGGAAGTCTGTGTCTCTTTTCTGCAATTAAATTAGATCCTTGTGGCTGGTAGGATGAATGTATCACTGTTGTGAATGACCACCTTCCTTACTTATCCTGAATCCACTTGAATTGTCTTTCAGATATCTATATCTATATATAAATTTATTTTACAGATAGCCACTCCAATCAGCTAAGACAATCTGTGTTCTGAGAGGGTTGCTTCTACACATGTTGAGAATGGGCTGTAAATACTGCTGGTAGTAAAGGAAGTGAGGAAAATGCTGCTGATTTCAGAGAAATGGCTGTCCACTGAAATTCTGGCATCATAACTATGTTCTGATTTGCACGCTCACCTGGGAGGCGTGGATTAGGTGAGTTTACTTCTGAATTTGGACTGAGTGAATCTCTCAAATATACTTAATTGTGTCTATTTCAACAGGGCGAAACAACACAGGTATAGTCTTTTTTATTCTAATCAATCATACATTTGGAAAAGAAAGATATCAGTTTATAGAATTTGAGTTTGTTGTGGAAAGAGTAATTGTATACTTGAATCACTACATGTCATAGCATATCGGGGGCGGGTGCATCTACACTGTAGAATTGATGCAGTTTGACACTACTTTAACTGTCATGGCTCAACTCTATGGAATCATGTCAGTTGTAGTTTAGTGAGACACCAACATTCTTTGGCTGAGAAGAATAAGCCTTATAACTACAATGCCCATGATACCATAGCATTAACTTATGGCAATTAGAATCATAGAATCAAAGAGTTGGAAGAGACCTCATGGGCCATCCAGTCCAACCTCCTGCCAAGAAGCAGGAATATTGCATTCAAATCACCCCTGACAGTTGGCCATCCAGCCTCTGTTTAAAAGCTTCCAAAGAAGGAGCCTCCACCACACTCCGGGGCAGAGAGTTCCACTGCTGAACGGCTCTCACAGTCAGGAAGTTCTTCCTCATGTTCAGATGGAATCTCCTCTCTTGTAGTTTGAAGCCATTGTTCTGCGTCCTAGTCTCCAGGGAAGCAGAAAACAAGCTTGCTCCCTCCTCCCTGTGGCTTCCTCTCACATATTTATACATGGCTATCATATCCCCTCTCAGCCTTCTCTTCTTCAGGCTAAACATGCCCAGCTCCTTAAGCCGCTCCTCATAGGGCTTGTTCTCCAGACCTTTTATCATTTTAGTAGCTCTGCATTAATGCTACAGCATAGAAGAAATCAGGATAAGATAACATAGACGCTTCTCATCATGATGAAAAACAAAATGCCACAAAAAACAGTACACCGGGCAGTATGGAAACTGAGTGCACAATGTAATTAGAAAAAAGCAAGAGGGGATCCTGAATTTTCTAATTTCTAAAGTAAATACATAAAGACATTGCATTTATTCTGCACCTGGAATGCTGCATTTGGTATAATATGAAATGTTCTAATAAGCTGTGATAGTTTTCTCTCTTTTTTTAACCTTCCATCCTAACTTGGTTTTGGTCTTTTATTTGATTATTGAATTCCAGTGCTGAGCAGCATTGACTCTTATCCCTTTGCAGTGTTTTGGAAAGTGTGCATAGCCTGTTTGTTTATTTATTTATTTATTTATTTATTTATTTATTTATTTATTTATTATTTAAACTTAGATGCTGCCACTCTGGGGCTCGGAGCAGCTTACAAGAATGGCTAAAATCTAACAAAATTTAAAAGCAATTTAAAAACAGCAATATCAAACATTAAAAGCCTGTCAAAACAGGTATGTCTTACATGCCCTGCGGAAAGCTGGTAAGTCCCACAAGGCACGGACTTCAGGTGGCAGAGTATTCCAGAGTGATGGTGCCACTGCTGTGAAGGCTCTGCATCTGGTTGCTGTTAGACGCAAGGTCTTGACACGGGGGACTTCCAATAGATCTTGGTCCTCAGAACGGAGAGATCTCTGGGGTTGGTAGGGGGTGAGGCGGTCCCTCAGATACATCGGCCCCAGACCATGCAAGGCCTTGAAGGTGAGTACCATCACTTTGAAAGTGATCCGGTGCTCAATTGGTAACCAATGCAGCTGTAGTACGATTGGTGTTATGTGGCATCTCATCGGAATTCCCGCAAGAAGCCGAGCAGCTGCATTTTGTACCAACTTGAGCTTCCGGATCACCGACAGAGGAAGGCCAATGTAGAGGGTGTTACATTAGTCCAGTCTTGAGATGACCGTGGCCTGGATCACCGTAGCTAGGTCGTCCCTGGACAGGTAGGGGGCCAGCCGTCTAGCCTGCCGCAGATGAAAAAAGGCGGTTCTGCTAACGGCAGAGACCTGTGCCTCCATCATCAGCAGAGGGTCCAAAAGGACTCCCAGACTCTTTACCAATGATGACGGGCATAGCGCCTCGCCATCCAAGGTAGGCAGATGGATGTCCCCACTGCCCGGTCGACCCAGCCATAGGATCTCCATCTTTGCCCTCAACCTGCTGGCACGCAGCCATCCAGTAACAGCCTTGAGGCACTGATGGAAACAATCGGGTACAGAGTCCGGTCAGCCTTCCATCTTCAGCACCAGCTGAGTGTCATCGGCGTACTGATAACACTCAAGCCCAAAACCTTGAACCAGCTGAGCAAGTGGTCGCATATAGATGTTAAACAACAGAGGGGAGAGAATGGCCCCCTGAGGAACCCCACAAGATAGAGGGGAACTCAGAGACCAGGCCTCCCCTCTCCACTTGCTGTCCACGGTTGTGAAGAAAGGAGGACAGCCAGTTCAAAGCTGTCCCCCTGACTCCAGCAACAGCAAGGCGGTGAGACAAAAGATTGTGGTCGACTGTGTCAAATGCTGCTGTGAGATCCAATAACATAAGCAGCGCTGACCCGCCCTGGTCAAGCTGGCATCGAAGGTGATCCGTGATGGAGACCAGCACAGTCTCTGTCCTGTGCCCCGCACGGAAGCCGGACTGGAAAGGATCTAGTCTGGCTGTGTCGTCTAGGAATTACTGCAACTGCTCCGCTGCTGCCCTCTCAATCACCTTGCCCAGGAACGAGAGATTCTAAACTGGGCGGTAACTGGAGGGAACCGAACAATCTAAGTCTGGTTTCTTCAGCAGGGGAGAGACCACCACCTCTTTTAAACCCTCTGGGGAAAGTCCTTGCTCAAAGGAGCTGTTTATAATCTTCAACAGAGGGTCGCATAATCCCTTCAAGCAGGATTTTACCAACCAAGAGGGACACGGATCAAGGGAGCAAGTGGTCGATCTACCTGCAGCTATGAGCCTATCGACAGCCCCTGCGTCCAGTGGGATGAACCGGTAGAGGATGGGCCCAGCAAGTGGCCACAGAGTCTCAAGTTCTTTCACTGTATCAATTGTGGTGGGAAGGTTCCGGTGAAGTAGCAAGATCTTGTCTGCAAAACAGCTCTGAAAAACCTCGGCTGAAGGGGCCTGATCACCACTTTTTGGGACGGTAGGAACCGTCGTTAGAGATCGAATTATTTTGAACAATTTTGCCAGGCGTGAGCTAGCAGACGCTATCAAAGAAGCATAATATACTCGCTTTGCCTCTGTGATAGCATGCTCATAGGATTCCCTAAATGCCTCATAAGCTGATCTCGATGCTCCATCACGGAGTTCTCGCCACACGCCCTCCAGCCGTCTCTTTTCCCGCTTCATCAGTCGAAGTTCCTCGGTGAACCAAGGAGACCGATTTCGGCGGGGTCTGAGAGGGCATCTAGGGGCGATCTCGTCGAGTGCATTGGATAGCCTAATGTTCCATGTGTCCAACTGCACATCAATCAAGTCGCTGGCAGGCTCCAGATCCCTCAGAGCATTCCGGAACTTACTGGGTTCCATAAGTCTCCTTGGGTGAGCCCAAATTGGTTCGGCGCCCTTGCAGCATGGGTAGGCATGCTCCAACCGGAATCTCAGGGCGCAGTGATCTGACCATGGAACCTCTATTGCGGAGGCTTGGGTCACTTGAATTCCTGTGCTGAAAATGAAATATAGCGTGTGTCCCACCCGATGCGTGGGCCCAGTACTACAAAGCGAGAGTCCTAGTGTCTCCATGGCAGACACTAGGTCCACAGCCGCTAATGAACAAGAGTCTGCATCAGTGTGGACATTGAAATCCCCCAAGACGATAAGTCTGGGGAACCTCAAGGACACAGTCTCAAGCAGCTGGGATAGGCTGTCTGCTGGTGCGCTAGGCGCATGGTACACCAGCAGAAAGGCTATACTCTCACAGGAATCCTACACCAGGCCAACACTTTCAATGCCAGAGATGCTCAGCACAGGAACTGCCCTAAGAGAAAAACTTTCTCGGGCGAGCATAGTATTTGCATTTAGAAATGCGACCACTTCTGGCATATTTTGGAGATGGGGCTAAAGCTTTAACACAAAAATCATTAATATTTCACCTCCACATTTTACACATAGCCTGGAGGTTTGGTTTCTTTCTTCTTCTTCTTTTAACAATACTTTAAAGAATTTTGTACACAAAAACAAAGTTTGTGCACATGGAATCACCAGAAAGCCAAGGTGTCATGATATTAGCCATCCATGTGGACAATGTAGAGTTTTTCAGATTTTGGGATTCTGGATAAGGGATGTTCATTCTGCAAATTAATTCCATGGATCTTAGTCCTGCATTTAGTGACTGCTCATCAGAGACTGAAAGACTGGTTGACATACTTTATAATGCCAAAGCCTGGACAAAAACAACCAAAAAGGGTAAATTCTCTGTTCTTTTTGAGGCATATTTTGAGTGACATTGCTAACTGTGGGTTATTCTTTATTAAAAGTAATAACACATTTCAGAAGCCATCCACCTGTACTATTGAAGATACAGGAATAACAATCTCGAAAAGATCCCAGAGTTTTCACTTTTGCTACCACTTCTGCCATATTTTTAATCAGAGGATTTTTCTCCTGTTCCTTGTTTACTGTTGATATTTTCTGGCTGATTGGAGAGGAATGACATTTTGACAATTTGCTGTAGCAGTAAGCACTGTACAAACAAAAGGTGCTGATGAAAACTGGGAACCCATTATTATGTAAATTGTGGCTGACTAACACCGATTCCATCTCCCAGTCACCATCACTGAAACCAGTTTTACTCAATGATTATAATTTTCATGATTGCAGACTTCAGAGAGATCAGAAATAGGCTTTCACTGTTGCATTTATCTACTGTGGGTACTTGACCCTTAATTAAATTCTGAAACTTTTTATACGATAAAGTAAAATACAGCTGACACTTCTCTTTAAAGCCACGGGCGTTGAAAACAGAAGAACAGCCTAACAGGGTAAAGGTATTTCTGACTCGCATTTCTGCAATGAGAGTAAAATTCAGAAGTTATGTCTTTTGAAACTGAGCTCAGTGCTTAAAACAGATAAAAGTATATTTTTAACACACGGATGCTTTTATCATGTTGATTTTAATTGATACTGACAGTGTGCATAGATGTGGCTATACAACCAAGGTAAAAGTTTAAGAAATGCTATTATTAATGGCTTGTATGCCTATCTTTACAGTTTTGATATGTTGTTTTTATATTGTACATACATTGCATTTCCCTAGGTTTACCACTGGTGATAAGAGAGCAATGTAGACTTTTTAAAATAAATAAAATGGGTACAGGTGCCCCTCCACATTTGCAGGATTGACTAAAAAAATTCATGAATTTGATTAATATATTATCCCTATGAATCTCTAGGTCCTTCAGCAAGACTATGTGTCAACAATTACTAATAATATTACAATAGTAATATTACAATAGTAATGGTATAGTACAATATAGTAATATATAATACTGATATTGTACTATGCTAATAATATAATATATTGTATGTGTATATATCTTGTAAGCCGCACTGAATCCCTTTTGGGGTGAGAAGGGTGGCATATAAATGCAGTAAATAAATAACAAATAAATAAATAAACTTCCACCAAATTCATGCTGGAGGATATAGAAATTCCCAAAGAGCGAAAAAAAGGTCTTTTAACATTTGTGTTTTTTCCACTTCCGAGGGGTTCTGAGCCCCTAACCTGGTGAATGTGGAGGGCTCGGTGTACAGAGAAGGGAGGAGCCACCACACCACCGCTAAAGCTAAGGAAGAGCATGGATTAGAAGATATAGGCTATGTCCTTTGGTATTGAAACAGTTTGATTGAAACACATGTTATTCAAAGCTGAAGTGTAGCACCCCTTCTAGTGCAAGTCATAGTATAGGAAAGCAAACACTGACTTGAGTACTTCAAGCATATCTATCTCCATATGAAACATTTCCACATAAGTTGCAGAATGGACCCATTCAAACTGCCAAAAACCAGCAAATGAGTAAAGGCTGTGGAGAACTTGAGCACCTTTAAAATAGTTGTATGAAATTGCCCCAGGAGCAAGACTGTTCCATCTACCTAGAAACTCTTGACTGGAAGGAAGATAGAAGTGTTTTGAAAGCTGACATTTAATATTTCTTTGGATATAACACATTGCTAAGCATTCAGATCACAAAGCCAATGAACTACAAAAAGTAATTACTAGAGTGGATTTCACAAAGAGTAGAAAGATTATTGTGTCACATTAAATAACAATTGTATCCTTAATGATGTGTTTGACTATAATACAAACATCCATCTACTATTACATGCACTACAATCTACCTTTCTAATTACTCCAGTGGTTTCCTGTTCCCCTGCCAGAATGTTGTGCTTTCAAAGACTATGTAAACATTAAGTGAGCTCTATAAAAAAAATACAGGCAGTGCAGCTGCATGGTCACTGACAAATTGGTTATAAATTGTTGACAGAATTATATATGTATATAATAATAGGTATATGCCTGATTGAATGACTTCCAAAACACATTTTAAGTTAGAATGTAGATTTTTTAAAATTACCCATTTTTCAACAATAAATGGTAGCAAAAACACAGTAAGTACAGTTCCAGGTTCTTACAGAAAAAGCCATCAAATAATAGTTATGAGACTGAACCTGTTTCAAAAATTAATGGTTCAGCTCAGGATTTAAATAGAAATACTTCTTGCTGTGCATTTGGATGTTGATCTATGTTGATCTATTAAAGTTAGTCATACTATGGAATGCACAAATTTGTTAGTTCCACACGTGGATTTTGGGAGCATTGGTAAATTTCAGTCAAAACTGAACTCAAATACTCACCCATCCCTGCTTATGTTTAAATGTCACTGAAATTCATTTGGCTAATTTTAGTTATCATTAGCTTTGTTCATTGGCATCAATGGGATTTAAGAATGACAGTTTGGGGTCCAAAGACTTACAACACTTACAAATATGGAACTGGTGACTGCTTAACACCCTTTCACAATTTCTAATTATCTATCACTACGGGATCATCTGCAATGTAGAATTAACGCAATTTGGCACTATTTTAACTGCCATGGCTAAATGCTATGGAATCATGATGAGGCATCAGTATTCTTTGGTAGAAAAGGCTAGAAATGTTGTACAACGATAACTCCCATGATTCCATAGATTCAGCTATGGCAGTCAAAATGCCGTCAAACCACATTAAGTCTAGAGTAGGTGCATCTCCAGATTACATGACTAAAATGTGATTAAAGTATTACAGGTTTAGAAGATATATATAACTAATTATATATTTGCAGATAGTCTACACTGGATAGTTAAATACATACGGATAATTAACTTACGTCTCCTAGTCTGACCCTTCAAGCCACTTTAACAACCAGCAGTTACACTGGATAAAGGATGTCTTCAGAAGCTCATCAAGACACCGGGAAAGTGGGGTTTCCAGCCCACATCCCACCAGAAAATGAGTGAGAGGTCCTTCTTTGGTTGCCATAGCCTTGATCATTGGTAGGAGTGGGATGGAAATGCCATGCACCTTGTAACCTGATCAACAGATAAGTAGACTTTCTTCTTCAGATGTTTCTGCTTGCTCTTAAGGTAGGTTTCAGATGGTCTTTATGTGAATATGGCGCAATGATGGATTGATAGACCCAGGTTACAAATTTGTAACTACAATACAGAATGCCAGCATTTAATTTTAGATCTGCTAGACAGGACCTGGGGCCCCCCAGTGGCACAGTGGGTTAAAGCACTGAGCTTCTGAGCTTGTTGACCAAAAGGTCACAGGTTCGATTCCAGGGAGCGGCGTGAGCTTCCGCTGTCAGCCCTAGCTTCTGCCAACCTAGCAGTTCAAAAACATGCAAATGTGAGTAGATCAATAGGTACCGCTCCGGCGGGAAGGTAACGGCGCTCCATGCGGTCATGCTGGCCACATGATTTTGGAGGTGTCTATGGACAACGCTGGCTCTTCGGCTTAGAAATGGAGATGAGCACCACACCCCAGAGTCAGACATGACTGGACTTAATGTCAGGGGACAACCTTTACCTAGACTGGACCTAGAACCTTCTCACACAATTATAATACAGTGATACTTTGCCATATGAGCTATCCTAGTTGCACGTTTTTTGAGATATGAGCCGTTGCTTGGCTAGTTTTTCATTTCGAGAAAACAAGCTGTGATCTGAGTTACAAACTATCATGACATCTTGGAAACAGCCACTCAACGGAGCACAAGGCACAGAGTGAAGCACGAGGCAGCTTGAATCTTTGTCGGCAAAGCACAAGGCACAGAGTGGAGTTTGAATCTTTGTCACTGTAAGGAGCATTTTGGATATAGAATGCACTATATAACAGGTTCTCTCAATAGCTTTTTTATGCTAGGTAGCTACCAGTTGAAACTGGGGAGGTAGACAGGCAGTTGCATTTAGGGGGGAGAAGATATCTTTTCAAAACTGTTGTTCCTAATGTGTTGAATTAAATAAGGACCTGTTCTAATAATCACTGTAAGGTAGGCTGACATTGTAAACAGGGTTGTACTGTATTTTCATTACTTGCATGTGATGCATATGTTAATTTGCAATGATTGAAAGTCTATCTACTAATACAGTAACCTTATGTACTCTGAAGGCAGACAGTTAGCTGTGTCAAGTCTCAACTACACTACCATGTAATGGTAGTCCCCTTGGGGGACTGTCACCTTGTCATGGTGAGGGGGCTTGCATGTTCTAATGAACCTGCAGGCACAACGACTGGAGTCGTGCACTCCCAGGAGTGGCCGCGGGGGAGGTTTCAGACCAAGCACAGTCCAAAGACCCAAAGACCTCAATGAAGGAGCAGGTGGAGGATAACATGGTACATGTTACAATGGCTGTGAAGGTGGAAGAAGGCTGCAACAGAGTGAGAAGCCATGGTCATCACGTTAAACTATTCCACCAGTAGAACCTCACTCTGTGAAGACTGCATGTTGATCAGTTGTGCACTGACCTCCACACATTAAAAAAACTCACGCACAGGCGTCTTCCAAGGAAAATTAAAACAAACCAACAAAAGTCCCAAGGTGATCAGTGAGTGGCAACAGGAGCAGGACTGTGAAATCTGGAAGCCCCTAGTAGTTACACGGGGGGTGGATATGGACTCAGTCATTCTACCTCAAGGTCCAAGGTAATTGAGTAGTTCAGCAGCTGTATCCATGACTGAGCAGCCCTTTTTAGGATCCACTCTGCTCACCCCACATGAGGAAGAGGCTAGAAAAGGTATCCTAAACATAGTCTGCCTCTCTTACCCCTGACTGGACTGCCGCGTCCAGTGGGGTTACCACCCTGCGGCCAAAAAAGAAAAATGAACTTTGGAACATGGAATGTATAAACACGGATGGGCAACACTGACAGTGAACACCCCGAATGCAGAACTGCCATCATTGCAAGGGAGTTGGGACGTTTTAACATCAACATAGCAGCACTTCAGGAGACCCGGAGAACAGGAGAGGGACAGCTGAAGGAAGAAAAAGTAGGCTACACCTTATTCTAGAAGGGACTGCCTGAGGAAGACTAAAGAAAGACTAAAGAGTTGGCTTTGCTATCAAAAGTGATCTGGTGAATCATCTGACCAAAGCACCCACTGGCATCAATGAAAGACTCTCAACCCTCCGAATTGAACTTGCCAAAAACCAACAGGCAACCATAATAAGTGCCTATGCACCAACACTAGATGCTGATGAAGACATCAAGGAAAAATTTTACTGTCAGCTGGACACCATCCTATCAGAGATACCTAAGGAGGACAAAATCATCCTCCTGGGGGATTTTAATGCAAGAGTCAGAGGAGACTTTGACCTGTGGCCAGGGACTATAGGAAAAGACGGGGTTGGAAACAGCAACTCGAATAGCATCCTGCTTCTCACCAAATGTGCGGAATGCAACCTGGTCATCACCAACATACTCTTCTGCCAATAAAAAAAGTTCAAAACATCATGGAAGCATCTCTGGTAGTAGATTAGGACATGCGGGTAAACAGATTATGCAGCTCTGTACAAATGTCCAAGGCTTTTGCACTACATGAGACAATTTTTTAAAAATAAATCACACCTCCTTCCCATTTTATACACAGAGACCAATTGGACTAACAACTGGATGTTACTTCCATAAGTGATAATGGAATAGCATTGTCCATTGCAACTAAGCAACATGTTACTTTTTACAAGACTGTAGTCAAGCTATATGACATACAAAGCTCTGTCCTTCCACAGACAGAGATGGGTGAGGGCTCGGGAAGAACAATCTGAAAGATGGTGCTTCTTTCCACCCAGTATTTTTCTCACAGTATGGTTGACTTACTCATGTGACTTCACTTTCGAAAGACTGAATTTCCTGAGAAAGCACAGAATTCCAGCTTTTGAATATCTATACAGAAAACACCTATTCCCCAACTCCCTGCATTCTTTTTTGAAAAGCAAGTCAGAGGAAAAAACTAGGGTAGAATCATTTCCCCTGACATGCTAATTCCATTAGCCATTCAAGTTTGGAGGTGGGGTGGAGGTGACATTTAAGAATGTGATTTTCTTGCTTGAAGCCTGAGATTGCATAGTACTGAGAAATCTGTGCCACATGCATTTTTCCATGAATGCTCAACCAGCAGCCTGAAAAGCATGATCCAAAGATGACCTGTCATCTTGAATCTATATGTTCCACCAGTCCAATTGAAATCAATCGCTCACATTTAAGTAAGTGGGTGGTATTCTAAGGAATTAAACCTTGATTTCTTTTATTGGCTTGTTTTCTCTCTGTTCTGCTTGCTTGGCTTAGTTAGTACTATCTTCTCTTGTTTCCGATATATATACTCCTTCCCACAATGCCCAGTTTTTGGCACAGAGTACTATACTAAAAGTAGAATTCTATATTTAAGATATAGTAGCAGGTTTTGGGTATTTCCATCTTACAAATTCAAAGTTTGGAAACATTACTCTTTTGGACTACAACTCCAAGTAGTCCACAGCAATTAATTAAAACACTAGATCTTTTGTGTAAGCTTGGCTCTATATTCTTCCTCCTCCTCCCCCCCCCCCCCCAAGCTATAGGACAAAACAGAATAAGACAGATGCTGTTTAAGTCTAAGGTCCAGATTACCTGTAATATTATCTGGATTTGTAATGTTAACCCTGAGGAATCAGATGTTGTTGTTAGCATATATAAAACCTTGGTAATGCCCATAAACCTATCAAGTAGCAATGCCAATAAATTGTAAATTGATGAAGCCATTTTGGGGATATGAATGTAGTTTTGTGGACTTGGTTCAAGCCCAGAAGGTTGCCTCTGATCTAATAGGAATGGAGTATCTTTTCCACTCTTTATGGCTGAAAAATGAATGTCTGTCACCCTGACACTGATCTTATTTAGGAAAAGAAAGAATACTCAACAACATTCAGAAAATTGTTAGAAAATAGTTTCTCAAATGTCAGGAAATCTTCACAAGTCAAATTCTGGACTGCTGGGAATCTTCAGTTTAGGATTTATTCTGCCCAAAACCTACACATATCTGCACACACAAAAAGCAAAAAGTGTTTGAAAATAGCATAGTTCTACACATTTCTCACAGAAAGGAGTAAAATACTAAAAGTATCAGTTCTTGTCTGCTTTGAATCAAATTTACCAGGATTTGCATTTAAGTATTTTTGTGTATGGGGTGTCAGTTTCACAAATCTGTATCACTGAATTGTGCAGTTCAATGTCCCTATATAATATTTTTGAGAGTTTCCTTGCCAGCTTCTTTGTTCAAAAAAGGAAATGGGCTCCCCATCCCAAAAACATTGACTGCTTTAGAGCAAGTGCAGGATTTTCCACCTTCTCCATGGCACCTTTTCTTGGTTATCTGATCCTTGTCAGCTTGCAAGAGAGTTTAAGAGATCTTGACAACCCATGTTATTTTTAGAACCAGTTTATGAGTTCAGTTATAATGCTTTATGTGAATTGCTTGCCATACCACAGCCATTACAGCTTGAAAGAAAAACAACTGCACGCAACCTTCTGGGCAGGCTAACACTAAGAAGAAAGGAAGTGGTAAGGCCTGCTCTCTTTCAGACTGACATTGTTACTGGCTACAGCTCTCTATGCTGCACAGCTTGCAATTGAACCCGTTCTTCCGTATGGCTTGTTATGATATGGCCAAACCAAAGCCAGACAAGAAAAACCTTTGGTCAGGTTTGTTAGTTGGCTAAAGCTTAACAGCATGTCAGCAAGCCAAATTTCCATGAGCTCCAACATTCATGTTAGAAATTTGTATTTAAAAAAAAACTTGAAATGCTTTTATGCAATCAACAAAATAGAAAAATATAATGTGTGAAATACATATGGCCATAATTCTGTTGGGGAGTTATACATGCATAAACAATTTTGTTATAGTTCTATACAGCAACTCTCATCCTGATCTCTGCAATCCCATGTGGCTGTGATCAATTGGCGTTGGGGGGGGGGGGGGTGTCTGTTCCCTTGTCAATTGGGAAGCAGATAATTAACATTCCCATCCTCCCCACAAATGATCTTTGGTGTAACAGGCAGAATAGGAGGGGGAGGAGGAGGGGGGGAGGAAGAAGAAGAAGAAGAAGAAGAAGAAGAAGAAGAAGAAGAAGAAGAAGAAGAAGAAGTTATTACCCAGCTCTCCTTGTGGCTTGAGGCAGGGTACAACATGGTTAAAACAGTGAGATAAAACAAAACACTATTAAAATCCATATAAAAATATACAAAGTTAAATGCAGATAAAATTTTACTGATAAAATGCAGGTTAAAATTCACAAGTTAAAATTGACTGGATAGTGTCCCTGATGTAATTCCCACTTACATCATAACATTGTTCATCAGTGGCATTCCAATCAATAGGGGAACATACCACCATTGATTCAAGAGACTGGTGCCCAGCAAGTAGAATTTGGGCTCTTTTGTGCTCTGTATATCTCCTAAAGTAGAAACTATATAAGGATTGTCAATACAATATGACCAACCTCCCTACCTACATGCAAGGGATTGGAAACTCTGAATAATGACAAACTCTATTGAAATGAAGGACTTCTCACCCAACAATCCATAGAGTCATGTTGGAGGACTTAGAAAATGTCTTAAGGGGGAATATTGCTCATGCAGGTATAGGGTCATACTCAGGCATGTAGCCAGGGGGGGGGGCTCGGGGGGCTTCAGCCCCCCCCCCCAAAAAAATTTCATGGTGGTTCGCGAAAAGGCCTTATTGGTGCATTATTTAAACTGTTATGTTTATTCATATCATGATCTGATCACCATACTCAATATATCCCATATGCATGGGGGTATTGGGGTAATGATACAAAAGGTTTGCTAGGCTAGACCCTCTTTCACTCAGACTCAGCCCCCCCCCAAAACTCAGCCCCCCCGAAACCCCCCCCCCCTGAAAAAATTTTTAGCCCCTCCCGAAACGAAATCCTGGCTACGGGCCTGGTCATACTGTATGACCAGTCATAAGTATGCTATGGTTATGCATTTGTAACTGATCAACCTGGTTCCAGCCTATAGTTTTAGAGACTACAGGTATATCTAGCCTGCAGAACTAATGCATCTCACAATACTATGTAATGCTGGGAATCATAGCTTGTTGAAGCACCAGCACTCTTTGGCAGAGAAGACTGAAGACCTTGTAAAACTACAACTCCAATGATTCCAGAGCATTGAGTCATGGCAGTTAAAGTATTGTCAAACTGCAAAAGTTCTACAGACTTGATTATTCTGGATGTTATGGGATCCAGAATAACATTCAAAGGTTTTGATTGTGATTTTAACTGTGAATTTTAGTGCTGTTTGTGTTTTTCTGTTTTAATATTTGCATATTTGCATATTTTAAATTGTATACAAATGCTTTTATGTCTAGCCCCTTTGAGTTCCCTTTGGGAACTATTATGTAGTTTGTTTCTAATCTTACACACACACTTGGCTATGTGATGGGATACAGTTTTTCAACTTCAAAGTAATGGTATTATCACACCAGGGCATTAAAGAGGGCAAACCCGTATTTCTGTCGCCTGTAGAATTCTGGGAAATATATTTTAGGGTGGGACCTTTTGAATTCTCAGCTACATAATTCCTTACCTTCCCAAACTACATTTCCCAGAATTCTGCAGGCATGATAATGTGCTGAGTCTCAAATGGCCTGCAAATGGATGTACTCATGAAACTAGGGAGACACTACCTACATGGTTTTAACTCTAACATGGATGTTGAAGGTCATTTAGTGTGTGACATTAGCAAGGAGTGTTGGGAAACCCATATCATGCATATAAGCGCAAGAAAGCCATGGTGATAATTTGTCCAAAGTTTTCATTTTAATTTAACAGTAATGGTTGTAATTTTTTTTTTCAAAAAACCCAGGCAGAAAGTGAGGGTATCAATTGATGCTTATTATTTTTCTTCCAGTACAAGCATACATTCTTTCTTTGCATAACAGTAAGGAATGCTTGGAAATTCTCAGGCAAAATTGAGTCCTCTTCAGAGATCCAGTGTGCAAAACCTATGCACACATATGTACTTAAAATAAAACCTACTGACCATCTGTAAAAAGGGTTATTTTCTTTGGCATCTCTGACCATGAATGCTTCCTGTTGTTGCTCTGCTATCCATCTTGTACATAGCTTTTAAAAATGTAAGTTATTTTTTAAAAAATAAGTACAAAGCTGTTGCCCTCTGGGCTCTGGATATGCAGGATTTTTAAAATACGCTGGGTCAACAAAAGGGCTGATGTGAAACAAAAGTCCTTTCATTATTGGATTAACTTAACCTTCAGCATCACTAGGTAGCTTTTTTATATTCCAGAACTATATTACTCATGCCCTCTAATCGTCCGCATTGCAAATCCTGGAAAATTCTGCAGGGGTCCTGATTTTTGTATTACTGTATGCTGGGTTTATAAACTGAAACCACGATCAGCTTTGACAGTTAAACTAATGCCAGATAGAAGTTTTATTTATTTGGTCATTTCATCAAAAGTAGACACTGTGTCTGTGGTTTACATCTCTAAAATCAAATGAACTATTTATGTGTGGCAAAGAGCTGCCAGACACATAAGCCTTATTCACGGATACTTTTATGGTTTCTTTACACTTGTGAAGTAAAGAATTTGTGAAGGTGTATTCTGTACTCAACTCACATGCATTTCATGTGTGTGTGTGTGTGTATGTTCTTACATTAAGAAAAGGTTAGAGGTAGCCCAAATTGGGCCCTTAGAAGCAGACTTTCAGTGGCTCATAAGAAGTGCTTACATGAAGGGTTGCTACTAGACATCTACATGCTTATGCATCTTCAACTAGGGACTTACAGAAATCTTGCTGGTTTTTAAATGGTCATTGAAATTACCCAATTCAGAGCTCCAGAGACTTGTTGCAAAACAAAATTCACCTTGCTTGAAATTCACATATTGCATGTATTGATAAAATATTTTTTAAAATTGTATCAAGTTAAAAAATATACATTCCAGGAAATTTAGCAAAATTGAAAAATATGAATAAAAAGGTGTATGTTTAAAAAGGTGCATAGGTGAGTGTATATATTACAGGAAAATAAATATGAGTTTTCATAAAGAAGAAAAACATGCATTTCCATGCAGAGAACTAATGATAATGTATGATAACTAATACAAACAAAGGATAGGATGGGTATGATGGGAGGATCAAGAAAAACGCTGCAAAATACCTGTCCTCAACCCAGGGTACATTGCATATATAATCCTGGAGAGATGCTATCAAACCCTGGTGCTTTATTATTTTTTTAGCTGTTTTATGCATCTCAGGAGAAACGGGGTTGGGGGGCATTTTGGCAAATTTTCAGAAGAAGGTTGTGGAATCCCAGAAGAGGGCCATTGTCATGTTGTTCTCATGTCTAGAGACCAACATCCAAAATAAGGATTGATTCCTGATTTCAACTGTCCCAATCAGCAATTTGGGCGGCAGAGATAGGGAAGTAGATTTCTTGTTTAGCCTCTCCATCAGTCCTCAAGACTTGCCTATAGGCATCATTTACAATATTTCTGACAGAAATGCATGCATGATTAAACCAAGGCTTAGGGGGAGGCTTACTTTTAGGAAGTACTTTAGTATTCTTCACAAATATGTGGAGCTATAGACCTTGGATCAAGTTGGTACACATATCTATGAGATTGATTTGTGGATCTTTGACCTACAAAACTCTTTGTAAGCATTCAGCTTTTCTTGAGTTAGGATCCCCTTTGCATCTAATCTATCTGACCATCTAGCCCTAACTCCAGGTTGCACTGTAGTACTCTGTTCCACTGGGTAAATGTGGACATTGTTGTAATTTTATTCCTATTGATAAGTGCAAGAGGAGGGAAAAATGACCCCCCCCCCCTCCAAATAAGGGGAAACCTAGATTTTTATAATCTGGATCAGCAAAGATTTGCCGACCAGCATATAAAGAACTACCACCGAGACTCAACACTTGGAACACAATCATACTCAGCCACAAGTGATAACCTATAATTATGATAATTAATAGTACTTCTTTTGGCCCCCACTATGCATGTAAAATCCCCTAGGTAGTCAGCACCTTCCATTCATCCATTTAATATTATAAAACCCAATCTATAACAAGGAGCCTTAAACAGGTCCCTGAAAAAAATTCTTCAGTGCCTTTATTACATCTTAATTGGCTTTGCCAATACAAAACAACACTCTATAAAAAGTCCTATTTAGGCCTTGTAAAGAAGCATTAATCCCACCGCTTGTCAACCAAAAATGTAAAGAAGCAGCGCTAATCTCACTAGATGCCACCAAAAATTATGTGAGGAAGTATTAATCTTCTTTAATGCCACCAATATTCTGTGAGGAACCTTCTTTTAAATATCAATTAAGCTGCCACCAATATGTTTAGAGACGCTGGATTATGTCTCTGTTTATCCTTAGTTGTGTTGTGAGGTGATTTTGGTAGTGTGGAATGCACCAAGCATAATAGCAATGGAGGAGGCAGGTTTGAAACACAAAGAGAGCAAGTTTTATTGTTAACAGAACGTAATTGTTGCAGTTTTGAGAGTTTGAACTTGGCACAAGGCTTGATGTTACAAAATGGCTGGTTTGAGATACATTCAGCCTTCTGAATGTTACAAATCTACAAACTCCTTCTTTAGTGAAGTGCTTATACTATTTCAGAGTTCCCTATTGTGAATGTCCACACTGTTTGCCCTATACTCGGAACAAACCACTGATCACCAGTCTTTCCTTACTGGCGATCCTTAAAACCCCCTCTGTTAGATTCTTTAACCTAAGTAATCTAACAAGGTAACACCTTCAGCTCTCTTGCTGAAGAAATATTCACAAATTCTAAGAACTGCTGAATTCTCACAGCTTCACAACCACAGAGCCCTAACTGACTCTCCTCTTCCCCGGGTCTCGTCCACCGGACTAAACTACTTTCCCCAGAGTCCTTTCTTGACTCTGCTATTTTCCAGAGCCCTTAACTGGCTCTGCTCTTCTCCGGGTCTCCTCCACCGGACTGGAGCTTAACTGCCACTTTCAAACCTTTTACTCCTTTAGCTCCGCCCACCTCCTCTGCTGCCTTGTCTCGTCGCCATGGCAACCTATCCCTCACAGCTAGGCCATGGCAACAAATGTAAAACCTAAATACAGTTTAAATACAGTATAATAAACACTCTATAATAAACATTATAAATACAGTTTAAACACATTATAAATAACACTTTATAATGAACACATCTCTACAGGCCTATATTTGAATAACAGTGTAGTGTTATTTGGGCCCATCCTAGCATTCAGGTCCCCTTGAGTTGGAGAATTCCAAAGTGAGAGACAAGAAGATATTGTCTTCCAGATAGCTCCAGCTTTCCTCTATAACTGTTTCAGAGCCCAGAGGTGGAATATAGGCTATTATTCTTAAGCTTCCTGTGTTCCAGGAAACATAAATTGCTATTCCTAGTTGGAATAAGGAGGGGGGTCTTTAAACTTGACCTTTAGTGCAGTTGAAATCTAAAAACCTAAACGCCACCCCTTAGCTCTCCCTGATCCTTTCCCTTGTACAGCCTTCACTGAAAGGGTGAAAAGGCCATCAAATTCCAGCTGATCCACTGTCCATGTCTCCTGAAGTGCCCTTCTGACAAAAGGGAAAATCCATAGAATATGCCAGGCACTTATGTACCAGACAGAAACAGGAAAGTCAAAGTCCTTTATATCTTTTACATGGTTCTGCGTCCCTGTGTCATTAGAACATAAACATATGATACAGTTAATAAACACCTCTAAAGAGCCTTGAGATGCAAACTTGAATCTTGGAAGCCTGTTTCTTAGATGTGGATATTGTTAGACATGTCCACATATTGGATGGTTACTTCAGAGCTATAGAATTTATCAATGTGGATTTACCATTCCTATTATTTATGAAGCAATCCCAAGTTAGGCAGAAAGCTCCCTGAACTGAAATTGTACAAACTAAACAAAATCCATAAAATGTTGTACTTTAGACTGGATGGCCCTTGTGGTCTCTTCCAATTCTATGATTCTATGATTCAACATTGCCATTGCTCTTCAGCAAAGTTTCCAGTTCTATTTTCTTTTCATTGACATGTCATATGAATGGGAAGACAATTGTAGGCTAAAACATCTACAGAACAAAGGCTCACAATTCCTGTTTGAGGAGAACTCCCACCCACCCCAAACCTGCCTTAGCTGGAATGACAAGCATTATAGTGCAGATTGAGACACTACACTGAAGATATTTGCTGAACAATCCGGTACATTTAGCTCAAAATCTGTATGCCATCACCCTTAGGAATTTGAGGGAAATAGTCTTGGACTTGTGTCTCAGGAAATTACACATACAGGTGCCAGTGTATGAGGAAATATATTTGTGTCAATATTGTACACAGCAATTATGTTGTTTGCACAGTACAGAATCCATACTACCTGACTGACGGGCCTGTTGGAATCTCCACGTTTAGTATCTGAAATAGACTTAAGAGCAGATAAAATGTCAGAGGATAAATCATTTGTATTTTCTGACCACTTCTCATGAAATTGTTTTCTTTGTCTTTGAATTGCTTTCAGCAAATTGCTTGCAATCCACAGCTATTCTGCCATAAAAGTAAAAGGAAGAAAGCTTCAAACAGTTCTGCATTGTGTGGATTCTAAGCAGCTGGTTTTGTCTTTAATTGTTTTCAGTGACAATAAGAAGGAACTACCCCCAAATCATGCCTTCAAAAGTGGCATCCTACCTAACTGAACTTGGCTGAAGGTCAATGGTTTCTGTGACAGCTCTCAAATGTGACATTCGTCCTTGAGTTTATTCATCTTTGATCTTATTTTGGAGTTATATTCTTGCTGTCTTGGAAATGTAGCTGATTACAACTATGCACTGGACTATGTGGGAGGCTTTTAAACTGCAACTGGTATAGCTAATGTTGCCGGAAAATTAGAAGGTCATTAGTGGCTTCAGTGTGCTATTATAGACCCAAAGCATAATCTTTACATGCTCTTTGCTCTGAGAGGGCTAGAAAAACCAGTATCTTCTGTCGTAATGACTTCCAGTTTACAGCCTTCATTTGTTATATTTCCTCAATAGCTGTTGTGTTGAGATTAACTGCATAAATGGTCTGCAGCTGTCTGTTATGAATTAAGGGAGTTTAATCAAAGTATTTCTAATGTACAGCATAATGATAATACATGGGGGAAGTACTATTTAAGAGATAATGATGGCTTCAGAAGATCACTGTTGTAATGTTTAGTGCATATGCCTTCAGCGTTGAATTTGTTGTTGTTCTGAATATGCTTAATGGATCAGTGAAAAGCTGCCTAATGTGGGATTGTTTGATGGGGCTGACAGAGCTGGAATTAGCCATTGCTGTTTACTGCATACAGCCATTAAGATTAATTGCTGCCAGATAATTTTGACTGTTTTTATCTTCGGGAAAAAGTGTCACTAATGGGTTTATAAATTGGTTCACTATTACTAATAGTTAGGCCAGGGTATCTGGATAGAATGTCATGCACTAATTCTAAAGATAAAGGTAAAAAAAGTATAAAACATTATATGACTTGCTAGTTTTAAGGGATAATGTTATCTAATAACAGACAGACTGATATATGATGCTCATTAATGCTATTTCCCGGGCTTTGGGTTGAACCTAATAGATGCTAATAAAGTCTTATTTGATGTGCCATTAAAGAGCTCAATCTGTTTTCTGCATTAATGCACAACGTTGTTTATCACATTTTCAGTGACTAAAACCCAGACCCTCAATCTGTTACATAACTAAATACTAGGAAGCCAGTTGTACCTATTTTGGTCTTTGTTTAGATAAAATAAGAATTTATATACAAAGATCAAGTCTATAACCGTCTGTGCCACTTGTATTTTACCCAATACCTGCCAGTGATGACAGTACTGTAAAAAGAGTGCTTTATATTTTTATTTATCACTATTTTATAGGAAATGGCATTGACACATTTAGCAAAATTAAAGAAGACCTTCTCCAAAGCATCAATTGGGTGACTTATTTGTTAATGATAAACAAGAGAGGAAAGCTCTATATTTAAATGTAGTGCTTTAATGCAATACTTAAAAATGCAAGCGTGTGATAATAGAGTGTAAAATCAAAGCTGTTGTTGAATCTTCCACATACAAGAAAGCCATATGTGTCTTGGTGTCTATGTCTTTAGGAAAGAAGAAACCCTTTCAGTAGATAAAAGATAGGAAATACATAATACTTATGTCCCCTTCATTTGAGCACAGAGTAAATTATAATGCTAATATTTCCAAGACCAAAGATTGTTTGTAACTTTTGGCATACTTTTCTGATTCTCCTTAGCATGCTTTTCAAATACCCTGAGAGCTGGATTGATTAAAATATTTTAGAAAATGCATTTAGTGCAAGCAAATGCTTTGAACATATTTATCTTTTGCTCTTTTCTTGGCAGTGTTATTCTATGGCTCTGTTTGATCTAAAAGTCGTGTGAGAAAATCTGTGCTCTGTTGTTTTGGCAAAATGGCAAAATGGCAATGAGCTCAATTAAACCCCACTACACAATCACCATTGTTACTTATATTGTAAATAGGGACAATAATCAACCTCATAATCATGGCAAGGGTAGTTTGTAAAGGCCAAGAAAGTCCATATTAACTGGAAGTTTCTTGCTTATTGTGCACAGAAAGTTTTGTATCAGTATACAGCCTTCTTGCAGAATGACTACCTTCCAATACTTTAGCTAGTCTTTTTGCATATGGGAAACAGGCTACACACAGTGATGACATAAACTAAACGTTATTCATCAGACTCTCCTGGAACACAGAGGAACATCTGTCCTCATATATGTATAACAGCTTGGACTGTGAAATTCCCACTACTTGGGTGCAGAGCCCAATTTGCAACTACAGAATAAGTCCTGACTAAGTTTGGACCATTTCAGATCCCATATTCAAGCTAAGATCCAGGTGTGATTCACTTCAGTGGGGAGATATCCAAGTGTGTGAAATTTGAAGAGATGGTAGCCCTACAAGAGTAAATTAGAGAAATCTCTTGAAAGGGGTACTAGAGACCTTTAAATTTCCCCCTTTTCACAAAAAAATGTAAAAAGCAAGCTATGTACAATCAGTTGAGTGCCCAAGCCTGCCAGTTTATACTGCTTTCTGCACACTAGTATCAGTGACACATGTTTCCTACTGGTATGGTGAGAAACCGCTGCATAAAGCAGTAGTGAGACACAAGAAGAAAATTAAAGGGAAAAGGTTAGACACTCCTTACAGATGGGAACAGTACCCCCAGTCCATCTGGAGATCATGCTGGCTCCCCCAAAGCTCTGGGTTCAAGTAGAAGTGCATCAAGGGGAACAGCTAAGTAATGGCCAAAGGGAGACAGCACTCCTGGGTAAACAGGGAGATATATGTTGTTATCACCTAAACCTAGAAAAAGGCCATGAATATGCAGGGCAGAGCTGAATTTGTACAGTTCACACCATCCCTCTCATTCCCCAGCCCTGAAATTGGAACTGTTTGTGAGAGTCCTGTCCTAGATTGGAAGTTATGAACTGTCACTGAGGAAAGTGTGATTACACTTCTCCTCTTCCATCTCCCCATTTTATTTTCCTTATTTAATTTAACTGGAGATATCTTGGACTGTTCCAGACCAAGCTAAAGAAGGCTGACCTCTGTCAGCACAGCTTCTTCATTTTGACAGGTGTCACTGGCTGTTGTCACTTCTGCATCATTCATTTTCTGTTAGTGGACAGTTTTCTGTTATTTGGGTGGGAGAGCTTTATTGTTGGACAGAATGATATTTTGGATACCCATTTGAAGTTTTTTTTAAAAAAAACTAGAGGCATGGTTGACTGAGGTTGAAGTGTGTTTCTAGACTATTGATAGGAGGTTTTTTTTTTAGTATTAAAGTGTACCAGTAACATTTGAATACAAAAATTTTACTTACTTAGGCAATCCCTCATTGGACAAGTAGGATAGTCTTCCCTGATAGGTATTCTTGTGGATCCATAGGTGGCTGTGGAGCCCTATTCTTGACCTGCATCTTCTCCCGCAGCGAGGGCATTGGTTTCAGGTGGAAGGCGGTCTTGGTTGGGGTTGGCTTGACGTGCCTTCCTCCTGGCACATTTCTCTCTTTCACCCTCCATTTGTGCCTCTTCAAATTCTGCAGCACTGCTGGTCACAGCTGATCTCCAGCTGGAGCACTCAAGGGCCAGGGCTTCCCAGTTCTCAGTGTCTATGCCAGAGATTTTAAGGTTGGCTTTGAGCCCATCTTTAAATCTCTTTTCCTGTTCACCAACATTCCGTTTTTCATTCTTGAGTTCGGAGTAGAGCAACTGCTTTGCGAGACGGTGGTCGGGCATCCGGACGACGTGGCCGGTCCAGCTGAGTTGATGGTGGAGGACCATCGCTTCAATGCTGGTGGTCTTTGCTTCTTCCAGCACGCTGACATTTGTCCACCTGTCTTCCCAAGAGATTTGCAGGATTTTCTGGAGGCAGCGCTGATGGAATCATCCCAGGAGTTGCATTTGACATCTGTAGACAGTCCACGTTTCGCAGGCATATAGCAGGGTTGGGAGGACAATTTATTTATTTATTTATTTACTTCGCTTATATACCGCAATTCTCAGCCCAAGGGTGACTCATTGCGGTGTAAAGTGCTATTCTATGGCTCTGTTTGATCTAAAAGTCATGCTCTGTATCTGTTCTTTTTTTTTAAAAAAAACAACTTATTGTATTGTCGAAGGCTTTCATGGCCGGAATCACTCAGTTCTTGTGGGTTTTTTCGGGCTATATGGCCATGTTCTAGAGGCATTTCTCCTGACGTTTCGCCTGCATCTATGGCAGGCATCCTCAGAGGGTGAGGTCTGGAGCTGGGAAAAAAGGGGGTTTATATATCTGTGGAAAGACCAGGGTGAGACAAAAGGCTACTGTAAGATGGGCTAGGTGTGAATCTTTTCAATTGACCACCTTGATTAGCATACAATGGGCTGACTGTGCCTGGAGCAAACTCTTAATGAAAGGTGATTAGATGTCCCTGCCTGTTTTTCTCTCTGTTGTTTTAATTTTAGAATTTTTTAAAACTGGTAGCCAAATTTTGTTCATTTTCATGGTTTCTTCCTTTCTGTTGAAATTGTCCACATGTTTGTGGATTTCAATGGCTTCTCTGTGTAGCCTGACATGGTGGTTGTGAGAGTGGTCCAGCATTTTTGTGTTCTCAAATAGAATGCTGTGTCCAGGTTGGTTCATCAGGTGCTCTGCTATGGCTGATTTCTCTGGTTGGAGTAGTCTGCAGTGCCTTTCATGTTCCTTGATGCGTGTCTGGGCGCTGCGTTTGGTGGTCCCTATGTAGACTTGTCCACAGCTGCATGGTACACGGTAGACTCCTGCAGAGGTGAGAGGATCCCTCTTGTCCTTTGCTGAACGTAGCATTTGTTGAATTTTCTTGGTGGGTTTGTAGATTGTTTGTATGTTGTGTTTCCTCATCAGCTTCCCTATGCGGTCGGTGGTTCCCTTGATGTATGGCAGGGACACTTTTCCTCTGGGTGGATCTTCATCTTTATTCTTGTGGCTTGTTCTTGGTCTTGCAGCTCTTCTGATGTCTGAGGTGGAGTATCCATTGGCCTGTAGAGCCCAGTTGAGGTGGTTCAGTTCATCTTGGAGGAGGTGGGGTTCACAGATTCTTTTTGCACGGTCTGCCAAGGCTTTGATGGTGCTTCTTTTTTGACTTGGGTGATGGTTGGAGTTTTTATGTAGATATCTATCTGTGTGTGTGGGTTTTCTGTAGACGGTGTGACCCAATTGTTGATCTGGTTTGCGGATGACTAGGACATCTAGAAAAGGCAGTCTTCCTTCCTTTTCTATTTCCATAGTGAACTGGATGTTAGGGTGGATGCTGTTAAGATGTTCCAGGAACCTGTTGAGTTCTTCTTCTCCATGGCTCCAAATGGTGAAAGTGTCATCCACATATCTGAACCATATAGTGGGCTTTTTGGTTGCTGTTTCAAGAGCTTGTTTTTCAAATTGTTCCATGTAGAAGTTAGCTATGACTGGGCTGAGAGGGCTCCCCATAGCTACTCCATCTTTCTGTTCGTAGAATTCATTGTCCCACTGAAAATAGCTGGTGGTGAGGCAATGGTGAAACAGCGCCGTGATGTCTTCTGGGAACCTCTGGTTGATGAGTGCCATGGTGTCTGCAACTGGGACCATGGTAAATAGAGACACCACATCGAAGCTGATCAGTTTATCATTTGTATTTAGCTTGAGATTGCTGATTTTTTCAATGAAGTGGGCTGAGTCCTTGATGTAGTGTGTTGTGAGCCCAATGTGGCTTTGTAACTGTGCAGCAAGAAATTTGGCTAAGTCATATGTGGGGGACCCAATGGTACTCACGATTGGTCTGAGTGGGGTGGAGTCCTTATGGATTTTGGGGAGTCCATAAAGCCTGGGTGGAAGGGCTTCCGATTTACATAGCTGCTGTCGTATGTCGAAGTTGATGGAGGAGTTTTTAATTAGAGTGTTGGTTTTTCTGGTTATTTTGGAAGTTGGGTCTTGCTTAAGCTTTCTGTATATGGTAGGGTCCAGGAGTTTTCTGATCTTCTCCTTGTATTGCTCTGTATGCATGATGACTGTGGCATTCCCCTTGTCTGCTGGCAGAATGAGGATATCAGGATCTGAATTTAGGTCTCGAATGGCTTCTCTTTCCTTCCTAGTAATGTTACTGGAGGGGAGTTTTGCCTTTTTCAGGATCCTTGCTGCTTCCGCTCGTACTTCTTCTGCTTCCTCCTCTGGGAGGCGGTAAATTGCTGATTCGACATTGGCAATGATGTTTTCTACTGGGATCCTGGTGGAGGTTACAGCAAAGTTTCCTCCTTTCGCTAGTATGGATACTTGGTCTTCAGAGAGTTGTCTGTCTGTCAGGTTGATGATGGTCCGTGATGTATCCAGTTCTGGTTCCTGGAACATCTTAACAGCATCCACCCTAACATCCAGTTCACTATGGAAATAGAAAAGGAAGGAAGACTGCCTTTTCTAGATGTCCTAGTCATCCGCAAACCAGATCAACAATTGGGTCACACCGTCTACAGAAAACCCACACACACAGATAGATATCTACATAAAAACTCCAACCATCACCCAAGTCAAAAAAGAAGCACCATCAAAGCCTTGGCAGACCGTGCAAAAAGAATCTGTGAACCCCACCTCCTCCAAGATGAACTGAACCACCTCAACTGGGCTCTACAGGCCAATGGATACTCCACCTCAGACATCAGAAGAGCTGCAAGACCAAGAACAAGCCACAAGAATAAAGATGAAGATCCACCCAGAGGAAAAGTGTCCCTGCCATACATCAAGGGAACCACCGACCGCATAGGGAAGCTGATGAGGAAACACAACATACAAACAATCTACAAACCCACCAAGAAAATTCAACAAATGCTACGTTCAGCAAAGGACAAGAGGGATCCTCTCACCTCTGCAGGAGTCTACCGTGTACCATGCAGCTGTGGACAAGTCTACATAGGGACCACCAAACGCAGCGCCCAGACACGCATCAAGGAACATGAAAGGCACTGCAGACTACTCCAACCAGAGAAATCAGCCATAGCAGAGCACCTGATGAACCAACCTGGACACAGCATTCTATTTGAGAACACAAAAATGCTGGACCACTCTCACAACCACCATGTCAGGCTACACAGAGAAGCCATTGAAATCCACAAACATGTGGACAATTTCAACAGAAAGGAAGAAACCATGAAAATGAACAAAATTTGGCTACCAGTTTTAAAAAATTCTAAAATTAAAACAACAGAGAGAAAAACAGGCAGGGACATCTAATCACCTTTCATTAAGAGTTTGCTCCAGGCACAGTCAGCCCATTGTATGCTAATCAAGGTGGTCAATTGAAAAGATTCACACCTAGCCCATCTTACAGTAGCCTTTTGTCTCACCCTGGTCTTTCCACAGATATATAAACCCCCTTTTTTCCCAGCTCCAGACCTCACCCTCTGAGGATGCCTGCCATAGATGCAGGCGAAACGTCAGGAGAAATGCCTCTAGAACATGGCCATATAGCCCGAAAAAACCCACAAGAACTGAGTGATTCCGGCCATGAAAGCCTTCGACAATACATTGAACATCTCTACGGGGAGAAACTGTTCCAAGACACACGGAAATTGGAGAAACTAAGGACCAGGAAAGCACATCTACTGTGCTCCCTGACTTTCCTTCTACGCTGCAGAGACACAGATACCATCCCACAATTTCTCGCAGCCAAAAGGACTTTCAAAACACCACAGGCTCACCGGATCTATGACCGCCTGGAACGCAACCTCTTAAGAGAGAGAATCCACACCATCCGCAAAGAACTCGCAAACACAGACAAGGAACTGCTGCATCTGCATATCAATATCAGCCAGAAGATGAATTCCCAGGACTGGGACAAAATAGACAATCTCACTTACAGGAAAATGGAGAAGAATATGGTTGTCCACACCAACAGACAAAAACAAAAATTCCACAAACGACAAAAGCAACAGCCGAAACCAGAACTGGATACATCACGGACCATCATCAACCTGACAGACAGACAACTCTCTGAAGACCAAGTATCCATACTAGCGAAAGGAGGAAACTTTGCTGTAACCTCCACCAGGATCCCAGTAGAAAACATCATTGCCAATGTCGAATCAGCAATTTACCGCCTCCCAGAGGAGGAAGCAGAAGAAGTACGAGCGGAAGCAGCAAGGATCCTGAAAAAGGCAAAACTCCCCTCCAGTAACATTACTAGGAAGGAAAGAGAAGCCATTCGAGACCTAAATTCAGATCCTGATATCCTCATTCTGCCAGCAGACAAGGGGAATGCCACAGTCATCATGCATACAGAGCAATACAAGGAGAAGATCAGAAAACTCCTGGACCCTACCATATACAGAAAGCTTAAGCAAGACCCAACTTCCAAAATAACCAGAAAAACCAACACTCTAATTAAAAACTCCTCCATCAACTTCGACATACGACAGCAGCTATGTAAATCGGAAGCCCTTCCACCCAGGCTTTATGGACTCCCCAAAATCCATAAGGACTCCACCCCACTCAGACCAATCGTGAGTACCATTGGGTCCCCCACATATGACTTAGCCAAATTTCTTGCTGCACAGTTACAAAGCCACATTGGGCTCACAACACACTACATCAAGGACTCAGCCCACTTCATTGAAAAAATCAGCAATCTCAAGCTAAATACAAATGATAAACTGATCAGCTTCGATGTGGTGTCTCTATTTACCATGGTCCCAGTTGCAGACACCATGGCACTCATCAACCAGAGGTTCCCAGAAGACATCACGGCGCTGTTTCACCATTGCCTCACCACCAGCTATTTTCAGTGGGACAATGAATTCTACGAACAGAAAGATGGAGTAGCTATGGGGAGCCCTCTCAGCCCAGTCATAGCTAACTTCTACATGGAACAATTTGAAAAACAAGCTCTTGAAACAGCAACCAAAAAGCCCACTATATGGTTCAGATATGTGGATGACACTTTCACCATTTGGAGCCATGGAGAAGAAGAACTCAACAGGTTCCTGGAACATCTTAACAGCATCCACCCTAACATCCAGTTCACTATGGAAATAGAAAAGGAAGGAAGACTGCCTTTTCTAGATGTCCTAGTCATCCGCAAACCAGATCAACAATTGGGTCACACCGTCTACAGAAAACCCACACACACAGATAGATATCTACATAAAAACTCCAACCATCACCCAAGTCAAAAAAGAAGCACCATCAAAGCCTTGGCAGACCGTGCAAAAAGAATCTGTGAACCCCACCTCCTCCAAGATGAACTGAACCACCTCAACTGGGCTCTACAGGCCAATGGATACTCCACCTCAGACATCAGAAGAGCTGCAAGACCAAGAACAAGCCACAAGAATAAAGATGAAGATCCACCCAGAGGAAAAGTGTCCCTGCCATACATCAAGGGAACCACCGACCGCATAGGGAAGCTGATGAGGAAACACAACATACAAACAATCTACAAACCCACCAAGAAAATTCAACAAATGCTACGTTCAGCAAAGGACAAGAGGGATCCTCTCACCTCTGCAGGAGTCTACCGTGTACCATGCAGCTGTGGACAAGTCTACATAGGGACCACCAAACGCAGCGCCCAGACACGCATCAAGGAACATGAAAGGCACTGCAGACTACTCCAACCAGAGAAATCAGCCATAGCAGAGCACCTGATGAACCAACCTGGACACAGCATTCTATTTGAGAACACAAAAATGCTGGACCACTCTCACAACCACCATGTCAGGCTACACAGAGAAGCCATTGAAATCCACAAACATGTGGACAATTTCAACAGAAAGGAAGAAACCATGAAAATGAACAAAATTTGGCTACCAGTTTTAAAAAATTCTAAAATTAAAACAACAGAGAGAAAAACAGGCAGGGACATCTAATCACCTTTCATTAAGAGTTTGCTCCAGGCACAGTCAGCCCATTGTATGCTAATCAAGGTGGTCAATTGAAAAGATTCACACCTAGCCCATCTTACAGTAGCCTTTTGTCTCACCCTGGTCTTTCCACAGATATATAAACCCCCTTTTTTCCCAGCTCCAGACCTCACCCTCTGAGGATGCCTGCCATAGATGCAGGCGAAACGTCAGGAGAAATGCCTCTAGAACATGGCCATATAGCCCGAAAAAACCCACAAGAACTGAACAACTTATTGTTTTGGCAAAATGGCAATGAGCTCAATTAAACCCCACTACACAATCACAATTGTTACTTATATTGTAAATAGGGACAATAATCAACCTCATAATCAGACTCTCCTGGAACACAGAGGAACATCTGTCCTCATATATGTATAACAGCTTGGACTGTGAAATCCCCACTACTTGGGTGCAGAGCCCAATTTGCAACTACAGAATAAGTCCTGACTAAGTTTGGACCATTTCAGGTTTTCTCGATGTTCAATGACAGGCCGAGCTTCTCATATGCTTCTGAGAAGGTGTTTAGTGTGGCTTGTAGATCTTCTTCTGAATGTGCACAGATGACATTGTCATCAGCATACTGTAGTTCTATAACAGATGTTGTTGTAACCTTGGTTTTGGCTTTCAGTCTGCTGAGGTTAAGCAGCTTGCCATCTGTCCAATAGATGATTTCCACTCCGGTGGGAAGCTTCCCATCAACAATTTGAAGTATCATAGCGTTGAAGATGGAGAATAAAGTTGGGGCAATAACACATCCCTGTTTGACACCTGATTCCACCTTAAATGGGTCACTTTGGGAGCCACTGATGTCCAGGACTGTTGCCATCATGTCATCATTGAGGAGCTGCAGGATGTTCACAAATTTGTTTGAGCACTCAATTTTTTGGAGGATGATCCAGAGAGCACTGCGATTCACTGTGTCGAATGCCTTTGCAAGGTCAATGAATGCCATGTACAGAGATTGATTTTGTTCCCTGCCTTTTTCTTGGAGCTGTTGTGCAGTGAAGATCATGTCCACTGTTCCTCTGGAGGGGCGGAAGCCGTTCTGGGATTCTGGGAGGGTGTCTTCTGAGAGGGGCAGAAGGCGGTTTGCAAGGATTCCTGCGAGGATTTTCCCAGGTGAGGGTAGAAGGGAGATTTATTTATTTATTTATTTATTTCACTTATACCCCGCCCTTCTCACCCCGAGGGGGACTCAGGGCGGCTTACAGGGAGGGCACAATTAGATGCCCAATCACACAACAAGTAATCCAAAAAATATAACAATTCAGCAGTTAGATTAAAACATCAATACATCATAAAAACATAAAACCTAAAACCATCTCATGTCAGAGTCCATATATCAGAGTCCATACATCTGTTCTACTCCGTTTGTCTTTGTCTATCGCCAGGTCCTTGAGTTAGTTGTCAGAGTGACCAAAAGCTTGGTCCCACATCCAGGTCTTTAGTTTTTCCTAAATGCTAGGAGGGAATTGGCCGATCTAATCTCCCCGGGGAGTGAGTTCCACAGGCGGGGGGCCGCCACTGAGAAGGCCCTGCTCCTCGTCCCCGCCAGCCTCACTTGTGAGACTGGCGGGGTCGAGAGCAGGGCCTCCCCAGAAGATCTTAAACTTCGAGGTGGGATGTAGAGGGAGATCCGTTCGGACAAATACACTGGGCTGGAACCGTATAGGGTTTTATAGGTCAAAACCAGCACTTTAAATTCTGCTCGGAATTGGATCGGCAGCCAGTGGAGCTGACGCAACAGGGGGGTGGTGTGCTCCCTGTACGTCGCTCCGGTGAGCAATCTGGCTGCTTCTCGCTGGACTAGTTGTAGTTTCCGAGCAGTCTTTAAAGGCAACCCCACGTAGAGTGCGTTGCAGTAATCCAGCCGGGATGTGACAAGAGCGTGGACCACCGTGGCGAGATCCGACTTCCCAAGGTACGGGCGCAGCTGGCGCACAAGTTTTAATTGTGCAAAAGCTCTCCCGGCCACCGCTGAGACCTGAGGTTCCAGGCTCAGCGATGAGTCCAGGATCACTCCCAAGCTGCGAACCTGCGTCTTCAGGGGGAGTGTAACCCCGTCTAACACAGGCTGTAACCCTATACCCTGTTCGGCCTTCCGACTGACCAGTAGGACCTATGTCTTGTCTGGATTCAGTTTCAATTTGTTAGCTCTCATCCAGTCCGATACAGCGGCTAAACACCGGTTCAAGGTCTGGACAGCCTCCTTGGTGACAGGTGAGAAGGAGTGACAGATTTGGACGTCATCTGCATAGAGATAGCATCTTAGTCCGAAACTCCGAATGATCTCTCCCAGCGGCTTCATGTAGATGTTAAATAACATCGGGGACAAGATTGAACCCTGTGGGACTCCACACAACAACGGTTGTGGGGCCGAACAGGTGTCACCCAGTAACACCTTCTGGGTCCGTCCCTCAAGGAAGGATCGGAGCCACCGCAAAGCAGTGCCTCCGAGCCCCATGTCCATGAGGCGGCCCAGAAGGATACCGTGATCGACGGGATCGAAGGCCGCTGAGAGGTCCAGCAGAACCAACAGGGACACACTCCCCCTGTCTAGTTCCCTGCGCAGATCATCTACCAAGGCGACCAAGGCTGTCTCAGTTCCATGTCCCGGCCTAAAGCCAGACTGTGCCGGATCAAGATAATCAGTGTCTACCAGAAACCCCTGGAGTTGTGTTGCCACCACACGTTCCATGACTTTGCCCAAATAGGGGAGATTGGAAACTGGCCGATAGTTGTCGAATTGGGTGGGATCCAGTGATGGTTTCTTCAACAGCGGTTTTATAATAGCTTGCTTTAAGCTCGCTGGAAACTCTCCTTTCTGTAAGGAGGTATTAACCATCACCTTCACCCACCCTGCCAAACCCCCTCTGGCTTCCTTGATCAGCCAGGAAGGGCAGGGGTCTAGGATGCATGTGGTGGGTCGCACCTCTCCAAGGATCCTGTCCACATCCTCAAGCTGAACCAATTGAAACGAATCCAACAAAACTGGACAAGCAGATGCTCTCGTTACATCCCCAGAGAGTGCCGTTAACATGACGTCGAAGCCAGACCGAATCCGCTCAATTTTATCCGCGAAGGATCGAGCAAATGCTTCACAGCGAGCCACCGAGTTATCCGGGGCCTCGCTTTTTGGCGGGTTTAACAGGCCCCTGACAACTCGGAAAAGCTCAGCTGGACGATTCTTCGCTGATGCAATATTGGCTGTGATGAATGTTTTCTGAGCTGCCTCTATTGCCACACCGTAGGACCTTAAAAAGGCATTCAGGTGTGTTTGGGCTGGATTGGTGGGATTCTGGCGCCACACGCACTCTAACCTCCTCTTCTTTCGCTTCATTGCTGCCAGCTCCTCAGTAAACCAAGAAGCTGGTTTAGCTTGGTTACTCGAGAGGGGGCGTTCCGGAGCGATAGTGTCAATTGCCCTGGTCAACTCACTATTCCAGCCAGAGACCAGAGCATCGACAGTATCGCTAGCCAAGGAGGTGGAAAAATCCCCAAGAGCCATCAGGAAACCATTTGGATCCATCAGTCTCCTGGGGCGGACCATTCTAATGGGTCCGCCACCCCTGCGAAGGTTAGAAGGCACAGTTAGTCTAAAACTGATCAGGTGGTGATCGGTCCATGGCAAAGGGGCGATGGTCGGCTCCTCCATTCCGTCACCCTCATCCCATCCCTGGGTGAAGACCAAATCCAAGGTGTGTCCGGCACTATGGGTGGGACCAGATATTAGCTGGGACAGGCCCATGGTTGCCATGGAGGCCATGAAGTCCTGAGCCGCTCTGGAGAGAGAGGCCTCGGCATGGATGTTGAAATCTCCCAGGACCAAAAGCCGTTGGGAGTTCAACACCATGTCCGAGACCACTCCCGCTAGCTCAGGTAGGGAGACTGTAGTGCAGCGGGGTGGTCGGTACACTACCAGAATCCCTATCCTGTCCCGGTCACCTATCCTAAAGCCGGCACATTCAAAGGAAGATGATTGTGGGATGGGACACCTGATCAGTGGAATAAAGTCCTTATAGACCACTGCGACTCCGCCTCCCCGCCCTCCAAGCTTTGGTTGGTGCTGAACGGAATAACCTGGTGGACAGAGTTGGGAGAGATTAACCCCTCCCCCCTCGTCCAACCAGGTTTCCGTTATACAAGCCAGGTCGGCTCGTTCTTCTTGGATTAGATCTTGAATGATGGCAGTTTTTCCGTTTACCGACCTGGCATTGAACAGCACCACCTTTAGCTTGGAGGGGCCACCGTCTTGGCACCTCAGCTGTATTTTGTCGGGAGTAGATTTTGGAATTGCCAATCTATTTTTGTTAATTTCGGGCCAAACAGTAGTGTCTATTTTTGGAATTGCCAATGTCCTATTAAAGATTTTGGGCCGAATTTGCTTTTGTCTTTGATTTCTAGCATCTTTAGGGATAGCCAATTTATTGCTATGAATTTTGGGCCGAAATGGAAATTTTATTCTCCCTTTCCCGTATCTCCCTCTACCAATCACCACCTCTATGGCGGCTCCCCCACCCGCGGTCCCACTCCCCCCGGGGGTGTTCCCTCCGTTTCCAGCAGCTATAATCTCAATAATAGGCACATGCTTACAATTATTGTTACCTGTCTCTGGGTCCCGATAATCCCCTCCCTTAATGCTGTCCATTCCCTCTAGTGTATTGAGGGCTATAAAGTGCGCTCGTGCTGGAGCTGATATAAAGTGCACTTGTGCTATTATTGTTGTAAAGTGCACTTGTGCTAGAGGTTGGAGGGATAACAGTAGCAGCAGAGGTAGAACAAACATTGACATAAGAATAATGATAATATATTGGTGTTAACAATAAATATGCTTACTCCAATTAATAGTGTGGGAACCCAGAGTACAGAGAATAAAGTGCAAATTGTTGTAACCACTTGACCGTTTAGTAATGATATGGTTCTGATAAAAAGGACCTAGGTGCTTAGGTTAAAGTGACTTCGTGCTGAGTAGTTCTAAAGTTTTAAAGTGCAGCTGATGCAGAATTTACTGGCTTCTAGAGTGAAACCACTTTCCGACCACTAAATCAGGACAAACAATTCGCACCAGTGAGACCCAGCTCCCTGGGCCCGTGGAGCAACAAGCCGGCACCCAGGGTCAGATCTCCGGTTCTTCTTGAATGTCTTGGGTGGGGAATTATCCAACAGAACAGATGGTAGTCTGTGTAATGAAGGCAGTATCTGCAGTTGTTGCTAATTAACAGCACGGTTTGCAGGTTGTCCGTTGTGTGGTAAAGGTTATTTGCACTTTTTATCTAAGCCACAGAGGGCAGTATAGGAGGAATGAATGCCTAGTTCTTTAGTATGGAGCTCTGCAGATTACAATTAAAACCCTGAGTCATGAGCGGACAGAACTTCCGGATTTCCGTTTAGGCTCAACTGTCCATGATGTAAAATCTTATTTTGAGCCCAACGACCGCAATATGATGTTAATTATTGTTAATTATTGCTATCACACTGTTGTTATATTACCATTACAGTTATGGCACAGTTCACAAGGAATCATATACACACTGACAGCAATAGCGCGGTAGATGGTGTTCTAAAGATGGCATTTGGAGGCAAGTCGCCCCCAATGGAGAAGAGAGAGAAAAACTTTGACTCTAGGTGGTTGGCTCCCAGCCGAGGCAGTTACAGCAGCAGTGCGTAGATCGAGGGCAGCAGCAACTCTAGGTGTCAGATGGTGGTCCAAGCGGGCGAGATGTTCATCCAGACTGCGCCCGAGCCACTGTCGCAGGTACAGGGGCAAGAGCACGGGGAGCCCAGCAATAGGCGCACAGGAGATCACCGGCGGAAGCGCGCCCAAGCCTCCGTCTCCGCCAGCCGATGGGCAACCGAGCTCCCGGTGTCCTCTGGTGTGCAGGCCGAGTGTTGGGGCGGCGCAGGTTAATCGCCGAGGAGCCACGGAGCATCCGCGCACCGCCCGCTGGAACCAGGAACCGCGCGCCGCCCGCTAGAGCCAGGCCGGGAAGCAGCAACGCGGCAGCCCCTTAGCCACAGCGGCGGCCGCAATGGCGACGACAGCGAAGATCGCAGCCCACCTCCTCCCGATGGGCGCGACGGGACCAGCCGCCGGAGCACTCCCCACCTTTGAACAGCGAGCACACCAGGTCCACGGCGGCCGAGCAGCAGAACGCCAATTCAAGCCCCAAGCGGCGGAGCGCCAGTCGCGGGGCGCCCGATGTCGAGTCAAGCCGCCGGAGCAGCAACGGCATCCACAGCGCCGGTGCAGGTCAGAACTTGCTTCCCCAGTGTCGCACAGGCAGGGAGCGATCGGGTGGGGAGTTAGGTGGTCCGGCAGCCACTGTTAGGCAGCTGGGAGGGAACGCTTTACTGGCCCTAAGATGGCGGAGGCCTCAGCGTTCTACCTCCCCTCCCTCCTCCTTCCTTTTAACTCCCCTTCTTTTAATTGAGCTCGCCGAAAGGACCTCCAGAAGGTTCCTTCAAACCACCGGGTGTCAAAGGTGGCGGCTGATGGTTGTAGAAGGGTCGGATGGGGGGGATTAGGCTTCGATTTGGAACCTTACCGGGCCACTCTGTGAGTTAGTTCTCCGCCATCATACCGGAATATCGAGATACCTCGATATTTCCCTATTCATTATTGCTTCTCAATTGGAAGTTCCATATAGTTTATGATTCATCCATAGGGCCAAACCCAAGATGATATGCTACCTTGATTGAACCTTGGCGACTGTTTGGCTCCTATTTCAGAGGGGCAATTCAAACAGTAAAGGAGCTCTTTTGGAAATAGGGTTCAGCACCTTGGATAACTTCCAGACTATTTGGCACTAGCTACAATATTTTGTTCCCATTCTCAAGTATATTTCTTCTTCAATAAAGACCAAAAAAGACATAAAAACAACAAAGTATTTTTTTTCTCCAAAGATTGCTCATCAATGGCACCACCTCATCCTGGAGAGAAGTAGGATGCCACCAGGTTCTATTCTGGCCCAATGCTACTCAACATCTTAACAAACAACTTGAATAAGGAAATAGAAGGCATACGGTACTTATCAAATTTGCAGAAGATGCCAAATTAGAACATATGTAGCTAACACCTCAGAGGACAGGATCAGAATTCAAAATCATCTTGACAGATAGAAAATCTAGGCCAAAACTAACAGAATGAATTTTCAACAATGAAAAATGTAAGGTATTTCATTACTTGGGCAGAATAAATTAAATGCACAGATATAGGATGGGTGACACCTATCTTGACACTTGAATGTATGAATGACATTGAGGACTCTTAGTACAACACAAACTGAGCATTAGTCATCAGTGTTATGTAGGGACTAAAAGGCCAATGCAATTCTAAGCTGCATCCATAGAAGCATAGTGTCTAGATCAACAGAAGTATTAATAAATATGACTCTATTCTGCTTTGATCAAGTCTCACCTGAAGTACTGTGTCCAGTTTTGGGCACCATAAATCAAGAAGGATATTGACAAGCTGGAATGTGTCTGACCAAAACCTTAAAAAGTGTGGAAGCCATGCTGTATGAGGAGTGGCTTAGGGAGCTGGGTATGTTTAGCACTGAGAATTGAAGATTAAGAAGGGATATGATGGCTATGTTTAAAAATATGAAAGGCTGCTAAATTGAAGATGAACAAATTTATTTTTCTTCTGCTCCAGAAACTAGAACACAGAGTAACGGATTCAAACTACAGGAAAAGAGTTTCCTAGTGGCAAGAGATCTTCCTTAATGGAATATGCCTTGGAGTATGATGAGATAACCCATCCTTGGAAATTTTTAAACAGAGATGGGATGATCATATGTCAGGAGTGCTTTGATTGTATACTCCTGCACAGCAAGAGGCCATGCTGGATAGTTTGAGCGACCTCTTTCAACCCTTTGAAGAGCCAAGAAAATTCTACAATTCCTCCAATCAGTGGTTGAAAAAGTAACAAAGATAGAGAGAACCAGAAAGCACTTTATTGAAAGACCTCACATTTCTATAGATGAGCCTATATTGACAAAATGTGGAAGAGTCTAGAAGAGCCCATATTGACAAAATGTGGTTAGTAAAACTGAGAAACAGATGTTTTCAGTCATCTCTTATTATTATTATTATTATTATTATTATTATTATTATTATTATTATTTATACCCCGCCACCATCTCCCTCTAGATGCCATCTCAGAACCTTCCAGGAGGAGACACACACACCCCCTCCCAAAACCCCCTTTTAAAAACCCCAAAAAGAGAAAATAACTTACCTGGCCACCAATACACTATTGAAATTATATGTCAGGAGAAGGCAGGGATGAGGAGAAAAATTGTTCATCCCCTTTTTCCTGGCACATCATTTCTATGTGCCAGGAGACCCCTGGAAAAAGTAATGGCACCCTGGCAAGTTACTTTCTCTTTTGGTGGAGGGGGTTTATGCCCTCAGGGTTTTCCAGGCTGACGCAGCCTAGAAACCCCATGAAAACTGTGTGGACTACTCCCCTCAGTAGTCCCAGCACTACCGAGGGTGCAGTCCAGACAGAGTCCATACTGAATTTCAGGAAGACCCAAGTCTAATCCAGTACCTAATTAATTCAGGACAAAGCAAGGGGTTTTCCTGCTTTGTCCTGAATTAATTCACTTTGGACACCTCAGATAAAAGTCTGAGAGGGCCCGCATTTTGGGTGTTGTGTGGATGCGCTCTGAATCCACACTGCCATATAACCCAGTTCAAAGCAGATAATGTGGGATTTCATATACCTGTGTGGAAAGGGTCTCAGAATTGTGCATTTTTGATAAAAGTTATTCTGAAAGGGCTTATATCAAACAAAATTAATGGTATTAATCTAATCTGCTCTTGCTCAATTGTCTTACAGTTACAGTCATTTGCAATTATTATGAATTTAGGCAACATTTTAAGTGAAGGGTGAAATTATATTCCTTAATGCCAAAATGAAAACAAACATTAAAATTAAAGCCATTATGAGGCAGGAAGAACAGGGACACAGACACATGGGGTGCATTGCTTCATCTTGCAGGTGCAACTCCCTCTGCTCATATAGCCGTATTCAGTATATATATCATAATCCAGTTTTTGCTGTGGAGATTTTCTGTGGTCACAGGGAGGTAATAAACTGCTCTGATTTCCACATCAGATATACAGCTGGACTCCTTAAAATATAATCAGTATCAGCAGTCAATCAGACTTCTGAATCCTCTTTCTATTAATTAATGCAATATCTGTTTGATTTTTAAAAACCAAAAAAAGTAGTTTAGGATAAAAGTTTAGATTGTAACAAATTCACTTGTAGCAAAAGATGTTGCTAATCAGATGAGAGAAACACTTTCATAGAACCGTAGAATTGAAAGAAACCACAAGGGCCATCCAGTCCAACCCCAATCTATCAAGCAGGAACACACAAGCAAAGCACTCCCCTTTCAATTCAATAGCCTGGAACAGATGTCTGTATTGCCTGTTGGGGAAAGATGAAAGAGATAAGACATTTTTCTTAAAGTTCACTTTTCCCACTAGATGTTCATGTAACACAGAGAAATCTCACATTTTGATTCTGCATAACATGACACAAAATCATAGAATTATATCCAGTTGTAGGTGGAGGAGACCACAAAGGCCAACTAGTCCAACAGAAAAAACACTTCTGAATTATGTCCATCCAACCTCTATTTACAGATCTCCATTTATTTCCTATTCCAGTAAGAAAAGTTCTTTCTGATGTAGGGTTTGTGTGCCATCTCTTATCATTTAAATGCATTAGCTTGTGTTTTAGTCTTTGGAACAGCAAATAACAAGCTTGCATTTTAAGCATGTTGAAGATCATATACATTAGCCCCTTGATATCTGCTGGGGTTTGGTTCCAGGGCCACCTGTAGATTTGGAAAATCCATGGATGCTCAAGTACCATTATATGCAATGTCCTAATAAAATAATGTCCCTTGTATAAAAGGACAAATTTGAAGTTTGCTTTCAGAATTTTTATTAATACTTTCAAACCATGGTTGGTTGAATCCATGGATATGGAGGAACAACTGAATTTTGCTGCATCTCTGACAGAATAATATATTTGTTACTGAAGGCTTTGGTTTTGTTTTTGTTTTTTTTGCCCTGATGTCACCAGTGTTCAATTCCTATGTTCTTGTTTGTTGCTTTGGCTGATTTCACCTTTTCTTATACATACAGATATGTATTCCTAGTGGCCCGGTTTGATATTTGGTGTCAAAGGACAGCTTACATAAAACTCAGACATAACTAAATCCCATTAATATCAATGGGACAAAATACTTAATTCTTCATTCTGGCTTATCTGACTTTTTCTAGCTCACCCACTGCCTCTGTGAATCATCCATAGCACAATATTGTATGTCTGTAGGATAATATGCAGTGGCTTCATCTGCAATAGAAGGGTGAATATAATGGATTTCAAAACTTCCTCTCATCAGAACTAAACTTGCAAAATGATGCCATTAAAATTTAAAATTGACCTAATTAAGTATACCAGGGAACAAATGTATGTAGTTAATATTGCAAATTAAATGCACCGGATTTGCTTTTTCCAAAAAAAAAATCAAGGCAGAAAAATATTACCCTGCAATTAAAACATTTAATATGGAACATTCTCTCCTTCAGACAGTTTGAGGCCAATTCTTTCCAGTCTTCAGCTATTATATGGAAGAATTACATAACTTGCTTTTCCTGCAAATTGCCAAAGCTGTCCTATCACTTCATTATTAACATTTAGTAGAGAGCAAAAGAAAGTAAAGTATTCCCACTGGAAAGAGAAAAATCAGGTTTACCTCCCCCTATCCACCCCAGTTCTTCCTTCGTGGCATCTCACAACCATGAAGCTTAGAGCTATGAATATGAACACATCAAACAGGAGTTGCTTGTGTTGCTTCATCTTCCACTTTCTTCTCCTAAACTTTCAGATCAGGGCTCTTAGTGCTTACTGAAGCAATGTGTTTCTTTTGAAGTAGCTGCCCATGCAAGCTATGCACTCGTCAGTTGGGAATCGCTATAGATTTGCAAGTCCTACACCTGGATATCCTGTTTCTGGGCAGTGAATGTCCATAGCTTAATGATGATGTGGAAGCAATTTGCTGAACGCTCTCAGTGTCATAGAGGGAACAGGTTAAGCATCTTGCTTTATGGTTCAATAGCTCAGATCATACACAGAGGATTTCTTCTTGCCTGTCCACCTACTGACATTTCTTATGGTAGCTGTCTTATTCAGCAAGTAGCTGTTTAAAAATTAATCAAATTAGCTAGCTACATTAAAAACTAACTTTCTGGAAATCCTAGAGAAAGTGGTGAAAGGTTACTTTCCTAATCATCCATCATCAAATCACAATACAATACAAGATCAATCGTAAAAATTAAAAATGATAAGGGCATACATCATAAACAGCTGACACACACTAATAATAATAATAATAATAATAATAATAATAATAATAATAATATAAAACATTATTTATATCCCGCTACCATCTCCCCGAAGGGACTTGGGGCTGTTCACAATATATAGTCATACAAATTTCAAGAAGTCACACTGATTTTTCCCTCTAATGAAACTTGAATATAAATCAAATAAGATGTAGTGATCATTTTAAAAGGAGCTGTTATGTGGTATCCCACAAGATGCCATTCTATCTCCAATTCCCTTTAATATTTATATGATTGATCATCTGTAGGCATAGGGCAGGGTGTTATCAGTATGCTGATGACACCCAAATATATTTCTCTATGCCTTCAAAAACAGCTTCAACTAAGGATAGCATGTCTCCTCTGAATGAATGCCTGGAGGAGGTAATAGGCTGGATGAGGAAAAACAAATTGAAACTGAATCCAGTGTTTGCCATCAAGGGGCCTAATCTGCGGATGGAGGTGCGTCAATCAGTTCTGGATGGGGTTACACTCCCCCTGAAAGACTGTACTCGCAGCTTGGGAGTACTCCTGGATCCATCTCTCTAAATATCAGCCCAGGTAGATGTGACGGTCAGGAGTGCTTACTATCAGCTTTGGCTGATACGCCTGTTGCACCCCTTCCTAGATTTTGAGGATCTAAAGATGGTAGTGCACACACTGATAACCTCAAGGTTGGACTTCTGCAATTTACATTGGGCTACCTTTGTTCTAAGTTCGGAAACTCCAGTTGGTTAAAAATATGGCAGCCGAACCGGTTACAGGAACATCTTGAGAATAGTACACCTATCCTAAAGTCACTCCACTGGCTGCCAATCAGGTTCTGGGCAAAGTACAAAGTATTAGTTTTGACCTTTAAAGTCCTACATGGTTTGGGTCCAGGTTACCTAAAGGATCACCTTCTCCCATACAATCCGCCCTGCACACTGAGATCCTCTGGAGGGTGGTTACTCCAGCCTGCCAGAATCCGACTGGTGGCTGTCACTCAGAGGACCTTTTCATCAGTTGCCCCATGGCTATGGAACAACCTGCTGGAAGAGCTCCAACAGCTAAATGAACTGTCGGAATTTAAAAATTATCTAAAGAATTATTTCTGCTGGCAGGCCTACCTAGACAGTTTGTAAACATGAATTTTAAACATGTATCCTTTGTTTAATCTACATTTTGTGTATTTTAATCTGTTTTTTATAGAAATAAATTTTAATATGTATATTTTATATAAATACATTTTAATATGTGTATTGTGGTATTTTTACAGCATTTATGTATTTTAATTATACTGTAACCCACATCGAGCCACAAGGAAAGTGGGTAAAAAATAAAATTATGATCATCATCATCATCACCATCATCAGACTGTGATGATCCAAGAGAATGGAAAATTGGTAAACACAAGCAACAGTTCTTTTTTTGTCCCATAAAAGTATGATTGGACAATCACCCTGTGTTTGTTGTTTATTACGTTTAATTTCTTAGTGTGCATCCACCGTGTAGAATTAGTGTAATTTGACATCATTTTAATTGTTGTGGTTCAGTGTTATGGAGTCCTGGAAGTTGTAGCTTTACAAGCTATCTAGCTTCTCTGCTAAAGAGTGCTAGTGCCTTACCACATCCCAGGATTCCATAGCATTTGCTGTGACAGTGAAAATGGTATCAAACTGCATTATTTCTACAGTGTAGATGCACCCTAGGGCTTAGTTATTTTAACTATGATTTAATTCACCTTTACTGTTATTTATGTATTTAGAAAACCAGCATCCTACCATTCAACTGAGGCAGATCACAATAATAATAAAACCACAAGAGCATGTTAAAATCCATGAACTTTAAACCAAAGAAAAACAAATCAGCCAATAAAGAAAGACATGACTATATTTTCTTCACCTACCTCACTCTTCTATTGCTTCCATCCCAGTTGGTTCATGGTTGAGAAAGAGACATGGAAGAGGCAACCAAGCTAGATCAAGAAACTTGGCAAGAATACCAGCTTGTCCATTACAAACCCATCTTCAGAATGGTGAAGGATAGGAATGGGAGAGAAAATTGTTCAATTCAATTCTGAGAATAAACTTATGTAATTTAACTTATGTAACTCTTTGAACTTGTATACAAACTGAAGCACAGGAAGCTTACCCTTTCCCAAATTGCACAATGGATGTCTCTGATCAAATAGATGTAGCACTGGAAGCTGTGAGATACTAGTTGGAATTATTCACATTTGGAAGTAATAGTTAAAGCGACATTTCCATATTGGTGCATGGATATTCAGCTACCTACAAAACCAGCCATTCAAATGTGCAGCTACCAAGACATTAAAATGAAGATAGAATTCCATACATCAGAAGAACCCACCTCATATTTAACATTTATTACTCATTCATAACCATCTGAAAACTTCTGACAAAATACATTTTTAATGTTAACATTCCACTTATCCCTTTGGCATTTCAGGATTGCGCTGTCTCTCATAGTAGCTGTCATGATGTGCTTAAGTTTAAAGTTTATTAAAAGACTAAAAATAAAGTACATCATCAAAGGGTATGTCTGGAAGTAGTGGGGGGAAATGACACCACTTTTTGGGGCTGCAGTAATTAAACTTAAGTGATGAGCCATGTCAACACAATTTCAAAAGTTAGGAAACTTGGACATAGTACATCATCTCTTGGAATACAATTTGCAAATACCAATATTGGTGCTTGTTTTGAGCTTCAAATGTTTATTTTCTGTGCTGTATCTCCCAGAGTCCACCAGCCAGTATGGCTAGTTACCACTATGGGGGATTCTGGGAATTATAGCTGCAAAAAATTAGCCTTTCCAAGCACTGCAAAGAAACTACCAATAATGTTTTGTGTAGAATTTATTTGGTGATGTGAGTATTGATAAGGCATTTTCATAATTATCCTTTCAGCTCTTCTCTACTATTTTTCAGGCATTTAGAACCGATTCACATGCATCATTTAATGGACTAAATTCAGATTGAGTCACATTTTGAGTATGCCCATTGAAACCAACATAACTTACTTGAATTGATGTACTGGAATTGTGGACAACCTGTGGTCCCGTGTTCCCGTGCTGCCCTTGTAACTTTCCATTACAACTTCCAAGGTGCCTGAAGAATCTGAAATGTTATCAGAAAGTAACATTTCTTTATTTTGCCTCAATCCCTCTTTCTTACACAGCAAATACAACCAATCACATGTATTTCCAGTTTCAGAATAAGAGTTTAATGGGGAAGAATGATTAAAGTGGTTATTCCCTAATAATACTTGTAAATTAAACTTACTCTGTCTTTGAATACTGACTTTATATAATGAGTTACCAACCAGTGTGAATACATTTGCTCGATTACCGTTAGCATATTCTTATCTTTTTAAAACATTCATTTTAATTTTTCATTAAAAGTTATCACTGACCATGGAAACGTAGACAGGATCCCCTGATGGCAATTTCCAAAGGCATAACACCGATACCCCATCCTTTCCCCAGCGATCAAACTCTGGATGGAAGCAGGGCTTGATTTATGAGTGCAGCTTCTTCGACGAATGTGTTATTGCTTCTCTATCAGTCACATCAAGAACAGAGATGATGCAGGATGGAAAATGAAACTCCCAACCTCTTTCCATGCAATCTATTTCATATCTTTCAGAAAGTAGATCTAATTTTTATTTTGCTTCTCTCCATGTTTAAGGAAGAACAGTCACTCACAGGGAAAACTGCCCACATCTGAGTGGGTTCTTTAAACATCTCTAAGCAACTTCGAAAATATAGAAATATTCTCTGCTTGAAGGGAATGTGTTAATAACAATGTTACTGTTACAGGTTTTGGGAGTAGTGTACTGTTGAACATCAGTGATATTCTTTCACAATAATGGAATCAAATAATAATAATAATAATAATAATAATAATAATAATAATAATCTTTATTTATTACCCCGCCACCATCTCCCCAATGGGGACTCAAAGTGGCTTACATGAGGCCAAGCCCAACTGACAATTACAATAAAGAAAAACCAAAAACACAAACCGAAAATGCAAACAATAAACAATAACATCATAGTTACATAAAACATATGAATACATAACAATATAAAAAATAAAAAATGTACAGGCACAACAATAATGGGCAGCTGTATATGGGTCCTTCCAATTTGGTTTGGAACACAATTGTGTTCCAATTTTATTCAGAACTAATCTTACCTACTCTGGATTCCAAATGTGAATTACTCTACCGCTTACCTGCATTGGAAAGCCAAAAGTGCTACAATCTGACCTCCTTATCCATGGATTCAATATCCATAGTTCCATTCACCCACATTCCAAAATATACTGTCCCCCAAAAATGTTTGTGGGCATCTCTAAGTCTTCCAGTGTGCTTCCAGCTTATAGTCAAAATGTAGGGACCACTGTTATCTACAATTTCAGGTATCCATGGAGGGGGTGTACTGAAAAATATCCCGCATATATACCGAGGTTGAACTATTAAGTATTCAGGGTTGGGGGGGGGGGGCATGGGTTCCTGAAATTTGAGAAATTGTTAACTTTTGTAACGTAAATTATTGCTAACTAATTGTAAACAACTCCAGAAGTTTTTATACCAGCTATCCTCAAATCTGTTCATTATTATTATTATTATTATTATTATTATTATTAAATGAAATTCTCAAAACTGTACAGTTATTTGAATATTCAATCCTGTCAGTTCATAGAGCATTCTGTAATCCAGTGTTTATAATATAGAATCCTCCCTGAGTCCCCTCAGGGAGATAGGGTGGAATATAAATAAAGTTTTATTATTAGTATATCTGCTGCTTGTGCTGCAAGAGACTATGTGTGTTAGTTCAGTTCAGTAAACAGACTACTAAAAAGGCTACAAAATGGGGAAAAATATATAAAGCAAAGCACCTTCTTACAAGCAGACACAGTACCTCAATATTGGAGGTGTCACACTAGACACTCTAAGAGTATCTCCAAAGTTCTTTGTTTAAGCACAGCTACACTAAAAACACAGTTAAAGACCAAGGTCAATGTTTGATGCCAGCTACAAAGTTAAGTATATTTAGAAGTATATTGACTGCTCCCCCAAAATCCTGACAGAGATGTCATTCACCCCATGTTCCCAACAATAATCAGTAAAATAAGTTGGTGAGAGACTTACATCAATGATGTCATAAATGAATAAGTTGTGATCATGAACTAAGCAGTTACCTCAGTCTAATAATCTGTTTCTGTATTCACAATAATTACTAGGAGTGAAGCTACACTATAGTATTAATGTAGTTTAATACCACTTTAACTGCAATGGCTCAATGCTGTTATTTGTTGACCTATCAGCATCAGCTATATAGTGACCCTGTGAATGAAAACTTCAGACAGCCTTGGTCTTGCATGCTTGGGTCTTGCAAACTCAGAGATTTAGTTTTCTAGAGTGAATCAATCCAATTGTAATGCTTTTTCCTACTACTTTCCACTTTTCTCATCATTACCATATTTTTCAGGGAATAATTATTGTCTAATGATATACCTAAAGCATGGTAGCTTCAGTTTCGTGATCCTGGCTTCTAGAGAGAACTCAGGCCTGAATTTGTCCTGAACCCACTCATTCATCCTTTTGGCAGTTCAAGGGGTACATAGAGAAACGTCATGTGATAGATTCAATAGTATTGGAATTTTATTTGGTTATTGGTGCAGCATGTCGGTTTGTATATTAAACTGGGAGCTTGGGAAACGAGGGGTGCTTCCAGATAGGGCTTAAACCTCACACTCTGCCCAAAACAATCAAACATTATTGGTTGGTGCCCCCATGACAGTGCGGTAACTTCCATGCTGGCCTGAGGCCACCAAACACACACACCCCTCCCAATGCCCTTAAAACAAGAAGAAACTTACCAGGTCACATGAGGTTTCCCTGGAAAGTCTCCTGGCAGTAGAAATGACATGCCAGGAGGCAGGAGCAATTTGCCCCCTTCCCCGGCACCATCTGGCACATCATTTCTAAGCACTAGGAGGTCTGCTAGAAAGGCCTCGTGGTGACTGGTAAGTTTCTTCTTATTTTAAGGGCTGTTTTCAGAGGGTTTGGGGAGGGAGTGGTGCCCTTTTTGCTTCTCCAGGCTCATGGAGAAGAAGTGATTTGGGCTGTGGGGACAAACCCCATTAGACCCGAGCCTTTAAGGAAGGTCCAGGTCTAATGGGTTATCTATTTAATTCAGTACAAAGCAGGATTCTGTTTTACCTAAGGTGCCGCTTGAACACTTCAGATAAAAATCCAACAGGGCCCGAATTTTGGGCCCTGTGGGGAAGTGCCTCTGAATCCCAACTCAGTCATTGAAACCCTGTAGGTGATCTTTGACCTCATCAGATGATCCAAATTATGCCATTTCCAATTCTGTTTTGTCCCTGAGCCTGTCAGCTTCCATGATGTACATCTGCTTCCAGGAGGGCTCCGTGGCAAAACCAAACAAGAAATGGCATATGCCTCCACCACGGTAACACAAGAGATTTCCTGTGTTGCATTAAGATCAAAGGGCGGCGGGGGGGGGGGGAGCCAGGCAATGTGGGGCATTGGACGATGGGTTCCTCATGCCTCCCCCCCTTGGTAGCAAATGTGAATATGTCCTTTGAGTAAGTCAGTTCCTTTCTCAGCTTTAGCAGAAGGCAATGGCAAATCCCTCTGTATAAATCTTGCCAAGAAAGCCCTGGGATAGGTTTGCTATAAATTCGAGTGGACTTCAAGGTCATAAGACTTCAAGGTCATAATCAAAGGGTTTGCTCACCCATCTTAATATCAGAGACAGAGAAAGCTGACATCCTAGGTGCTAGGATGGTCAGTCAAACATTACCAAAACAGAGAAGATACTTCATGGAAAAGGACAAATTTGCAGAAAACAAATGGATTTGTAATTTGTAAATGGGGCCCAGGTGACACCTGCATTTAGCCTTGCTATTAAGAGACTGGCTTTTAATGTACAACCTAAAGGTCCCTTCTTATATACACATTCCTTTCCTTTTTATACAGAATTTGTACTGGTTAGCCCTTTGAAGAGAGGGCGCCTTTAGATACCACAAATCAAAGGCTGCCTTCTATAAAGTAGAAATGTGCCAATACTGCAGGTCTGCACGGAAGCTCTACCATAGCAGTTACTGAACAAAGGTGTTCTTCGAATATCATCCTGGTGATAGTGCTGCCTCAGAGGAATATCAGGGTGACATTTCCCCCTCAATATCAGACAATGTGTGTGATTTTGGTACCTGCCCAAACCAGATGCATGTCCTCTGCTGCTGCTGCTGCTGCTGCTGCTCTCTCTCTCTCTCTCTCTCACACACACACACACACACACACACACACGTGATATTTAAGGTGATGTTTAAAGCTTTTACCATCCTTGGGACTTTAATTTATGATGAGGCGATCCATTATCCCTCTCCACTGCTGCTGAAACATGTTCAGAGAAATCTTTTTTTAAAAAAAATATAATGTGCCCAATTGAAACCTGAAGCAATTTAGACATGCACAGATCTGAAGCACAGGGTGGTTAACAAACCTAAGTGAAGACAGGCAAAGAGGTCAGTGTAGCTGCCCCATGGGAATTCAGGGGTGCCATTAGTAGAATGTTTTGCCACCCCCTCTTCCCTCTTTCTCAGTCTGCTCCTTCCCACCCATTCCCTGTATCTGTGCCTGATTGTTAGATAATTACTTTTCTGCAACAACATTTAACAAATGCCCTTATTTGAAGGCTAGAGCCATATTCTGTACAGCTGGGGGGGGGGGGGCAGATCAGTGATGCTGTGTGTGTGTTGAGAGAGAGGCAGGAGGTTTGTGCAGCTGTAATCATGGACGCAAACAGAGGATTTGGGTCACTTTGGTTCGTCAGGTGAGCTGAAACACAAAAGCTCACTTCATCTCAGGCAGAACTGTGTGTTACAGTGGCATGCTTATCAGAAATATTTTTTCAGGCTATCAATTATGATATTTGAACATTGCATCCTGGCTCTAGGGAGCCCTTAGCAAGCTGTAGCAAAAATCAATCCAGTTTTACAACTTTTACCTTGGCAGCTCTCCAGCTCTTTATCTATTTCACCCAGTAATTTAAAGATGCTGTATCTCTTTCCATGGCATAGATATATTCCAAGGCATGGCATGTCCTTGATATTAATAATAGCTCTCACTAGGTTAGTTTGGGGAGGGGTCATTTGTGCTGTTGTTTAGAATAATTTGGTTGGGTGTTGCATGCTTGCTGATGCTCTCTCATGCCTCACTTACACTTCCTTATAATGCAGTTTGAAATGGCATTATATGGTCAGGGTATAATATAAAGCAGTTCAATGCAGTCACCCTGCGTTATATAAGTCTACACTGACCACATAATGCTGTTTCAAACTGCATTTTAAGGCAGTGTAAATGGGGCCTCCGCCTTCTGTCTTATCCCACTGACTTCTGATTATACCAGGGTTATCTATCTTTGCACACAATTTCATAAGAAATTTCATATTCATTTCTGGAATATGCCACCAAATATTCTAATTCCATAGTGTCTGGATTGCATCTCCCATCAACATATTAAGTGCGGCTAATGTTCAGAAGCAATGGGATTTGTAATTTAAAACATCCCAAATTGTGAAAAGCTGCACTAGGGTGCTACAGACTCAGGAAATCCTAATTTTTTTCTCCCAACAATTCCAGAAGGTATATTGAAACTGAGAGAAATACTTCTGACTGAAGAGTATCCAGAAATTGACCAAACTTGAAATATGTCTCTGGTTTTATTCTGATTCCTGCATTAATAATAACAACAAATTTTAGCCTTCTGGTTCGAAGGGCCATTAGATCCATGAATGGAGAATTTATAGATACAGAAGGCCAACTATAAATGTTTACATAGTGGATGGTGCTCTTTAGTTTTTACCCAGTTTGTATCCCCAGATGTTATTGAAAGACAACTCCTATTCACCATGCAAACTGGGGATAATGGTAATTGCAGACCAACAGCACTTGGGTTGGGGAAAGGATAAAGGACATTTTACGGGCATACATCATATCAACAAATCCCCTATAATAAGCAGAACAAACTGCAGCCTTCTAGATGTTACTGTATTACAACTCCCATCAGCTCTGGACATAATGATACAGGGGTCCAGAATCTGAAAGGCCCTATAAAATGACATGGCGAGCTGGAATCAGACCATGGGCCTTGAATTTGAAATATAAGATCTATACTGTTTTACATTACTTTAACTGCCATGACTCAATGCTATGAATTCTGGAGATTTGTAATTTGATAAGACACAAGGACCCTTTCACAGAGAAGGCTACAAGTATAACTCCCATTATTCCATAGCATTGAGCCATAACTGTTAAAATGATGCCACATTAAGTCTACAGTGTAAATGTACACTTAGAGACATGAATGTGTGGCATGGTAGTTCATAGTGCAGATAGTGGTTATAGCTGGGGTAGTAAATAGAAGCAATTTGGTTAAAAAAGATATAGCCTTTCATTCACACAACCACACACCTCTTGGCATGCATCAGTGACACACCTGGATTTCATGAGAAGGTTTTATGAATCACAAGGAACAGAGACACAATTTCAAAGGAGGTGACATTGTTTTCTGGAAAGGTGACTTTTCTTCCCAGATGGCAGGAAAATATGGCTTGCAAACACATGCCTTGGATATTGCTACATTAGTTTAGGCTGCACAAATACCAGATGCTGGGCTGCATCTCCACTAGGAGAGAATCAGCATAAAAGGGGAAAATCTATCTTAGAGCTGTACTTTGAAGACAGATATATATATATTTGTTTGTTTGTTTCAGAAGCACCTCAAGCTTTCCTTTTGCCAAATGTACAAGTTCACACAGATGAGCCATAACCAGATACGGCCACTTTTCATGTTTCTTTTCTCTATTTAGAGTTCAAACTGTATTTTGATCTACTTTTTGTTAATCCTATTTGGTGAAAATTCCCTCACGGCATCTATTTTGAGTAATAATGAACTTTGCTGTATTTTTCTGTGTGTTTATGCTGCATATGTGTTTTTGATGTACTTAACTGACAGCAAGTCCAGATTGTTCTCCAGGTTCTGCAACACAAATGGGCTGAGGCTATAGAGAACATCTGCCTGGGATGTCCCAGCCATGAATTGTACTTGATAATATAACTAGAGGTAACATATTACTTACAAATGATTAGATTTTCCTGATGATAAAAAGTGATATTGTGCTGAATGTTATAGGGCTTGGAAAAAATGGGCAGTTTGGATAAAAGAGAATATCATTTCAATATCTTAGTGGGGAAAGGAGAGACTTCATTGTTATGTGTCCTCAGGTCACTTCCAAGGCAAAATTATCATAGGGGTTTCTTGACAAAGTTTGTTCAGAGTGGGGTTGCCATCATCTGCCTCTGAGGCTGAGACAATATGACTCTGACCAAACAGGGGTTCCAATCTTGGTTTCCAGAGTCATGGCCCAATGCTCAAAGCATTATACCATGCTGGCTCCCATGTACAGCATTGGCTAAATATGGAATAATCACTAAACTCATTTGCCATTGTCCACAAAATAGATATGGCCACTTGACTAAGATTTAGTGGCATGAGGTGCATGACAAGATGGCGCCTCTCCTGCATCTTCTGTTATAAGTAAGCTGGAAGTATTTGTAACTAATGTAGAAATGCACAAAGAATTTGGTTATCCTGTAAGTGAATCAGTACTTCAGATTAATTTCAAGTACATTTGGAGACATGATATTTAATACATCTAGGGAAAAACAACAGACAGGAGATGAGTCTATTTGGACCTCCTATGAATATAAGGCTACCCATGTTCCTAGTGAGCCATGACTCATACCCCAGATTCATCACTACTTCAATGGATGTTCTTTGTCCAAAGTGACTGTCTCTCAAGCATGACAAACTTCCTGGAAAGGGAAAACACAAGATTTATGGGAAGAGAAAGAAGAAAGAGAGAGAGAAGTCTAATGCCACTGGATGATACTATATAGAGAGAGAGGGTGTCTAATTTTATGTCATTAATTGGTATTAGAGAGAGAAAGAGAGATCTGTATAACTGTTTCACAGACAGTACTGCACTGTGTTCAAGTTACATTTGTTGCTGAATCAGAGGTATGTGGACATTTCCCTCAAAATGATAATAAAATGCAGTGCCAACAAGACTATAGTTAGTCTCTTGAGAGTACAGAATTCCATTCAGTCACCTAGATAAGCACCTTTTCATCCCAGATCATAGGATACTAATGTTTTGCTTCTAGTGTAGACAACATGTGCTCCCAAAGATGAGTCTAGCTAACAGATCTTTGATATACTTGGGTATATGTGTAAAAGATGATCAGTTGCTGAACATCAACCATATTACTAGTAGTAAAAGAGCAAAGTTAGGCCTCACAAAGGTCAATGCTCCATGACATTTTCATTGGCAAACAAAATGGCTGGCTCTACAATATAGAATTAATGCAGTTGGACACCACCTTAAATGTCATGGCTCAATCATAGAATCATAGAGTTGGAAGAGACCTCATGGGCCATCCAGTCCAACCCCCTGCCAAGATGCAGGAAAATCACATTCAAAGCAACCCCGGCAGATGGCCATCTGGCCTCCATATAAAAGACTCCAAAGAAGGAGCTTCTACCACACTCCGAGGCAGAGAGTTCCACTGCTCTCACAGTCAGGAAGTTCTTCCTAATTTTCAGGTGGACTCTCCTTTCCTGTAGTTTAAAGCTATTGTTCTCTGTCCTTGTCTCCAGGGCAACAGAAAACAAGCTTGCTCCCTCCTTCCTTGACATATTTATACAATGTTATTGAATCCTGGCATTTTTAGTTTGATGAGGCACCAGCAGTATCTGTCAGAGAAGCCTAAAGACCTACAACTCCTTGCTTTGATAGCAGAATAATAATAATAATAATAATAATAATAATAATAATAATAATAATAATCTTTATTTATACCCTGCCACCATCTCCCAAAGGGGACTTGGTGTGGCTTCCATGAGCCCAGTAGTAGATTACAGCAGAAAAAAAGCAGAACAACAGAACTAACATCACAGTAAAATAAATAAAACATAGGAATACAATAAAACAATGCAAAAATACAATGAGAAATCAATCACAGTGGGCGGGCCAAATGTACGACATAAAATAATAAAACTATGGATGAGATAAAAATGAAGTTTATCAAACCACATTAATTTTGAAGCGTAGATGCACTCAATGATGGCACCTGCTCTGGTTTTCCTCTTCCCCCTAAGCCAGGCCGATGGATTGTTGATGGATTGTCACCTTGTCTGGATCCTCTCCTATCACTCCTCCTAGGAGTACAAGTGCAGCATTTTTCTGAATGAAGCAGAGAGTATTTTAGGATCAGGACATTCGTAAGGAGACAAAAATGCTTGTTTATAAAGCTACTAGCTGTCCCCTGCCATGTGTTGCTGTGGCCCAGTCTGTTGATCTGGAAAATAAAGTAACGAGAAAGTGTTGGTTTCTAATATATGTAATTTCTTTATGCTTGTGGCTAAACAGTATTTCTTGCTGTTTCTTTGTCAGTATTGATGTGAAGAGTGTCTGGTCCTTCTTTAAGGGTCCCTTTCAAATATATGATACTATATCTCTGTGTGTGTAAATCATATCTATCTATCTATCTCTATGGCTGGATGGCTCTTTGTCAGGAGGACTTTGCTTATGTTTTCTTGCCCTGATGAAGGGAGTTGGATTGGATGGCCTTAAGTATTTTCTGTTGGTCATGGGGGTTCTGTATGTGAAGTTTGCCCCGATTCTGTCATTCGTGGAGTCCCAGTGACTACAACTTCCAAATGTCAAGGTCTATTTTCCCCAAACCCCATGTATGTTCATATTTGGGCATATTGAGTGCTTTGCCAAGTTTGGTCCAGATCCATCATTGTTTGAGTCCACAGTGCTCTCTGGATGTAGGTGAACTACAACTCATAAACTCAAGGTCAATGCCCACCAAACCCTTCCAATATTTTCTGTTGGTCATGGGAGTTCTGTGTGCCAAGTTTGGTTAAATTCAATCATTGATGGAGTTCAGAATGCTCTTTGGTTGTAGGTGAACTATAAATCCCAGCAACAACTCCCAAATGACAAAATCATAATTTTTTGAGTGATGGTCACTCCTTGTGTTGTGAGACGTTTTGTTGCCAAATTTGGTGTGATTTCGTTCATTGGTTCTTTTGTTTTTAAGGTACTCATTATGCACAGAGCATTTTTCATATATAGATTGTCCTCCAAACCCTGTTATATGGCTGTGAAATGTGGACTATCTACAGATGTCAAACTCAACTGCTGGAACAATTCCATCAGTATTGCCTTATAAAAACCCTGCAAATCTCTTGTGAAGATAGGCAGACAAATGTCAAGCAAAGACCACCAGCACTAAACTGATGATCCTCTGTTCAGATTTCAGTCAGCATGCCAATGCTTTAAATCAAGAAATAGCTTTGTAAGATCTACAGAGATACTTGCAGAAACACCTCAGCAAGCGAGAGTTCAAAAGTGGCAGGCTAAAATCCAGAACCTAAAACCATGGCTGATGCCAAATAAAAGACTCCCTCCTAGGCACACAGAAGATTGGGTGAGTTGGAAAGCACTGAAAAGACTGTGCTCTGGCACCACGAGATGCAGAGCCAATCTTAAGAAATGGGGCTACAAAGTGGGGTCCATAACATGTGAGTGTGGAGAAGAACAGTCTGAGCCCTGCCATATGCCCAATGGAGGAGCTTCTTATAGCAACTCCAGAGGCACTCCAAGTGGCCAGCTACTGGTCAAAGGACATTTAGTATAATGCCAAGTTTTTAACTTTGTGTTTTTAAATGCATTACAACTGTACCCTCGATTTACTTCTGACACAATAAGCCAAACATCAACTTTACTGGGCTGGTCACATTGTCCGAATGCCCAAACACCATTTTTGAAAGCAGTTATTATACTCCCAACTCAAGAATGCAAAATGGAATGTTGGTGGACAGGAAAAGAGATTTAAAGGTGTGCTCAAAACCAACCTTTAAAATTGTTGCATAGACACCGAGAACTGGGAAGCCCTGGCCCTCGAGCATTCTAATAGGAGGTCAGTTGTTATCAAAAGTGTAATGGAATTTGAAGAGGCACGAATGGAGGGCAAAAGGGAGAAATGTGTCAAAAGGAAGGCATGTCACACCAACCCTGACTGGGACCACTTTCCATCTGGAAATCTTCTCTGTGGAAGAACATGCGGATCAAGAATAGGTCGCTACAGTCCCTATGCACCCACCACCAAGACCCTACACTTAGAAGGTAATCATGCTCAGACATGAGTGGTCGCCAATGATGAAAGACATTGCTATGAACATTTCCAGATGTAAAACAATGTATTTTACAGTGGCTTGGTACTGAATGGCAATTAAGAGCAATTGTTATTGCAAAAGAACTACTCCTGATAAAGAAGGAAACTGCTAAACCTGATTTGTTAATATGGATGAACACAACTAACATTTTTAGACTCTGCTTGGGGGGCACGTTCACGTGGACTTTCTGAATGGAAGCCCACCCATCCAAATTTACCACTGGTTACTGTATCCAGTTGTTATAGAGCCACCACACATCCACACATCCCTCCCCCAAAGTTTAAGAACAATGGAATGACTTCATGCAAGAGATATGATTTTTCTCTATGTTTAAACATTTCCCATGGTTTCAAAGTACCCCAAACTCTATCAAATCTAACTCTTTAATAAATGTATCAAATTGATATTTTATGTGTAACTTGTATTACTTGTGTACTGTTTCAATTCTTAAATGTATAACATGTATCAAAGGTGTGTTGAAGGCCTCATTTTGCATAATCTCTTGGGAGTCAGAATTCCTCCAGCTATTTCCCAAGTCAGATAAAACCGGAACTAGTGTGTGGGGGACAAGGGTAGGTAAAGATAGATGATCATCTTTATTACCAAGATAAGCTCAGGATGTTTGTACATTTAACTGAGGCTGAGAACAAACATGAATTCATTAATTTCCTGAATGGACAGCCAAGCCTTTCATTATATGGAACTGTCACCTTTGTTCTTTTGAGTCTTGCACCCTTTGTTTCAATGAAACTGGACATTTGAGTTAATCAAGGAATCATCTGCATACCCACATCACCACTTTCTCTAGTTTACACCTTCCCAGGGAGAATCTCTACACTGGACTGCATCTTTCAACTGTCCAACCATCACCTGTTCTTCTTCCCATCAATCCCTGTGCAAATCCAATCTGGCCCTTCTTTTCAACCAATCAAGGGAAGGAGCAGGAAATCTGAATAGCTATTAGAACTGTATAAAAAGGCATGTATTTTTTCAGAGACTTTGTGTTTGTATCTTTTGAAGCATATTGCTTGCATTTGCATCCTATTTGGCCAAATTGTAATAAACTTCTGTAGCTTTACCTTCAACCCGAAGCACTTGTCCTCAGTCTGGGCTGATCTGGTTTAGCAGAAGCTCACATAGTATGGACCTCCTTATCTGCAGTCCTAGCTGAAATCTCTACATGGTAAGTGCATGCATGTGGTTATACTTTGTTGCCATTTGAATAGGAGATGTTGTCTATATGTATAGGATTTTGCATACAGGTTCGAAAGCCCTACTCTAAAATCTTAGAAGAAATGGGAGGTGAGGAATGTGATGACAGTCGCATCAACTGTCCATTGTGAAAGCACCTGGAAAGGAAGAAAAAAAGAGAACGCTCTGGCCAAGCACTTATTTTATCAAGGCAATGGTGATCGTGCTTTTAATGGGACTCCCTAGGAGGCCAGAAGACCGAGCTGGCAAGAGGGCTTTTTATTCTAGTTTGTCTAGTTTGTCACACAATTCCAGAAATCACATTGAGGCTGACATGTGTCTCATGATTTTACCCCCCTCTGGTAGCTTTCGCTCTTCTTCATCCTCTTTCCACTTAATTGTGTCTTTCTAAAAGGCTTGACACTGTGACCTTGTTCTGTAAAAGTATAACAAGTCATTACAATTGCCTGTCTTTTATTTTCTCCTTTTCTCTTCCCTCCACCCCCCCCCCCCACTTTGCTTTCTAAAATAATTTATCTAAGTAATATCAGCAGCAAAGAGCAATTGGAAAATGAAAATATTTGGGTAAAGGAGATGATGGAAAATTAAAGAGAAAATACATTTGAAAATATACAATCATATTCATGCTTGCTACCTTGGGGAATTATTGTTCTTCTGCTCTGCATTAAATTACTGCCTTGTTTCCATCCCTAGTGACTGTAATATTGCCCTTCAATGAGATTAATTTTTTGCATCAGTATTTAGGATTAGGATAAACTACAAACAAACAAGCAATGGCCAAAATTGAACAAATTCAGTGTGGGATCAAGATCACCCTGTATATATTTCACTGAAGATCTACAAGAATACTTTAATGGTTGTTAAAACCTTGTTGAGGCAACAAAAGAACTAGAAAGCATGAGATTTAGAAGAGAGTCACAGACAGTAGCCATTAATTTATTTTCTGAAGGTATGGAAGAAATTAAGAGTCACTCAGGGCTAGGCTAACTGGATTTTAATGAACATGAAATTTGGATTAAATATGATTCTAAGCACTTGGTAGAATAGTACTATAAATCTCTTCCTCAGATTTATTTATAGATGTTTGAAGATTTAGTTCACATCACCTTTTTAAGAGAACCAGCCTGCATTCTATTTCCAAATCAAAATGTGGGCTATAATGGAGTGACTCCTCAGTTTTTGCACTTCCTAAAATGGTCCAAAAAAAAAAAAACAACCAAGGTCCATATAACATTGCATATATTAGATTAGAATGTATATAATGAAATGACACTTTAGTATAAATATGACAGTCACCTTTGTGTTTCATTTGAAAAGAGAAAAATAATTTGTTGTGCTGTTTCAATTGCAGACTAATATTGCAATAGGACAGATTGATATTTTGTTTGCTTGCTTGCTTGCTTTTAAGAACACATGCTGACCCAGACCTAATTCCATTCCTTGCTGTCCTCCACTTTGAGGATGCCACTTTTCAGATGCCATTTAGAAGAGTTGGGAGGAACAGGGAGAGATTGCATAATATTATGCACATGTTTGAAGGGGGGGAGGCAATGCTATTTCAGCCTAGTTCATTTCCTCTTCAGACCTCTTTCTATGGCCGCATCTACACTGTCATAAAATGCAGTGCTTTGGAACTGCATTATATGGTCAGTGTAGACTCATATAATTCAGTTCAGTGAAATTAAACTGTATTATATAAGAGTCCTTCCCCACAACCATAAAGTGTGACTCGAACTGACTTTAAAAAATGCCAGTTGAGTCACATTTTGTCTTTACGTCATTTCCCTTTGCTGCCAGTTTGGCAGGGCTAGGCATGTGCCCAAGCCTCCCTGCACCCTGATTCCGCCCCAAAAAATGGTGGAAAAGCCTCCTTACTAATGTAGCACAGTCTGCAATTCCTGAATCTGCATCACTCAGATTGTGACGAAACAGGAAGCTCCCTCCCCTGCTACAAAGCTCAATTGGATCCTGAGTGATGCAGAACTGGGGAAATACAAAGCTTGTACAATGCTAAGGAGACTTTTCCATTGTTCTTGGGGAGAAATTGCATGTAGGGAAGCTTGGGGTTACTGCCATTCCACCTCCCAAGACTGTCTGATCCTGGGGAGTGTGGGATAGCTGAAGGGATGCTATCTGGGATTGTGCATAGTGATCCGAAATGGCAGTCTCTGTTGCCAAAGCATGAGCAAAAATCCAGATCTGCCTGGACGATCTGGAATTTGGCTGGAATTTGTGAGGCTGCCCACATGCAGAGGTCACTGCATGTGGGCAGCCTCACAAATCAGGCAAGAGTAGGCACCTGAAGGTGGTGGTGGCCCTTCCTCTTCCTTTGATGCCTTCCATCAAAGTTATATCCTAGGCCTGATGTTGTAAAGATTTGAATGAAGGAGAAGAAGGAATGTCCATCAAATTTTCAGATGTCACTAAACTTAGAAATAATGTCTCAGGGTTAAATATGACTTTTATAAATAGAAGAACTGCATCAAAAAAGACAAAATAAAATTTAGTAGAATTAATATTAGATGCAGAAATACAAAATGGATGGCACTTGGTTTGGTAGCAGTCATGTGAAAATAATCCAGGGATATTAGCAGACAAGATAAGTAAGAGTTAACAGTGATTTGGGGTGGCAAAGAAAGGTAGTACAATTCTAACTTGCATTAACGGAAGTCCAGATCATGAGAAATAAAACCTATATTTGTTTGTGATTTTGTCAGATCTCACCTGGAGAACCAGGTTTCCTCTTCTCCACTTTTTAAGAACTATATCAATAGGGCTAGATGAAAGTTTGAACCAATTTTATCTGGTTTGAGTGAAAACCTGAACCAGTGAATTACTGTATGATTATTGAACACATTCTCCAGCTGTCACCCAAACACAAGACTCAAAGCATGTCATAATTACAGTGATTTTTGTAAGTGAGTACTTTAAAAAGGTTTTCCAAAATCCTGCCTAACTTCTTTGCTTTCAAGAAAATGGACGACAAGGAGGAGGCTAGCATTAAAGTACGGGTTACAGCAATATGAGAAATATGCATACCCCAAACCAATGGTTTACAAACGTCATCTGCATTCTTTCAGTTCAAACAGATTCTATAGTGAAAGCAAATATTATAGATTTTACCAATAAATATGGGTTTTGCATGTAGGAATAGTAGTGGGGAATTAGTGCTTGTGCAAGGGTCTCATATTGCATTTATATGAGAAATTGGAAATTTTGCCTTTTCTCCATCTCTGTATGATGTTGCACAGCTTTAATACCTTCTCATGCAGCATCAGAATGATTGAATGACTGGAGCATGTTTGCTCAAACAGCCCTCTTCCTCCCTCCTAAAATTTTTTGATTTGCCTTATTGTCACAAGTATGGCTGAAAATGCCATTGTCCAATGCGGGACATTGTCCCAATGCGGGATACTCTATAGAGAACTGCTTAGATAATGGTACATGTTTTAGTTGAGAATGAAAGCTCCAAGGATTCAGAATATCCCAACAAGATGTAATTTGGAAAGGTTACTTTGTTAACTTGAAGCTCCTAGAATCCTCCAACCATTGTCCACACTAACTGTGGAATTCTAGAAGCTGTAAATAACAAAGTAACATTCCCAAGTTCTGGGCTTCCTAATGTCTGCCCACCACAAAGGGGGTAGGAGAGAGAGAAAGAGAGAGAGAGAATATTCTAGGAATCATATTATATCTATTTCCAAGCAATCAGAGGACAAGAAGCAACCAGCAGTGGCTGGAGGTGGGAACGCAGAAGAAGAGTGGTTATATGTCACATGCCAATCTGTGTGCACCTGCTAATGAGTCTGACATGTTTGGACGAAGCAACCCAATTTGCATTAGTCATGAAAGTGAGACATTAGCTATATGAATACTAAGAGGGACAGATGTGCCCCAGCAAGACTACCACCTCAACTAGCCTGCTGTGCTATCAACACTAGAGAGACTGCCAGTCTGGGGGATGAGATCCCATAGTCTTAGGCAGAAAGATGTGCCTGGTGACAATACCACACAATGTACAAGTATAGAGATACACTTCTTGTATGTTATTCTGTCCCAGCTCATGGCAGCAGCAGAGATGGAGAAAGATAAATTATTTTTCTCTGTGTTGGGAGGATGTTTCCTAAAAAATCTGGCTAGTGCTGGTAACATATTGACCAATATTTCTGAGATGAAAATAAGGGCAGCTATGTAAATGTGTAAGACATGCCACTGAGAAACATGGCTTTGTGGTCAAATGCAAAATTGATGGATAATGTAGAATGCCTAAAACTGGATTATTTTAAGCAGATAAACTTCTGAAAAAAGAATGTGTGTGTTAATAAATACACACAAAAATGCTACATTAGCTACTTAGTTACATACAAACTAAGTAATTTCTCCTGGTTCAGCCCCTTCCAAACTCACCTTAATACCCAGCAGCCACATCAGGTAAAAGAGGTCTATTCTCCTGCCAGTTAAGAGGCAAGGAAGATTGTTTCCAACACTATCCCATCAGCTATTTTAAAAGCTCCCCTTTAGTTAGCTGCCATTAAAGTTCTAATTTTAAGACTAATTCTTTAATTATTCAATATCCAAAAGTAGCTCAATAGAAATTACGTTACTTGTAAATACTAGGGCTGGGCGGTTTCGTTTCGTTAATTCGTAATTCGTTAATAATTCGTTAATTTTTTCAATTACAAAACGATAACGAACCATTCTGGAGCAATTATTTAAAAAAACGAATTTTCAAAAATGTTTTGTAAATGCTTCGTATTTCGATATTGTACGGTTCCGGCCCAAAATACCTTGCAGACCGCATCTCGGCCTACGAGCCCACGAGGGCCTTGAGATCATCCGGGGAGGCCCTTCTCTCGGTCCCGCCTGCCTCACAGGCACGTCTGGCGGGGACGAGGGAGCGGGCCTTCTCGGTGGTGGCCCCCCGGCTGTGGAACACTCTCCCCGCTGAAGTTAGACAGGCGCCCTCCTTGATGGCCTTTCGTAGGAGCCTAAAAACATGGCTCTTTGAACAGGCCTTCAATTGAGTGTAGTTAAATTGACAATGGAACGAACTAGGACTACGAATTTTGGCTATGACCCCAGGACTTGACGAAGCGGATTTTTAGTATAAGTGTATGTTATGTTGTATCCGTCTGGTTTGTATTGTCTTTATTTACTGTACATTGTCTTCTTGCTGTTGTTGTTCACCGCCCCGAGTCGCCTCCGGGCTGAGAGGGGCGGTCAATAAATGCAAATAATAAATAAATAAATAAATAATTGTATTCGTTTCGTTATTGTTTTGAGGTCGTTTTGTTATTATTTCCGCATGTCTGGGCCAGTTTTATGGTTTAATTAGTGAAAAAAAATTATAATATCACACCAACAGTCAACAACAGAGGGAGAGGGAAGCTTCAGAAGGTTTTGGAGGTTTTTTAGCGTATTTCGTGGTCGCGTCCGCCATTAACGAATCGATTCGTTATTGTTTCGGAAATCGATTCGTTAATTTTTTACCATTTACGAAATTTCGTAAATATCGAACTTTTTAAAAGGAAAATTTTGTAATTATTTTAAATATCGAAACAAAAAAAACCCCCAAATACAAATCGATTTTAGAAACAAATTTTTCCGTTGTTACCCAGGCCTAGTAAATACCACTGGGGCAAAGGATACAAAACGCAGCTGCTCGGCTTCTTGCGGGAATTCCGATGAGATGCCACATAACACCAATCCTACTACAGCTGCATTGGTTACCAATTGAGCACCGGATCACTTTCAAAGTGATGGTACTCACCTTTAAGGCCTTGCATGGTCTGGGGCCAATGTATCTGAGGGATCGTCTCACCCCCTACCAACCCCAGAGATCCCTCCGTTCTGAGGCCCAAGATCTATTGGAAGTTCCCAGTGTCAAGACCTTGCGTCTAATGGCAACCAGACGTAGAGCCTTCACAGCAGTGGCGCCATCAGTCTGGAATGCTCTGCCACCTGAAGTTCGTGCCCTGTGGGACTTACCAGCTTTCCGCAGGGCATGTAAGACATACCTGTTCCGACAGGCTTTTAATGTTTGATACTGTTGTTTTTAAATTTTTTAAATTGCTTTTAAACTTTGTTAGATTTTAGCTATTCTTGTAAGCCGCTCCGAGCCCCAGGGGAGTGGCGGCATATAAGTTTAAATAATAAATAATAAATAAATAAATAAAAAGCCTCTTTGAGTCATCTTCAGGTTCAAGAAAGGTGGGGTAGAAATATCATAAATAAATAAATAAATTATAGCCCTATATTTCCCATGCAAACATCATGAACAACTAAAACAATATTAAAATTTATTTCTTACCCACCTCTCTTCATTAATTAAGATTGGGAATGGATTTCTCTGATATCTTTTCATTTATTTTAAACTTTTTTGAGCTTAAAAATAGGCTCCGGTTCAAGGGTACACAAAATACAGACTATCAGCTGCATGCACCACTCCAACACATTCTTTGCAAATTGGTGAACCAAAGAATGTTTAAAAGACTGACATTGTGATTTGTCACTCAAATTCTATTACAAAGCCACTACATGTACTATAGTAAATGAGAAAGGGAACTAATAGCATGATAATTAATGGAAAAGCCAGTATCAGTTAATTTAGTTCTGTGTGAAATAAAACCTGTAAGTTTGGGCCCCATGAGTGAGAGATCAGAAAAATGTTTATTTTAGGAAAGTTGTTTTCAGGAAGTCACTTTCACAATCCCAAGCAACATGGCATAGACTCCTTGATGGAGTAGTTGCTGATCTGTGAAACTATGACATATCAGAAGACGCAACCAGCATTGTGAGTGATTATTAATGGAATAAGAATCATCTAAAAAATAATGTATTTGGTACGTCTGGGGGCTTCAGGGTTGTCCAGTGGGATTTAGGGGTGCAAAAATGGACTGTGAGGAAATGAAGCCATGAATTTTAAAACCCCACAAAGAAAGCACATCTACCACAAAGAAGGCACATTTACCACATGGGTCATTGGGCAGGGAAGGAATCATCATGAAAAAGGACTTTGTTTGACTAGAACTCCCACAATCCTCTAGGCTGTAGTCTAAAAATGAACTGTTAAGTTTTGGTAGCTAAAATAAAATTGTTGAGTCAGCATACTTGAATACGCTGACTCATTTACCATACGCTGGTGCTATGGTAAATGAGAAAATGTTTAGGCATGAACAGGGCTTCCTAATAAAGGTTGTAATTAAAGGTAAACAAACTTTTTGGTGCATTTCACTTCAACTCTGAAGACCCGGATTAAAATCCTTGTTCAGCCATGGAAACTCAGTGGGTGAACATGGGCAAGTCACAATCCCTCAGAGGAAGACAAAGGCAACCTCCCTTTGAATCTTGCCTTAGGGTTGCTGAAAGTTGGAAATAATTTGAAAGCACACAACAAAAACATGAAGAATGGAAATGAAGTGTCTGTGGTAAAAGAAAGGCATATTGCACGCATTCACTTCTGTTCTGTTTTCATTCCCAGTCCTTCCCCTCATATTTAAGATTAGCATTCTAGACAAGTTCTAAGCCTGGTCCCCAGTAAGTGAACCATTGTTCAGATCGTATCCCAGAGGAGGGTGCCAGTAGATGAGAACATTACAATGTGCTTTTTGAATATGCCTTATACAACACATTCAATGTGGTATTCATTTTTCCAAGAGGTTCCAGGACTACCATTTTTCCCTTCCATGCATAATACAGCTGACTTTGTACTGCTCTCTGGTATATTAGAATTCTTTGAAAAATGTTAATGGATAAAGAAGAGCCTGTAAAAAGAGAAACTTATTTCATTTTCAAAGGGCTTTTGAATAAGTCACACACAGGAGACTATTAAGAGACCTTGTAACCAAGGAGTGAGGTAAACCTTCAAACACTACTGAAGGAATGGGAAGCAAACACTATGAATAAATGGTCAGTTCACCATAAGGAGAGAAGAAAAAGGTTATTAATGGAACACCCCAAGGATTGAAAACTCCTGGTATCCATGTGCTATGTCAACAACCTGTCAAAATCATTTTATTTTTTAAAAAAATCTGTGTGTGTCTCATACATAAAGTACCAGATGCCAATAGAAGCTGCTTCAAATCTATCTTTTTTGTTACATGCAGACCTCTATTTTAAAAACTCCCAAACATCTTAGCATTTGAAATATGATGAAGTCATTTGGGAAGGGGGTTCTACCATGGACATGGGGTCTAGGAATATAATGAACATCAAATGGATTCTGTTCTGTGATGCAATAGTGAACTGTGCTCAGTCCACATGGAAATCTAGTGAAGACAAATGTTCACTGACATCATAAAGAATTGTTGGATATGGCTAATTCATATACTTTCATTTTTAATATATTATGATAAGGTGACAATTATTTTCCTAAGCATGTAATTAAGTTTATTCCCATTCCAAGAAACCTACGGCAATGTATATTTGAAAATGGTGCATAGTACCCACACAATAATGTACGTAAGGACTTTATTGCACAAAACAGATAAACTGGCGTTGCAGCTGAACCATCGCCCTTGGTGATTGTAGGAACACAAATTGTAGGCAGATGCTCAATGTGGTATTATCTACTGTAATTTTCATTTGTTGCTACCATGTCAGTTTCACTTCATGGGACTGTATGAATAAGAGTTCTGACCACCAACAGTCCTGCTTAGATCCTGCAAACACAGAGAGCCAGATTGAATCAATCTATCTGTAATATGGTAATATTTTACTGATTCTCTTCCACTTTACTAATCGTTAGTGTCTTTTCGAATGAGTCATGTTGTCTTACGACATATTTGAAGTACAATAGCCTAAGTTTACTTATTTTGGCTTCTAGTGAGATGCTTGATTTGATTTCCAGCCTGATTTGCTCTCAGACCCATTTATCAGTCCATAGTATCCATAGAATAAAACCATATTTGAAGTTTTGATTTGGGATTACCATATAATATGGTGAGAAAAATTATATTGGTACTGTCACAATAATATATTTGCCTTAGTTCAGGGGAACAAGGTTCGCACTGGGGACCCCTGAGAGCTCCTCATCACCCCAAACTCTTGCAAGTCTATTAACCTAAATGCAGCTTGGCACTAGCTCAATACAGAAATAAATCTGCAAATGAAATTATCTCACAGGCCATACATTGCGCGTGCTATAACATAATTAAATACTTTTTTCCTAAGTGAACCTAAGTAGCAAGTGGCTTCTTAAAAGAGAATCAGCCCAAGCTGATGAGAAAGTGTATCCATGGATATGGTTTTTTAAAAAAAAAAACCACCAAAAACATTTAGACAGCAGTGTTGTCAAAGGCTTTCATGACCAGAATCACTAGGTTACTGTGAGTTTTCCAGGCAATATGGCCATGTACCATAAGCATTTTCTTCTGACATATTTCCCACATACCTCTGGGGATGCCTGCCATAGATGTAGCCAAAACGTCAGGAGAAAATGCTTGTGGAACATGGCCATACAGCCCAGAAAACTCACAACAACTCATTTAGACCCCAAGATAATCTCACTGAACTCAGTGTCACTAACTATGAGAGTACATGCCTAGGAGTGTATTGTAAGACATTATGTTCTGCTTTTAGAGAAAGAAGGAACAGCCTTCTGAACTTGCATAGAAAGCAAGTAGCAAGCTTTCATCCATAATATAATGCAGCTGGATATAAATCAAACTTGAAAGAAACTTGCTTTATCTCTCCTATTTAACAGCATTTTTACTTTGGTTAACAGATGTTTCTTTGGTAGTGTAACATCCCTTATAATCTACATACACATTGAATTGACTAGCAGAAAACTCTACACGCTGTGCTGTACCTACTCTATACTTAACTATAGACATGTAATGCATGTCACATTGATGTTGATAATGTACAATCTTGAAATATTTAAAAAGTAGATAATTTGAAACTGGTTTCTTGGATAACTTCTGAGTGAACATCCAATTATGCCAGTGGAAGGATCATTTGAAGTCCGATATATGTAGTAGCACTGTAATATTCAGAATAGAGCCAAAGAGAGGGAGAATAAAAAACTTAATTAGAGATCCTTCTCATCAACCAGCATGAAGTCATCAACCAACAACTTAACCAATTTTGTATGAATGTATTGTTAAAGGCTTTCATAGCCGGAATCACTGGGTTGTTATAGGTTTTTTGAGATGCATGGCCATGTCCTAGAAGCATTCTCTCCTGATGTTTCACCTGCATCTATGACAGGCATCCTCAGAGGTTGTGAGGTCTGTTTTCCAACAGACCTCACATCCTCTGAGGATGCCTGCCATAGTTGCAGGTGAAACGTCCGGAGAGAATGCTTCTAGAACATGGCCATACAGCCCGAAAAACCTACAACAACCCAAATTTCTATGCTTTTCCAAACCTTTCTTTTATATTAAACAATCCCTTTTAGTACATCAGGAATCAGATTTGAGCTATCAGTTTAATGAGTTACAGATTAGAGAGATAATTGCTTTCAGACTCGCATGTTTACTGTATTGTGTAGCAAAATGTCCATTATTAAGAAGGGTAAGAAGGGAGAACTACCTATTGCAAGGTCCTGTTCCTCACCCCCCCCCCCCCACCCCCTGCCCCATTTCCCAGCTTTGAAATGTATAGTTCAGACTATAATTCCCATTAGCAGGGAACAGAATTGTGCCCTGCTAAGATGGGCATTAGATACATCAAGATTTTAACTAAGAGGCTTCCAGGGGCTACTCTTAGCTCTTTGAGGATTGCAAATGAATGAGGGAAGAAGAGTGAAAACAGTTCAGAGTACCCAGTGTCTTGGGAACCCTATCCCCTAAACAGGTTGAACACCTTGGATTGAGCCTTTAAAATTTCGCTGAAAACTGGATGCCAACACCTGTACGGGCTTTGTATATACAAGTTCCCAGTGTCATTCCATAGTATCCACTACTATAAAATATTGGAGAGTAGCTGCCAGTCAAAGTTGAGATGAATCAATGGTGCGGTTCAATATAAGGCCCTTCAAAATGTCTGCCAAACACAAAATAAATATTTTAAAATGGACCAAAAACAGTGATAATATTTACAGTCAAAAATAGCATTGCATTGCATAAAGTGTGCCAGAATGGGCCAGTGTGACCTGCCAGGTGGTCACAGGATGGAAAAATCACCCCTTTCCCTGTGCAGTTGCCTACCTCTGTTCTACCTGATTGATTCAGGACTATGGCCTACTTTTTTGGTCTACTCTTTTCAGAATGCCCCAGTTACCGTGGACATTGGTCATGCTGGTGCGGGAATTCTGACAGCTGTAGGACAAAACTTATTTTAATAGTTCCCAAACTCAGGTGTTGAATATTACATTGTTGTCGTCCTTATTTCTCAAAGCCATTTAAAAATGATACCTGACACCAGTGGCGACTTACCTTTCTGAACCATACATTTTGATATGATACCAAAGATTTCTGCCAACACAGAATAAATTCCTCTTTGACTCATCTTTAATCTGCTTCCAAAAGCCAAGTGAGGAAAGTTTCAAGCATGGAATGAAAGCAATCCTAACAAATGTTCTTTTGATTCGTCATGGAAGAACAAGATGTTGGATAGCAGAGTATTTTCTGGCCCTTTAATTTTGAATGTATTTGCAATCCCATTACTGGGAAAGTTAGTGACAAAATTAATCTAGTTACTAACATGTCTATGCCTATCATCTGTTCTTAATTCCCAAAGAACATGTTTGATGCCAGCTTATGGTGACATTTTAATTGGGAAGGTCTCGTAAGCTGATCTTCTCCGATGGACAGTAAACTACTGAATCCCTACAACAAACTGTAGAAACCTTCCCTAAATACAAGAGCAACACAGGAATAAATAAATAAGAGACATCAGTCATACAGTTCCATTGACATTAAATAGGCTTTAGGCTTATCACTGTTTGTGACCCATTTGTATCAATCAAAGATGGCAAACCTGTGGTCCTCCAAATGGTTAGACCCCACATCCCTTGACCAACATGAAGAGTTTTTAGTAGGTCACCGTCACCTGGCTCCCTATCCCAATGTAAATATTCTAGATTGAGTTTAGGATTGAAACAGTCATGACACTAGTTTCATGAATCAATGAGGATTTTATATTCATTTCCACTGAACAGCTTGAATGGCAAACTGATTTGCAAAGCAGAGTTTCAAAAACATTATGTTATGTGATACAGAGGCAGTGTTTACTCTTCACTTTTCCTTTCCCCAATCTTAAAAAAGTTCTTGTTTGGACTAAACATTGTAGATTGACCAGCCAGTATTTGAAGTCCAAAAAGCTGCTTTTGCTAGTTTTTCCCCTCACTGCCTTCTCCTTGTGGTGGGTTAGTATAAAACAAGAAAGTTAATAATTCTGAGAAAGAAAAAATACCATTCATATTTTAGGAGGGTTTAATTCATTGAAATAATTCACTAAAAGTTAAGTAGGCTGAAAATGAACTAGCTACACTTCTAGCAAATAGCCTTCTGAAATAAAATGGGCCTTCAGTTACTACTGCTGCTAATAACAAAAACAACAACAACTTTTTTTTGTACCCCACCTCCATCTCCCTGAAGGGACTCAGGGGGGCTTACATATGGCACAATATGCCTAAAAACAGCACATGAAATAAACACATAGAACATAGAACAATACAAAATAAAACCAAAAGCATATAAAGCAATAATTTAAATTCAAAACAGCACCCAAGAACCTATGATGAGAACTGTCATAAAACATGGTCAGTTGTAAACAATAACAAGGGAATGGAATAGTGTAAGTTGTAGCTAATGAACAAGGGTGTGGGAGCAAAGTGCAGTGCTGTGTCATTAATTGCGGACCATTGGGACTAGACATTCTCAAAAGCTTCTCCAAATATCCAAGTCTTCAAGTCCTTCAGGAAGGAGGGCAGTATGGGGGTCTGCCTAATCTCCCTGGGGAGGGCATTCTAATTTATCAAGCTTAAAATCCCTTTTCATGCTTAGCCTGGAATAAATCTGGTTGAATTTAATAGGACTTATTTCTCGATAGATTCTCGATAGATTCTCGATAGATTGGCCTGCACTGCAGGTTGAAGAGTAATTCTGTAAATATGCGGTATACAACAAACCAAACACCACTATTTTTAATGGTGCTTATTTCCCAGTAACACTGCAGACAGAGGCTCTAATTGGATGTGTGTTTACTTGGGAATATGCCCCACTGAACAGAATGAGATTTCGTTTAGCATGCATAGGCTCATGTTATATGATGGCCATTCTATGTGATGTTCTTGGATTTAACATAATCATTTTCCTTTTTAGCATAATAAACTGTGTATGATGGGATATTATATTATGTTTCATTTTACTTTTAGCATATTTAGTCCTAGTCTATATAGGACCAATGTCATGGTTTGAGACTAGATGTCACTTGTCACCTGCTTCTGAAACCGTATTCCGTATAAATCTTTTCTCTTCACGGAGAGGAGTCAAAGAAACAGGCTGGCTATTTTGATCAAATAAAATGTAAGTGTTTTTCATGGAATCATTTCTTTGTCATGTCTGTTTTACCTTAATTTAATTATAAGAACATTGAAAAATGTAATACATAACTAAGCCCTTAAGGTCGATTAATCTATTTGGATTGTAACAAATAATAATTTTTATTAGCTCAGCCTATTTGGCTAGTAACGAGTCTAACCTTTCAGTAGACTCTGAATTATAGTCTATTTTATGTAAAACCAGCATTTAGTTCAATAAAAGGAAAGTTCTTTTATCTGTCATTGTGTTAGAGAATTGCTATATTAATGAGCAGACAATATGCACTATGACCATTATCTAAGACTGAGGTTCATTTTCCTCTGGCCATAACTGGAAAAATGCCCAGGTAATAAGAACAACCGAATCCAGGTCAAGGTTTTCCTTTTCCCCAAGGGGAAATTGTTACATTTTTCAACAGAATTCTTTCCATTCCTTGTGCTCCTTCCCCCCAAACCTCCATTATTTGAAAACACTCCCCTCTTATGGATACAATTTTCTCTGAATGAATGCCTTATTGCATATTGTTACAACTCCTTTAAAAAAATACCTTAGCATTTCTGACAAATCTCAGAATTAATGTCTTATTACATATTGTAAAAAAATCCCTTTGAAAAACATATATCCTGGCATTTAAAACAAAAGCTTCTCATTTTATATCCTTTCTCCCCATTCCCAATCCCCAAATGGACTCTCCAAACAACTTTATCAGATTTTACTCAATCCCATTATGAATTCTTATATAATCAAATTTATGTTACAAACCACTCCATTTTTCAACTTTCCATTTATTACATTGGAATTGTGTTTGTTTTGGATTGGGTCATTGATTGCATTCAATTATCCTTTCTTCAAACAGAAGTTACTGTGTAGGTGAAAGATTTTTCAAAGTAGTGTGGGGTTTTGCTAATAAAACAGGTAGACAGTGTTTGATAATCCCCTTCTTCCCCTCCCAGCACCTTCCATGCTGCTGTTAAGTGTCTCCAACTACTCCAAATAGATTTTGAAATGTGTTACTGGAGTAGAGGGAAGAGTTTGCACAAGTTACATTTTAGAATTTTAGCTGCACTATGGCCATGCTGATTGGGGAACTCTCAGGGTTTTAAATATGAAGAGGTATCTTTTCCATGTTCAGCTTGAGAGGAGGAAGAAATGTGTGCAAAGCATTTTCACTTCTATTTCCTAAGGGAGACATAGGACCTAATCACAGGAGGTTTGGGTGCTTCCAGAACAGAGCCAGGACAGAGCCCACTGGAGCACATCATATTATGCAGGGCTACTTATGGTGGGCCTCCAACCTGGAAGCATCCTAGGACAGAGCCATGAAGCCAGAAAGCTGGAGCAAAGTAAAGACTTTCTGTATATATTTCAGATTTCAATATTAATGTCAAAAATACGTAGTATTTTTAAATTACCTGTGTGTCTGACTATATATGTCGTATGTCTAATGGCATTGAATGTTTGCCATGTATGTGCATTGTAATCTGCTCTGAGGGTTGCCAATCAGTTGAAACTTGTTTGTGGGTACAACACAACAGCAGCAGCAGCAAAAACAACAACAACAACAAAATATTGACAAAATTCTGCATAGTCCCTTCTGGTCTCTATTAAGCAATAAGGTCTCTGTATTTTCTGATCGAGTTCTATTTGGGAAATCCGATTTATTGATTTTTCATGTTTTTTATCTTGGTGAGTTAGACCATTGTTCAGACCAACCTTGTCAACACAGGAAGGTCAGGAAATAAACAATAAGGGACAATGGGAGAAGGACTGAAATATACACATTTTGGCCCTCTCAATGCTTCAAAATGCCTAAAGGCATATTAATAAATCCCAAACATAATTGGTAGGAAAGAAGGTCTATTGAATTATCTGGGATTAATTATTGGGTTATCTTATTCAGTCACTGTTCTGGCATTATTTCTCCCACATGATCAGAACACTGTTACTCATTTGCTTTTTGTGGAAGATTTTTTGAAATTAATTTAAAGAAAATATGGAATGGTTAGCAAATAAGTGAGTAGGATGAAAGGATAGCTGTGAGAGAAAGAGAAAAAGATAACTGCAAACAGGCAAAGTAGAAAGGCAAAAAAGGTAGACTTCTGAGGAGTTTGGAAGGAGGACTAACATGTTGGGATAATGAGTAGTGACAAGGAGAGAGAGTGAATCTGCCTGTGTTGATCTGAGCCTGAGAGAGAAGCAGGGGAATGCTATGCTTGTCCCTACAAAACAATGCAGGTTGAACCATGTTCTTTGGGAGCCTTGAAAAACAAGAGCCCATGAAAAGCCTTCGAAGGTAAATGAAAGCTTTCCACAAAGCCTCTCTTCTTGGGCTTCTCCTCAGCTTGTGTCATCTTATTTATACAATAACACATCCATTATGCAATTAGGTTCTTCAGATCGCACAGCAGCGTGCTCACGTTTTGATTCTCTTCTGCACTGACTCCAGTTTGATCCCTAGGTATGTGTAAATCTGAATCTCCTAATGACACACTGGGCAAAGCAACAAGGGAGATGGGATGGTAATCATTTTGTGTTGTCCTGAAGAAGCAAACAACTAATATAATCTGAAGAGTGACAGTACGTCTCATCCTTGCTTAGTTCTCCTGTTTTTCCCCCTTTTTAAAGAATTATTGTATGAAAAAGAGAGGAATGATGCAGAAATAATGGTGTTTGAATTGCTTTTATGGGTTTTGTTCACTGAGATTTATCACATAAGAAGCCACAGGGAGTGTGTGGGTGTATGTGTGTGCAAACAGCTATTACTAAAACATTTTAAAGTATACTTCTTGTGTGGATATGTTTGTCACACTATGAACACAGAAAAGTAAATGGCAGTATTGTCCTGTTTTGTTCTTAGAATTCACAAGGGTAATTATTTAAATGAAAGCAGTGGTGTCTTCAAGTGCCAATGCACTTGAAAACACTACTGCTCAGAAACAGTTCTTGTTTCTTATGAAGGGTGCTTGGAGCTCACAAAGAAGCCCAGAGAAGGATGACTGACACTGTACTTCTTCCCCCATCTTCTTTCCATGTGGCCAGTCAGACTGGCCTAGTTACTCACTGAAAGGAGCTGATGAGCATTTGTCAGACTGCTCTTGGAATGATTCTGTTCATTTCTCAGGAAGAGTTCATGGTGGTGGAGGTGATAGGTGCCTCCTTCATCTTTCCCCTGGGAAACTACAAAGTCATGCCAGGTTCTATAGGATCAACTCCTTACTAGTGATTCTACCAGAGTGGCCATCTAACCCCTACAATCATCAGAGATAGCATGTTCCACTTTCAAACAGCTCTTACTACCAAGAAGTTCCTCCTAATCTCTAGCAGGAATTGTTTTCTTGTTATTTGAATTCATTGAGTCCAATCTTCTGGGCAGTAGAAGACAAACTTTCTTTGATATTTTCAGATGGTCATCATATCCATTGATTATCCAGTCTAAACACACATAACTCAAGCATTCCTTGTAGGGATTGGTTTGAAGACCTTTTGCTATATCTCATGCAGCCTAGAAGTATGTTAGCTTTATCTTGCTGGAGCATCCCAATGATGATTTTTTTTAAGATTGTGGATTTCAAAGATCCTTTTCATATGTACTGCTTGCAGGCCAGAATTACACATCTTATATTTGTGCAACTGATTTGTCACATCCAAATATAGCTCATTCCATTTATCTCTGTTTCATTTAACAATTTTCCTATTCAATATATGTACAAAGTATTAAAACATGATTTCTATAGGTTTTAGACTCAGTGTAAGTAATCTTATTTTCTAACTCCTGCAATTTTGGTTTTCTCTGTGTGTATATGTGTCTCTCTGTGTGTAAACAATTGGCCATATCCACCTAGCAGGGTGCAGAATGGAGGCATAGCCAGATAATTTTCCAGTGTTTGCCTGCTTTCCACTAACCATAGAATGGCCACAGTAGGCTTTCAGTAGCTCAATTGTTAGTGAAGGAAATGCTGTGGCTGTTGTGGAAGGTGGAAGAGTCATCACTGAATGCAGAGAAACCATACCATAGAATACCTGGAAAGACCATTTTTCCCTGGCCACTGATAAGGGAAACTGTGGATATGGGTTCCATAGTTACAGGGGTCTTACTCTATTACCATAGGAAACTAAGATGTTTAAAATATGGGCATAGGAGGTGATTTAGGTCATTTTATAGCTAGAGCAAAATCCTAACTTCTGCAGCAGCAACAGGAACAACAGCGTGAATTGTATTAGAGTAAGTCTAACATGTCACCATAATTTATGAACAGGATGCCAAACATTATATTGATTTAGTCGGAGGTTGAAAAATGAATGGAGAAAGTTTCACATTTTTTAGCTTAATTAGGCAATCACTTGCTAATTTTTTTGGCAGAACGAGTAGTGAGCTTGAGTTGTTGTTTCGTTATCTGCCCTTATCTCCAGTCAAGTGACAAGAGCTCTGGTGTGTCGACTAGCAAGCTTTTGCATGGCACAGAGGTGTTGTTTTGCAGGCTGCCTATGACTTTGTTAAAAAGTAACATGTAACAAAATGATTATCATAAAAACGTACTGAAAGGTTTCTTTAACAATAACAAGTTAATTATTGGGGCTCATGGGCAATTAATGAAATTAATTTATTTCTTAACACTCCAAGCTCTGAGCCAGACATTGCTTTGGTAAACTCCATTACTGAAAAGACTGTGATCCTTTTTTGTTTAATCAGGACCTGCTGACAACCATCATTCTTAGCAACCTAGTCTGCTCCAATAGACTGTATGCAAGGTGTGCCCTTGAGAATTGTCTCCAAGTGTCAATTAGTACATATTGTACTAGACCATCTCCTGACAAGGGTAAGGTAACAAGGGCATATCACACATATAGGGAAAGGACTGCATCTCTGGAAAACGCGCAGGGAGCGGTGCCTGCTTTTCTGTTAACAGCAGCAAAATGCACAGGGACTTGGGCTAGAATGGCAGTGTTATGTCTAAGTTACTTCAACCAACTGATGGACAGCCTGAAGTCACTGATAAATTAGTACAGAGAATGACCAAGGTCCAACACGTCCCTTGAGGACCTTCCACACAAAATGCTACCAGGTTTGGAAGTGCAATGCTCTAAGCCAGATCAATACACCTTTAAATTGATGTTATACTCCATTCAGCCTGAGGGCAACTACTAAAGTCTAGAGTTAGATCCTCAAAGTCATTATGGTGGCAGTCCTGTGGTCTTAACTGTAGATCTGTCACTATCATTTCTCTCATGGATCATGGGAGATCCAATATTCCAAACAAAAGGAAACATGGGTAAAGAAAAGACAGAAAGGTGGGGGGGGGGGGCTCACTGAATGATAGAGTTGGAAGGAACCACAAGAGCTATTACTGTCCAACCTTCTGCAATGCAGAAATATACAATACTATAAAAGGGAGTCTTTTTCCCATTGTAGGTTTTTCCCATATAGACATATGCGTGCTGCTGAGATAGCAAGCATAGGATAGGTTCATATACCTTCAGAGCTTCCCCTTGTTCCATCCATACTTTATGAACGGCTGGATCAGTTGGTGTCATCATAGCAGCTAGCCTGAATCTTAGCTAAGATTTTTACATGAAAGCAAGTTGTTGGTCACTTTGGAGCTGTCCTTGGTGCTGTTTACACTTCTTCTAACTCAAGTTTTGTGTCTTGACACAAGTGCCTAGTTACCTGTTTAGTGCTGCCTTCATTGTCTAAAGTGATATCCTCTTGAATTCAACCAGGCCTGCCAGGATTCAGTCCTAATGGCTCCTAAGTTTTGTCAAGATAGAACAGAAAGAATCATATAACTCAAAACTGCAAGGGAATGAACTGTGTAAAGTAGTACTTAAGGAAAAGTGATACAGTAACTGTGAAACAACCGTTGTGTTAGGAAATGCATTTATATTAAATATATTTAGTGAGTGAAGCTTTCGGTAAAAAATGGCAAAAGGAAAATAAAATAACATTCACATCAAAATACCACAAATTAGTTTTTAAACTTTTTAAATATGCAACAGGGGCCGTAGATGACTTATTTCACTCTTTATAATCCCACTGTGTCATTTATCTGTGCCCTTTAGATATTTTTGTTTCCATAAAGAACAACATTTATGCTGATGGAAGCTCAGCCAGTGTTTTAAAAATAAAGATGAAAACTTTATTAAAATTCAAAAGGAAAGCACAGGGAGATGATTTGGGAAGTTTTATTTACTTATTGGGAAAATCCTGCTAAAAACATTTAGGCCCATGATGTATTTAAAAAGTAATAAATAGCTATTGTGCTTACTTCATAAACTTGTCAGAGTGTCTTCATTTTATTTTCCTGAACAAACTGAATTTCTGTAGTGCTCATCCCCAGCCAGTTAATAAATATATCACCCCTAAAAAGTGCTGTGGTATTAAATTTACAGCAGATAAAATATGGATGAAGTTGCTCAGCTCCAGGTACGTCAAGTGTGATTTAATATCTCTCACTACCCTTATGAGGAGTAAAATATTACTCGGCTGCTCCAACAGCAAGGCGGTAACCTTTGCCCCCAAGTAACAGCCACTCAGCAAACAGTACCAAATGAAGAAGTAGAATAACATATAGATTTGCTATAAGAAAAAAAATTGATCTCAGTCCATATATCAAATCTGCTGATCAAAGCTCTGCAAAAACAGGAGGGAGAGCTCATAATCTTTAGTATCTGATTGCAAAAACTTGGGGTGGAAAGACACTGTTTATGTCTGACGCCTGAGAATAAGACAGAGAGGAATATATTTCTCTTCCAAGAAGGTTTTGTGTGCACTGCTTAGATTTAGCTTCAAATGGGACAGCATTCATCCTAGCCTATCCCATTATTGGTCAGTGCCATAAAGATCAGTAGCAGCATTTCTCCTTCTTTCTGAGAGCTGAAGAAAATATTATAAGATTTATAGAAATTTCCATGGTGGTGCTTTATATTTGATAGTGATTTTCCTCTGGGAAATTTCTGAATAGTCTGATTTAATTTTTATCTTTTAAAGGGAAGGAGGGAGGAATACCAAAATCTATAGTAATATCTAAAGGTGATAAAAATTCCCAAGAGGAAGTGTTTGTTAGCAAAGAAAATACATTCTAGTGATTTACATTTTGCTTTCAAAAATGGTGGGTGAGTGAAAGTGTGCTGCTCTGCATTTCAAAGGGAAAGGGAATGAAGAATTTTTGACAACAAAGACAAAAAATGAAACAGACAAATCATACAGCTGAGCACTTTTAACCTAGAGTAGCGTCGACTAACGAAGCGGCTCCTGTATTTATAATAAGTATTGAGGAGGCATTCTTTCAGAGGATGGAATGAAAAATAAACTTTTTTTGTAATTAGACCATATTAGTCCTAACAGTGCCAGAATCTGGGACTCAGTTCAGCTGTCAGCTTAACCGGTATAAATGAGGAGCTACCTATCTGAAATTGATGAGAACTGTGTGTGTGTGTGTATCGCAAACTAACCTAGATTTGAGAGAGGCAGGAATCTGTTGTTTCTTTTCTTTAACAGTGTCCTAATAAAATGCTTGTATTGTTTGAATTACCATACTTTTTATCTTATAGTTGGCTACATAACCCAGTGATACCACCCACGTTTTTCATGCATAAATGTCCATGTTCAGTCCCTGGCCTCTGAGGTAGCTAGGCTACAAAAGAAATCTGCCTGAGGTCTTGAACATTTGTAGCAAACTATGGAGTCCCCACACATAATACAAATATAGCCCTGCAGTCATGCCATAAAAAATATTCCCTCGAATTCTCAGGTTTATAGTTTAATGAAATGCTAGAAGAGCTCCCTGGCTAAAAATTCAAAATGCCCCTCCCAAAAATCCCAGTCCCAGGATTCCCTGGGTTGTTGTTATGGTAGTTAAAGTGGAATATATCATTATAGCTTTTTTTAGGATAGCAACAGAAACTTGGAAGCCTGGGGTTTATCAGCTATCAGTCTTGCTTTGTCAGTTCTCCAAGAGTTGACGAAGAAGATCCAGTGTGATATAATGATTTGAGTCTTTGAATCTTTGACCAAGTCTACACTGTTGAATTACTGCAGTTTGAGGCTGATTTCATTGCCATGGCTCAGCCCTATGGAATCATGGAAGTTGTCATTTGTTGAGGCACTATAACTCTTTGGAAGTAAAGGCTAAAGACTTTATAAAACTACAACTCCCAGGGTTTTGTAGCACTGACACATGTCAGTTAAAGAGTCTTGTAAGACTAGGGTGTTAAGAGTACTCAGCGACAGAAATTGTCTTTATGACCTTGAGTAAGTCAGTTCCTCTCTCAGTTTTAGCAGAAAGCAATAGCAAACCCCCTCTGAATAATTTTTGCCAGTAAAGACCAATGAGAAATTTGCCAAAAGTCAGAGTCAATTTAAAAGAACATAGGAACAACAGCAAAAGTAACCAAGAGATGGAAAGTCTAAATAGTCTGGAATAGGAATGGGGAGTACATGGCCCATGCGCAGTAAGCAATGCAATTTATGTTATTTTGTCTTGCTGTGCATCAGCATTCTTGCTATTACTACACAGGTATTATAAGTAATGAATTTATGTGGTGGTGGTGGTGGTGATAATGATGCTCCAAATAAATTTAAGAATACATTTTTGCAGGTGCATTCTGCTGTTTAATCTGAATATTTGTTGAAGGAGAAATAAGTATAAAAATAACCTTTACACTTTAATCTCACAAGGGGAAAGAGATTTTACAGGGTGAAAAGGACAGTGGCAGACTAATCAATCTCTATCTGATCTATGTCTGTTCCACGTGTATTCATTTATTAGTGGCTATTACACCATATGAGTAATTAATTAGTCCCTTCTGTTCAATTTCTGTATCGGAATGTAGACTGGAATTCACTAAGGCAGTTACAAATGTGTAACCTAGAGTTGTGCATTCAAGGCTGGTTTGTATTCACAATCCCTACAAATTCTCCAGTTTAGGGAATATGTAAGGAGGACCATGAAAGTTCTCCAGTTCTCACTGGGCAGCAGCTGAGCAATGGGAGTCTGTTTCCCTGTCAATCAGGAAGCAACTGACTGATGTTCTCATCCATTGATCCCTTGTGTAAAGCCATGTTTGGCATGAAGGGAGCCTCTTCCACTTGCCACACCAGAGATTGCTCATAGGAGGAAGTGGAAAAGGCAATCAGTTGCTTTCCAATCAACAGGGGAACAGACCCTCATTGCTCACAGTTATTATTGCCTGGTAAGTCATGATTGCAGAAATCAGATTGGGAGTCACTGCATAGCTATGTAACTAAACTGATTATACATTCATAACTGCCTTTGTGAGTAACAGTCTATAAAAAAACACACATGTGAAAATCCAGATTTATTTATATCTAAATATCCACTAACATACACATTTTGTATGCAGCTTTTCCTAATAGCACTTCACTTCATGTTAACAAGTATGAATGGGATCCACAAAATTAAGTCATCTATGCAATTGAAAGCACAATTGTTTTGATCTGCATAATTGTCAGTGGACTAAACTGATTCACTTAAAATATAAATCCAATAAAATTGATCTTCATCCTTAGAAGAGATGCCAGAAACTCTCTAGTACAACCTTAATTGCATTTTCATCAGAGTGCCAAAAGTTATTTTTTGGACTCCAGTTCCCAACATCTTCCAGTTAACATGCCCATAAACAGGATTCTGCAAATTTTCCCAAAAAAAAAGCTGTGGTTTATATTGTGCTAAGTTTCATTCATCACGTCTGCTGCTGTTATTAAATCCTGCAAGTCAACTGAAAATGCTAGTATATTGTCAGATAGGACTCTTTCCATCAAAGCTAATGTGCAGGTACACAGAAATGTACACATCACTGTGAATGATTGTGCTGCTTCCTTCTGCTTTCATCTTTTTTGGCATATTTGCTTTTTGCAAACCAAAACTAAGTCTGGCTACGTGTGTATATGTATGGTGCATGGAATATGAAGGAGGGTGCTGTTAAGAGTGCACTCAAAAGAGCTAGCCTATGTATTTTTAAGAGAGAGACAGAGAGAAATGAAAAAGTAATGTCAAGATGCTGTTACCCAACAATCATCAATGCCACAAAGAGCAGCCTCAGACATATCCTTGTTTGGCGGGGCTTCAGAGTCTGGCTGTCTGCCTGGATTAAGAGTGAAAGTGTGCTGCAAATGATAACTTTGGCATCAGAGGCTTCTTAATGTTCCTCTGAAAGTGAAAGACTGAGAAGATTTTGTTTGTTTTATCTCCGTTCTGGGCTCTTCTATGATGGACACCCACTGAGCTATCCAATGTACAGATTTTTCAAGCTACTCATTGAGCAGCAGAAGGCAGAAAATGGTAGGTCAATTGCTTGCATTATTATACCTTGCATCCTATAGAACTGCTGGGAGCCTAGTGAGCTGTAATATTCTCACACTATGGCTATTCTGCAAAGCTAATTTGGCATATGCTCACTACAGAGCTCTAAGGGCTAATTTTGCAAGCGCCTGTAATACAGGTATAATATCAGAGTGCTGCCATTCTAGAGTTTCCCTGGAATCTTGCAAGAAGAAAGTCACATGAATGATACAGGCCCCAAATGACTTGTTTACAAGGCTATTGACATTTCCAAAAGGATTCCCAGAACCCTATTTGATTTGCAAAGCAGCCATATGTGTCCTGTAGGCTGTAGAAAATGTGGAAAATATAATTTTGAATTGAAACACAGTTAATGTGGTGGTGGCAGTGGGGAGAACTTAACCAATCCTTCTCCAGCTATACCAACCATTGTACCAACCAAGCCACAGCTAAATCTTTCTTTTTTGGCAGCATGATATGGACTGGTAGACAGTGGATCAGAAACTGATACCCGTAGATCACCACTTTGAATAGCAAGGCCTTAAATGACTTTGAAAAAGTTGCTTTGCTCACAACTGAACATTGACATGGATAGGGAGGCATCATATCAGTGGGACTTTGGCACTTTAGATTATTCCTCTACAGTTTAAACTTAAACCAGAGTGGAATCATCATCTCTGATTTAAAAAGAGACATTAGCTTCTGCTTCTATCACTCATAATTCATAGGCAATGGAACAAGCAGCATGTCACTTGGATTGAAACATGGCCAACAAGTGATTTATTAGTTTCTTTAATGCTTCTTTTTAGATGAGATCATTCAGGGATCATTTATTGTTGTAGAAATAAAGCATTCATCTGCTAAGGTTCTTAATTATGGGTGACAAATTTTATTTTATTGAGTATTCAAATACAGATCTTCAGCCACAAAGGCTCTCAAAGCATCTTCCAAGTTAATTTGACAGTTGCCTGCTCTCAGGCTTGCAATCTAAATAAGACATGGCATACAAGGAAGTAAATCAACTCAAGAGGGGTTAAATCAAGCAGATAATGCCTGCTCTTCTCTCCCTCTGAGACCACAGAATTAGCCGTTGGAAAAGAAAGAAAACAAGATGGAGCTATACCTGTTTCTTCTTCTCTTTCTCTGAGGCCAAAGCAGTGGAAATTGGTATGGAGGATAGAGCCTTTCATCACCTTCTGGATCTAGAAATGATAGTGCTGTGCTTGCCTCTTCATCCTTCCCTCTGCTGATAGGGCACTGATTTTTGGGGTGGATGAATGGTCTTTCATCTGCTTCTAGGCCTTGGCATGTTGGAGCGGTGCCTCTTCCTTCTTCTCTTTTTCTGAGTATTTATGAATGTTGACTGCCTCAATGTACAATTTGGATGTACCACCCAGGTTCATAAAGACCCACAAAAATCTCTATTCTTATAGAAAATTACACAAAACAAACCTATGTATAATACTCAACATGCAGCATTTGTTAGGTTTTCAAATGATACATTTAATGACAATGTGTGTTTCTTATGCCATGTTCTGTTTGAATTACTTGTGCATTTGTAATAGAGATTCAATTATATGTCTGGTATAAGCCCTTGAGCCAGGATGGTGTAGTGGTTTTTGCAAAGCATGTTCTTTGTGGCTGCGTGTTTGAGATGGAAGGGTGTTGTGTTGTTTTCTTTTTGCCCTTCATGTATCTTTCAAGACTGCGAGAAGGATACATTAGTGCATCACTTTCCAAGTCCCTGAGATCTATCTATCAAGATCTGACTGGAGTGGGTGGTGAAATACAGTGGGAGGTGGCTAGCTGCACAGTTGTACTATTAAATTACAGTCTGTCCAAGGAGAGTAATCTCTTGTTTCAGCAGCAAGTAGTAGTACCAAAGACTGTAAACCTCCAGCTCCCTGAAATGGGCTGTCATATCAAGCACCATAAATTACATCAGTCAAATATTCCATCAGTCACTCATGCCAGAATCTTATGCAGGGATGAATAGCCTGCTTGGGGGGGAAACCACAATAGCCGAATGGGTTGATTTCTTTTCAGTTCACCTTTTCTGTCAGCTCACACGGCAGCAGCCTGGGAAGTTTAGTTAATCATGAAATGAAGTTTTAACACTTGCATCTCTGAAAGTTTCTGAATTCATATGTTACCTGCCCGCCTTCAAGCAGCTGCATCATGAGTGAGTTTCTGTTCTAAGGTTTGGTCTTCATGATACCTTTGTCAATAGACTTTTCATGACAGGAGGACACATATGTTTTCACAAGGAAGACAGAAAAACACATAATGCCAGTGCAGAAAAACATCTTTGGTATTACATATTAAACCTTTCTATTACCAGACATCTACCTACATTTAGCATAACACATGGTGCAACAGTGGGTCAATGGCCCTTTGCACAATAGTCAGTTAGTTCCACACCCATCAAATTTCAAGTGAAATTAAGGACCTCAGTGTGCATGATGCGTGAGGATTGATGGCACAAAATATATTACTATGCACAATGATTTAAATGCTATATTAGTGTTATGATTTGTGTTTTGTACTACAAGTCTAAAGACTTGGGTTCCATTCCCTCCTCAGCCATGAAATCCTTCTTGGGAAAATCACACTTTCTCAATTTCACAGGCAAGCTCTTCTGAACAAATCATGTCAAAAATACCCTGTATTGGGTTCACCTTAAGGCCACTGTAGGCCTGAAATTACTTGAAAATAGACAGTAACATCAAAGTATCTATAAAGGATTTTGCTCAATATAATTACATTAAATTTCATTGTATTGTTATGAACATTTTATTGAATAGTTTTATTTTATATAAACTGAATATTTCCTGTGGCCACCATCAACTTTTTTGACTTCATGACATTAAATATAATGGAATTTATTTCTAAGTGGACCTATCTGGGATTGCAGTATAAGGCTGAAGTCCTAAGACTAACTCCCATTGACTGCAGTACTGACAGGTAGCCTAAATAGGCATATCTTGAACTTCCTTGTGTATATTAAATTATTTGATTATATGAACATTGTATATTAAAATTGCATTATATGAACCATGTCTGCAAACTTTTGGAGGGTAGGCAGCTTACCTGGATAAACTCAGAAAGATCCAAAAGAAAAACAGACCAAGCAATAGATATGATCTAGGATCGTCATAGTGTGGCTGAAATAGTTTCCACATCTTTGACCTATACTGTCTCTCATAAATCAATAAGTAAAAGGGCTGCATAAGGTAAGACTTCAATCCAGAACTCATGCGCTCATAATGAAGTCCCGCTAAACTCAATAGGACTTACATATGGATAAATGTGTATAGAATCATCCTGTTAGGCAGAAATTCTAAACACCTTTCCCCTGAGAGTAAGTCCCACTGAATTCAGTAAGATTACCTTTGCGAAGACAAACTTAGTATTGTGAGGTCCAGATTCACTATCTGCATTGCTTCCATTAAAGAAATTGCACAAGTGTAACAACCATTCCTTTTGTTTCATATTAGTGGAACACAACACTTGACAGTAAGTTAAAATCCTTAAATAAAATATGAAAGCTGCCAAAACATTTCCAAAGATTCTCAGTTGGAAGATATGAAAGTGGATCCAATGATGCAAATGTTGCTAATAGACAGTATGAAAATTGCATAAAGGTACAGGAATCACTAATGTGACTTGAAAGAACAAACGTCTTCCAATTGCTGGGAGGTTGATCACCCAGTGTTAGTTTTACTGTTTTACTGTTCGACTTACCTGTCCTGATATTGCAGCTTATTATGACATTCCTCTTCAGGCTCATCTGTGATAAAAGCATTTCTCTTATTATTTACTTATGTGGAATATCCTGAAATTGCTAGTGAAGTTAGTATTGAATATGATTTCGTTTGTAGATTAGGCTGTGGAAGCTCTCATCAGTAGCTTCGATCACACTTACTTTTTGTTGTTTTATTTTTTAAAAAGACATTGACTGTACCAGATGCTTTCATTGTCTTAGATGAGGCTTTAATCACAACTTAAATACTTTTTGAATGAGTTTTCCTTCTGTTAAGATCTGATCATTCATGTGAAGAAAACATGGAGAAAAGGCATTTGTGATCGAAACAAGCATGTTGTCCAGGATAGATTTCCCCCTTGCATTACCCACTGCATTCTTTAACCCAATTAAAGTACAATCCACTTAAAGTTTCTCATCTGGCTAGTTTTGAGAAAGCTGAAGTAAATCGAGTATTATGCAAAGATCTATTCCTATTGAATTACATATAATTAATAACAAATTTCATTCTCAAAGATAACAACTAGTAATTGTAGCAATATTCTTCCTCCAACTAGATATCTATGCAGTTTTCCATGACTGTTTCATTTTATAGATCAGGATGCACTGTACACAAAATTCACACATGGTATTTCTGCATGGACAGCAGCGGTTTCTGTGCAATTATGAATGCTTGCTTAGCCATCTTAACTGACAATATCTCATATGGAAAGTAGGCCCGTGACTCTAACATCATCACTATTTTTCTTCTGTATGATTTTTTATATCTTTGCCTGATAAATCAGTAATTATTCAAACACTTGTGTAATGTATTATATTTTTTTCTGTTGGTTCCAGAGGGTATTTCTACTTGGGGATTGTGTAGTATTGAACCTAGAGTTATGTATTTGTGATTAGTTCAAATTAAAAAACCACCACCAACAACAACAATAAATGTATTACCCATATGTCCTTGTGACTTGGCAATCCCTACATATTCAACAGTGTAGAGAATACATAGGAATTATGAAAGTCCTGCAACCCCACATTACAAGGCATCAGCTGCTGCAAATAATGGGGATCTGTTCTTCTGTTAATCAGGATGCAGCAAACTGAGGTTTCTACCCTCCTTTTGAGTGATGTGAGGAGTTATGGCAATTCCTGATTCTGACTCTCACACTGGAAATTGGGCACAGGAGGTAGGTAAAATGTCAATCTGCTGTGTCCTAACTGACAAGAAAACAAATTCTCATGACTCATAGCGACAGCTTCCTAGTAAATCCAGATTTGGGAGCTCAGTCCAGGAGACATGATTTACCTATATAACTAAGGTACTTAGGTAGCTAAATAGGTAATATAGAATTATTTTCTGTGCAGGAAGCAGCTGTGCAGAAAACATGGCTGGAATTCATTAAGGCATAACGTAGTGTCACCCAACACAACTCTGTGGTATATTGGGACTGCAAGTAAAGCTAATTTATAATGGCATTCTCATATCCATGGTTTTCGACAAACATGATCCAGCCAGGAATGTATTGGATATGGGAGGCTTACTGTAAATAAATATCTACTCTTTCAGTGGGAGTGCAACAACAACCAGGGTGAGAACTCCACTCTACAGAGGGCGCTTCCAGACGACAATTTATTGTGGGCGAAAATGGGTTAAAGTAATCTGTTTTCACCAATGTTGCTGTCCCCATGGAATGTACCAATGATGTCCCAGAAGGCAGCGGGGGGAGGGGGGGATTGTGCTGTACTGACAGACTTGCTTCCGCAGTCCCAGTAGTCTGTCCCCACAGGGTGCATAGTCCATTAGACCTTTTAGGAAGGTTTGGGTCAAATGGAGTATCAAAGTAATTTGAGACAAAGCAGGGTTTACCTGCTTTGTCTCGAATTACTAAGCTCTTACCGTTTGAACAGGGCATCATTTGGACAGGGGCCAGGATATGGGCTCTGTCTGGAAAGTCCCAGAACCTCCACCCTGCTAGGATTCTACTTCAGCGTATTAACACTGCTCCGGCCCATTAACAGTATCCAGTAGGCCTGGGTAACAACGCAAAAATTTGGTTTTGTAATCGTTTTGTAATTGGGGTGTTTTTTTGTTTCGTTATTTAAAATAATTACAAAATTTTCCCCCCAAAAAGTTCAGTATTTACGAAATTTCGTAAATATTTACAAAACATTTTGTAAAGATGGCGCCCTTTTTTTTCAATATTTTTAAAATATTTTTTAAATTTAATTATTAATTTAGTAGAATAGGGAGGAGAAATTAAAATTATTATTATTAAATTTAAATTATTATTAAGGAGGGAAGGCAGGCACTCACTCTGGCAGGCCCTCTCGCTCGCTCGCCGCTCGCTCGCCCCTCTCGCTCGCCGCTTGTGGGGTTCAGAACGCTCTTTGATTGCAGGTGAACCATAAATCCCCGTAACTAAAACTCCCAAATGTCAAGGTCTATTTCCCGCAAACTCCATCTCTGTTCATATTTGGGTGTATATTGAGTGCTTTTGCCAAGTGTGGTCCAGATCCATCATTGTTTGAGTCCCTCTCGCTCTCCGCTCGCCCGCCCCTCTCGCTCTCCGCTCACTCGCCCCTCTCGCTCTCCGCTCACTCGCCCCTCTCGCTCTCCGCTCGCTCGCCCCTCTCGCTCTCCGCTCGCTCGCCCCTCTCGCTCTCCGCTCGCTCGCCCCTCTCGCTCTCCGCTCCATCGCCCCTCTCGCTCTCCGCTCGCTCGCCCCTCTCGCTCTCCGCTCACTCGCCCCTCTCGCTCGGCTCGCCGCTCGCTCGCCCCTCTCGCTCTCCGCTCCCTCGCCCCTCTCGCTCTCCGCTCACTCGCCCCTCTCGCTCTCCGCTCACTCGCCCCTCTTGCTCTCCGCTCACTCGCCCCTCTCGCTCTCCGCTCGCTCGCCCCTCTCGCTCTCCGCTCGCTCGCCCCTCTCGCTCTCCGCTCGCTCGCCCCTCTCGCTCTCCGCTCTCTCGCCCCTCTCGCTCGCCGCTCTCTCGCCCCTCTCGCTCGGCTCGCCGCTCGCTCGCCCCTCTCACTCTCCGCTCGCTCACCCCTCTCGCTGGCCAAGTGTGGTCCAGATCCATCATTGTTTGAGTCTGTAGTGGTCTCTGGATGTAGGTGAACTACAACTCCAAAACTGAAGGTCAATGGCCCACCAAGCCCTTCCCTGACAGATGGCCATCCAGCCTCTGTTTCAAAGAGTCTCCACCGCACTCCCTCTGGGGCAGAGAGTTTCACAGCTGAGTGAATGGCTCTCACCGTCGCCGCTCGCTCGCCCCTCTCGCTCGCCCTCTCCCTCGCTTGCTCAGCCGGCAGAGCTCCCAGCAAGCATCGGCAGGCGGCCATCTTACGTATTTCCGAAATGGACGGAAATACAAAATTTTTTGGCGCCTGCCGTTTCGATATTTAAAAACACTTCCAGGTTAAAAAAAAAGTTTTGTTATCGTTTCGTAATTCAAAAAATAACGAATTTTTAACGAATTAACGAATTAACGAAACGAATAGCCCAGCCCTAGTATCCAGAATTTGCACAGCTCCAGCTGACTGCAATAAGAATTTGAATACTTGGGCTTTTTAAAAAAATCACACAAAAAGAAAAGAAAGACAAAAAAAGAGGAGGAGGGTATTAGAGTTCTTGTTATTAGATTAGATCTATACAAATGTCTATGTTGTCGAGGGAGAGGAAGGGGGTTGGGGGAGAAACTTTGTATTTGTCATAATTATTATATCTATATCTTTATCTCAATTACTATTATACACAATGTCCAAAGTATTGAAAATTCCATTTATCCCCTTATATCAAAAAAGAACATTCTCTTACCATCTGACATTAAAACTGGTAGTCGTGTCATCTTATGTTGTCCTATCTTCTTTCTGCCTTCTCTTCTTGATCATTACATTAAATGTCCATCTTAATTATTATCAGTTTATTTATTTAATGGCTTTTATCTAATTTTAACTATTGCCATATAAATCTAAAAAAAAATTCATTTGATAGAAAATTAATATTGTGTAGGTCAGAATTTACTATGATACATTATTGACTTTTCTTTTTTTGAAGACCATATAGACTTTGTGTGTAATGTGTATATATCCAAGTTTGCAAACATTTCTAATCTAATTAAATGGTACTAATATGACAATTATCCAAAGTCTCTGGAATGTAAAGTATATAAATAATACAAAATATATCTATATGCTGTTAATATTGTTTTTAGTCAACAAATCATGCTGTAGTCATCTTCCTCTGGTACTTTCTAAATTCCATAACAGGTTTCCATTGTTCTTCAAGTTTCTGTGTATTTGTTTGTTGTAAAGCTAAAGTTTGTCCATTTTGGCCATTTTAAAAACTTTTGTAATCCAGTCTTCTAATGTTGGTGTGTTTTGTAATTTTCATAGTTTTACATATTCAGTTCTTGCTGCTGTTGTCTTATAGAGAAAGATTCTTTCTTGATGTTTCAATAACTATTTGTCTAGTAATCCCAATAGAAAGAGCTCTGGTTTCAATGGAAACCAGTGGTTTCACACCACTGGAGAAATTACACTGCTTAGCCAGTATTGCACCACCTGACATCCGCAGGGAAGTAGCAGCCAATAGTGAAAGGACCAAGGCAGAGACATCTCCAGTTCATCCCCTGTTTGGGTATCAGCCAGCACGTCAACGACTTAAATCAAGACATAGTTTTCTTAGATCTACAGAGACACTCGCTGGAACACCCCAGCAAGCGAGAGTCCAAAAGTGGCAGGCCCAAACCCAGCACCTCAATTCATGGGTGATACCAGATGAGAGACTACCCCCTGGGCACACAAAGGACTGGGCGACTTGGAAGGCGCTGAACAGACTGCGCTCTGGCACCACGAGATGCAGAGCCAATCTTAAGAAATGGGGCTATAGGGTGGAATCCTCGGCATGCGAGTGCGGAGAAGAACAAACCACTGACCACCTGCTGCAATGCACCCTGAGCCCTGCCACATGCACAATGGAGGACCTTCTTGCGGCAACCCCAGAGGCACTCCAAGTGGCCAGATACTGGTCAAAGGACATTTAACCAAATACCAAATTTGCAAAATCTGTGTTGTGTTTTTTTTTAATCTCTGTGTATGTTTTGCTCTGTTAGAATTGTAATACAATGGTTGCTGATGACACGATAAATAAATAATGGAATTTTATACTTTAATATAGTTTCCATGTTTCTATGAATTTTTATCCAGAATTCTTTAGCCTTTGGGAAAATACATCACAAATGGTAAAATGTTCTAGTTGTTTATTTGCATTTCCAATATATATCAAATCTTTTAAAGTTTTTCTGGAGTTATATACTATCAATATATCATTTTGTAAAAAAAATTGATGGTGTAACTTGTAAATTTTAGTCATTTTTTTCCAATTTTTTCCCATTCTTCTAGGCCTATATTTTTCACCCATTGAATCATGGGTCCTTTTATTTGTTTATCAATTGTTAAATCTTTCAAAATAAATTGATAGTTTCCTGATTTGCTTGTTTTTTATCTGTAGTAATTGGCTGCATTGATTTTCCGATTCTTTATACCCCATTTTTTTGTCTAGTCGAGGTCTCTGTTGAAGTTTATTATAATGAAGCCTATAATGAAACCATGTCATTGTCAAGTCTTCCTTTTGTAAGTCTTGTAGTGTTTTTAATTTAGGCAAAGTTTGTTTTTCTAATAGTAATTCATAAGGTAGATATTTTCTCCTAGGTGTTCTTAGTTGTGGAAACGTCTCTTGTGGTTTCATCCACACAGGTATTTCATTCTAAAAGAAATTTCATATTTATTCCATGCTCTCATCAATGAAATTTATTATCTGATGTTTCTTAAAGTTGGAGTCCAATTTAATTTTATCATAAATAAGATATGCATGCCATCCATATTTTAAATTGGTCTCTCAACTATAAATAGTCTTTCATTTAATATATATATATATATATATATATATATATATATATATATAATTTCATCCATGTCCAAGTTGCTGCATCATAGTATAGTCCCATATTTGGTAGTGCCATTCCTCCTTTATCTTTTGCATCTTGTAATTTTTTCATTTTTATTCTAGATTTTTCATTTTTTCAAATGAATTTTGTCAGTTCTTTATTCCAAACTTTAAAAAGTACTTCTTTTGACAAAATTGGTATTGTTTGAAATAAATATAACATTTTTGGGATTATATTCATTTTGATTGTTCATATTCTTCCCAGTAGAGACAGGTCTAAATTATACCACCATTGCAAGTTTTTTTGTATTTCTCGCCATAGTTTTTCATAGTTGTTTTAAAATAATTCAGAGGGGTTTTTTTCAGCTGAATTCCCAAATATTTTACTTTAATTGTTGTATCAGAAACAGGAGTTAGGAGCAAGACTGGTTCCACTTTTACCCCTTTTGTTGTCCATGAGCTCATGGTGGACCACGGGAGGGTCCGTCCTCCAACTTTATCTCCCTGTCTATTGTGGTCACTTGCTAGCATGGATCCTGGGGTATGAGTGTTTCAGGTGCCTCTCACTGTCTGGGGCTCCTAGCAACATAAAAAGTACTGCTTCCACTCATTTCACACACTTGTCATAATGATGGACATTTTGCTGTTAACATATATTCTGCCTGACATGAACATTTTAGGCAATTTGGAGACCAGACAGTATCAGCTGACATGCTAGGTTTAAGCTTCATTATAATATTCATTTAAATATGTCATTAATATTAATCCACCACAATTTAGCTACACATGAAGAAGAATTAATTACATATGAGGTGGCTTGCTCAGAAAGAGAACCCATGTTTGCCACAATCCTGCTCTTTCCTTCCTTCCCCTAACCCCCATCTTTTCTCAAATCAGGTTCAATTCCTCTGTTTATTGGCAAATTAAAAGAATACATTTTGTACATTTAATAACAGCTTGGGTTTGCTTCTGAAAGACAAAGTTACTCTAACGTTTGGTATAATAATAATAAGAAAATCTTTTGAAGCTAATAATCAAAAGATTAGAGAAAGGATATCTTTTAATTAATTTCAAACCCTGGACTGAGTATTAAATAGAAACATGAAAGAAAGATTTCCAATTGGAAAGGCTGGTAAGTGAAGAGCATCCCATCTCTCTGGAGGATTACCATTTAATTTTAAACATTGATTTGAAATAAATGATGGCACAATCCCCAAGGAACTGCGTTATTTCAGTTGTAAACATAAGAGTAATGTATAATAAATGAAATATATAACATTCTCCTTGTGGAGTGTTTTTTTTTTTCAACTTTATTGTGTAACCACACTATGGGAATTATGCATATCTCAGTCAAAATGGTAGATTTTTATAATCAGGTTTTTTAAAAAGTATATGGCTGTATCTGTATAATAAACATCGTAGTATTGCTATTGGCAGTTGAAATGCATTCATTATTAATTGGTTGATTAAACAATTGATGTATAAAAATGTTAAGCTTTTGTAAGATGATAGGTGGGAGAGTTCCTTGTATTCTTTCTTCATGGCATGATAGTAAACAATCCCTTGAACTTGCATGATTTTAATTACTGTTTTAACAATTTATATTATATTGCTGGTTTTGATTGTAATTGTTATTTTTGGAATTCGTTTGTTTGTTGGGCACCAAATTGCTGTCGGTTGTGAAACTGCCCTGTGCCCCCTTTGGTGTGAAAAGGGTGAGGTATAAATACAGGAAATAAATAATAAATAAATTGGCAACTCCAGCCTTCTCCAGCACATGTCCAGATGGATTACACCACAAATCTCATAATCCCCAGCCAAGATTCTCAGGAACCATCTTCTGAAGTTGCTTTAACAATGTTTTCAGCCTTTTGGAATCTGGTTATTTCAGACAGAATGCAAGTGGTGGAAATATTTGCAAATACTTTACTATGGGGATGTATCAATTTGGTTTGAAATCCTGTCCAAATGTCAATTGGAATGGAGCAGAGACTTTCCATCCAGAGTTCTCCTTAGTGCTTCCATGGATTTGTGGTTTCTTCCTTCTGTTAATAAAGAAAGAATTTGGTATTTGAATTCCAGCCCATTCAGATTTGTGCATCAAAATCCAGACATCCCATTTTACATTACCATTATTTTGTGTTTCAATAGCAGATTTCAGCACATAATATGTTTTGCAATACATACCTCATTTGTTTTTGCAATACCCTGTGAAGTAGGTTAGACAGTCAGCAAGTAGGCCACCCAGACAGCTTCAAGACCTAACAGGCATTTGACCATTATCAAAGCGTGTGCTCTCTCTGGCATGCCAAGATGTTTTTAGAGTGGTTTATGTTTCATAATAATTGGTGACATTTGGCCAGCTTCCTCATTTTTCTCAGTTATTAAGTATCACATAACTCATAAGTGAGATAAATGTGGCATATGTGCTTATAACCTAATGTTGTATAGTTCCAGAGGACTTCAAGTTCAGAGCATTCAAAACAGCACTATCAGAAACATATAGGGTGAAAAATTCTTTATCCAGCATTTCTCCAAGTAAGGGACCTTCTATGATTGGGTAACATGGCTGAGAAGAACCTTTCCCACACCTTCCCAAGAAATCTACAAAGAAGCTGTGCACTGAAAAGAGAAACCTAAATAGAGGCTGTGCTTTGCATACCAATCAGTTCTCCCAGAGGAGATAATATGTATCTCTGGCTTCTAGTCATTCTTTCCCTACTAACATGGGAAATGAGAACAAAGTAGCACCAACGTGAAATAGAGTACCAACTCCCACGGGTGGATAAATCAGAAGGTGCTATAAAATCCAGAAAAGTGCTAAAAATCCAAGACAATAGATTGAAGTTACACCCCACTTCCAGAGGTATGGGATGAAATCAGGGTCGGCTCAAGGCGGTACGCAAATTACGCTTTTGTGTAGAGCATGCATCTCAGGGTGGTGGTGTGCGTCCCTCTCCCGGCATTAGGAAGTGCGCAGGGAAGGAGGGGCAATGCAGGGCATGCACTTCCTAACGCCAGGAGAGGGATGCGCACCGGCGTTTCCGGGCGCTCGGAAAAAGAGGCCTCATGAAGGGAGCATGCCTTCCTTGCCAGGCTGGGCTCCCAAGGCCCTCTTCGTGCCTCAAAGGAGAGAGAGAATATATATATATAGGGGGGCAGGATTTCGATTCAGGGGGGTGAGTTTTTTTCAGGGGGTTTTTGGGGGGGCTGAGTTTGGGGGGGGCTGAGTCTGAGTGAAAGAGGGTCTACCCTAGCAAACCTTTTGTATGGTTACCCCAATACCCCCATGCATATGAGATATATTGAGCTTGGTGATCAGATCATGATATGAATAAACGTAACAGTTTAAATAATGTACCAGTAAGGCCTTCTCGCGGACCACCGTGAGAATTTCGGAGGGGGCTGAAGCCCCCCACCCCCCCACCCCCACCCCCCGGCTACATGCCTGCTTAGAAGTAAAATCTAGAAGTGATGATATTACCTATAATATGTCATGTCACGGGTAACATTTGCATTTCATTGTTTTGCTGTTCCTGGGAAGATTTAATTTGCTTTCTTGGGGCATTTCAGGGTTCTCCCCACACATATTTTAGGGCCTTTTCTTACTTCAGATTTTTAAAAAATGAAAAGTATCAAGTAACATAAGTGGCATAACAAATTACTTTGAAAATATAACAATAATGGTACTTTGGGGGAGGGGAGCAAAAGATGAAAAAGAAATGAAAAGAAGTGGAAATGAATGAAATAGAATAATTCAAAACTGAAAATACAACTCTGTGAAACTATGTATGGATGATTTTCTAGAAAACAGGACTGATTGTCCAAACATGAGAAGATGGCCTCAACATGTTACCTGTTTTTCATTTAATACACAGAGAGCTTGTAATTCTGCTATGTTGTAATATGAATCATATAGCCACTGAATTGGTCTGGAGAACCCATGCTAATTTCCAATATGCAAATGACAAATTTAAGAGTAGATGGGAGTTTTCAAAATTCAAAAATTAGTGCTATATTAATTGGAATGATAGCCTAAAGACAACTAATCCCCCCCCCCCAAAAGAGAACTACAATTGTACATAAACAGATTGTGCACCTGAGAGATAAATGAGAAGAATTAAAGCCACTCTAGTTAGAAGACATAGAGCAATTGATCCTGACAGTCCCCAACTTCTAGTAGATATTGTGGGGTAAATTAAGTTAGTCTGGTTTAGGACCTTATGTTGCACTCCAGGCCAGAAAGAAGCCTTCTGACTTAAAAACACCACACAGCTGAATAAAAATGAGAGCAGTTTATTGAAGGTAATTTAAAAAGCATCAGCAGTAAAAACTCTCCAAAGAAATAGGTAAATCCAAGTAGGTAGAAAGATAAGCAGGAACAAATAATCTAGGAAACAAATCCATGAACGTACATGAAAAGCCCACACAAAAACTTCCAAGGTAAAACTCCAAACATGAAAACATGAAACCAAACAAGGTATAACGTGAATCTATCCAAGGCAAGGCTGCAAGGTTAGCCACTGCGTCTTGAACCAGATTCAACGTTGCTTCATCTAATCACAGATGCTGTACTTGGCACTTTTATCCCCTAATCTACTCTAAATCCCCACCAGAAACTGGTTTCTTCTCAGCCTTGACCCTATTATCAATTTCTCTCTCAACCCGGCAGAGCGCCTGAGAGCTTGTTGTGCTATTCTGTTCTGTCTGAAAACAAGCCTTCTATCTTCTGGCTCATTAATTTCTGCAGGTGCCGAGCTTTTCTCAGGCTCAAACTCTGGGAATTTTCTGGTAGCAATTCAAGCCCTCTTCCAGAAACCATCCTACCATCCCCAAACTCTTCAGGAACATTCTCAACAGCAAAGGCACTTTGAACAGGAATCCCATTGTCATTCTCTGCATCTAAAGCACCCTCATCATTAGAAACAGCATTGTCATTGTCATTCCCAACATAATTTAAAACAGCATTGTCATTCCCAACATTCAGAGTTCCCTGGTCATTAGACAAATCACAGGCTGAACACCAACACCTTATCACATAGGGCTTCGTCATCCCCCTTTCCCTGTGCTCATCAGTACAGGAAAAGGAGATGAATTGTGCCCATATCACAACCATTACCATTAAAGATGTGTGTAGGGCTCCATGTGAGATTCTGCTGTCATGGGGATCCTGTTCTGACAGCAGCAGAGATGAGTTAAAGCAGCCATAGTTATCAGACATATTCATAGCAAGCACTATAAAAATCTAGCATATATGAAAGAATAGGAATTGTGGTATAGATTAGCGATTAAAACACATAAATAGACCACATATGAAGGCCAGATATAGTGGTGGAACATTATTCCATTCATTGTCTAAAACTTAGAACGTCATATTAAGTGATTGGCAATAAGAATTTATAATCAAATATTGTAGGTTTGTTTTGAATATACTCTTAATGAGCGTTTCCAAAAGTAGAGCAGAGTGTAAGGTACTATGTTGCATAACAGATTATCTTCTAAAATTTTCAATACTCTGGGATAGATTTATAACCACAGTCCTCTAGGACAGCTCTCTCTATGCTCACGGGCTCACACATTCAGTCATGAAGAATAACAATAAGCAAAAGAGAAGAACTGACATGTGAACCAGCTCCAATATATTTATTCTTCTGAGAAAGTCCTTAGAGGGCTGAGTGTGCATGTAAACTATATTACCCTATGCAGAGCAAAGCAAGAATGCAAGCATCTGCAACCTGAAAATATCTGAGCTGGGACTTGGTGCACCTTAAAATTAAAAGGAAAGAGAGAGGCAGAAGTCGAGGGGAGGGGGCTTGTAGTGCAGGAAAAGAGGAGCACAGATAATGATATTCTTGAAATTTTAAATAGGAGGTTTCCTTTTTTAAGCATTCAGATCTAGACATATAAACAGAACACTAAGCTCGATCAGTCCAATTATTATGGCTAATATATTGTTTGGTTTTAAATTAAAAAGAGGTGTTTCATCTTTTAAACACTCTAGGATAAAAATAGAATAAAATAAATGCAACATGTCCACCATATACGATTGCGCTTCAAGCTGTGGTTTGGTTTCAAACTGTGACCTGATAGGCAAATTATGTTAATTAGATGAAAGTGAAATATGCAATTAACTGTGGCCCTTTAACTTATGATAGCTTTCCGTTGTTGCCCTCTCTGGTGAAAAAGTTACCTAACTCTGTCATTTTTCCTCTTTACTCATATCTGACAAACATAGAATAAAACTTAAATTGTAGTGGGAAAAAGAAAATATCCCTTGCAGAAAATGGAAATATGTGTTCCTTATGTGTGTATATACACATATGCAGTGAAGGTTTTGCTCTCTGTCTTATCTTCACATCATTCTTACTGCAATTCAGATTTATTTATAAAGTGTGTGTGTAAAGAGAAAAAGAAGAGAGACTGCATTTTGTGTTTGTAATACAGCTAGAAATTAATCTGTTCTACTTTACAATGAAAAGTAAAATCCTCGGCATACCTACTCAGACACCAGGTGTTGTGTCAGTGTGTGAGCTAGAAAGCACATACTAAGGGCCCTTCCACACAACCCAGAATATCAAGGCAGATAATCCACATATCTGCTTTGAACTGGGTTATCTGAATTTACACTGTCATGTAATCCAGTTCAATGTGAATGTTATACAGCTGTGTGGAAGGGGCCTAACTTACTTGGGGTGAAGCTCAATTGAGTTCAATGACACTTTCTCTTGATTGGCACTGTTTGTTGTTTATTCATTCAGTTGCTTCCGGCTCTTTGTGACCGCATGGACCAGCTCAGGCCAGAGCTCCTTGTTGGCCATGGTCACCCCCAGCTCCTTCAAAGTGAAGCCAGTCACTTCAAGGATAACATCCATCCATCTTGCCCTTGGTCTGCCCCGCTTCCTTTTTCCTTCCTTTTTCCTTCCATTTTCCCCAGCATCATGGTCTTCTCCGAGCTTTCCTGTCTTCTCATTATGTGGCCAAAGTACTTCATCTTTGCCTCTAATATCCTTCCCTCCAGTGAGCAATTAGGCTTTATTTCCTGGAGTATGGACTGGTTGGATCTTCTTGCAGTCCAAGGCACTCTAAGAATTTTCCTCCAGCACCACAGTTCAAAATCATCTATCTTCCTTCACTCAGCCTTCCTTATGGTCCAGCTCTCACATCCATAGATTAGTACGGGGAATACTATTGCTTTAACTATGTGGACTTTTGTTGCTAGTGTGACATCTCTACTCTTAACTATTTGATCAAAATTGTTAAACTGCTAGATTGTTAGACATTCAGTTTTCTTTGTCTAAATATTGAGAATAGATAAGTATATGAAATGGAAGAGTTTCAAAAAATAAATCTGATATACTTTGGCATTGCATTTGTTCTGAAATTCTGGCTATGTCTTGCCTCACTTCACAAAGTAAAATCCCATGACTCTGGATATAATGCAAATAATACAAAAATAAAATATAAATTTCAGAGGACCTACATTCTAATTGTCATTCTAATGCTGCCCATCAGATGCTCACAAGGAGACATTCCAAACAAAGTACAGAGTCAAGTTATTTAAGTCCATTTGCATGGCCATGACCCTGCCAGGAGCCCAGTGCACAATTAAAGCATTTTGATTCAATTTTAACTGCCATGATTCCACTGTATGAAATCCTGGAGTTTGTGGTTTTGGGAAGCATGGGGTGTTTGGACAGAAGATGCTAGATGTTCCTTCTTGATGTGCCACTACCAGGATTCCATAGGATAGAACCTATGGCAGTTAAAGTAAAGTGAAATATTATAATTGTATATTGTGCATTGAAAATTAAGCAGGTTCAGCACCTGCGATACTTCCTTTAATACTTAGATAATATCTAGAGAGCATTCACAACTCCAGTGTTATGGAAGCCACCAGCCGCCATTACTTATATGCCTGTTCCTTTTTATTTCTCATTTGTAGTTGATGACACATAGTGTAAGCTTTCAATGTTAATCCTTTGTTGTCCAATGAAACTTTTTGTCCCAAAAAATGTTTGTGTCTGAAGGACACCATTCAAGAAGAAATTGACAAGTTGGAACGTGTCCAGAAAAGGGTGACCAAAATGATGAAAAGTCTGAAAGTCATGCCTTATGAGGAGCAGCTGAGGGAGCTGGATATCTTTTGTTTGAAGACATGAAGACTTGGAGGGGTTCCCGATAGTTATGGTTCAATATTTAAAAGGTTGTCAAATTGAAGAGGGATCAGGCTTGTTTTCTTCTGCTCTAGAGACTAGAACATGGAACAATGGATTCAAACTGTAGCAAAGGAGATTCCACCTAAACTTTAGGAAGAACTTCTTGATCATTGGAGTTATTTAACAGTGGAATATGCTGCCTTGTGACCTTGTCACACAGCTGCTAGAATTGCCATGCATAGTTGAGAACCCGGTGCCCCACTCCCTGCATCGCCAGGCTCCTGATTTAGGTGATCTCATGAGGCAAAGCATCGACCACGTGGTTTTCCCCCATTGCATCCTATTGCAACACGGGAAGCCTTCCAAGCCTATATCACCCACAGAGACCCACAGGTGGCATTTGATGGGCCGGTGGGCTCCGTGGATGACTAGGGCATAACCAGTGTATGCTGCTGAAATTAGCCCTTTGTGATGAGGTTGCATGAGTGTAGTGAAGTCGGGAAGGCTTTGATTGTGTTTTTCCTGCATTGTGGTCTTTTCCATCTATGATTCTATGATAATATGCTGAAAACTCAGTTCTTAAGACATTCTTTAAGACTCTGTAAAGCCGTGGTTCCCAAACTTATTTGGCCTACTTATTTGGAAATCAATTTTTCTAAGTCTTCTTTCTTTTATGCTTTCACCACCCCCTTACAGTTATTCATCGCCCCAAATGCACCTGTGGCCATTATGCCCCCCCCCCGATCGCTGCAGCACCCACCAGGGGGCAGTAACGCCCACTTTGGGAATCACTGTTGTAAAAGAACTCTCTTCAGGTTACCTCATCTGGACAGAAAATATATACAAGGATGAAAGTCAACAGATCTCACAACCTCTGAAAATGTCTGCCACAGATGCAGGTGAAATGTTAGGAGAACATGGCCATACAGCCCAATAAACCTACAGCAACCCATGAAAGTCAATGGTTAACATCTCCAGTCAAAGTCAAAAGAGCTCTGGAAAGAAACCTCATGCAATCACATACATGCTTTACTTTCTGCCCCAAAACTGAGTGAAAAATGATGTTAAAGCTATAATGAGAGTAACAAAAAATGATAAAATAAGTCACAACAAAATGAAAAGGCCGCCATAGATGTCAATGGGGACTTTTGTGCTTTTTTAGTCTCCATTTGAGGATGAGTGAGGTTTAGGGCACAGGAGTTCTGATCCACATTAGAGTCCAATGTGCTTACATATAATTGTTTGCAGCAAAAATTCAGAAAGACTATTTTTTTACACCATGGCTCTCAAAATCCCTCTAGCCAAGCTGTTCCATCCTATAACTAATTTTTCCAGTTGAGATTCCAAGGAGCTTTTTAATAGGCTGACCTTAACACACTTCCCTTTATTCGTTTTTTTATTGGTTTGATCCACCAAATGGTATTCCTACATAATCCGTACTGAAGAGAATGGAAGTTGGCATGAGGCAGCACTTATTACATGGTCCCTGCTATTCACCTTATAGAAATGAAGAGAAAAGAACAGAACGAAGGTGATACACAAATGCATTCCAGGGCTGATGTTAATTATTTTGTTAATTACAGCACTGGGAAAATAATTTTCTCTTTTTTTAAAAAAAATCTGGAACACATTATACAACAGGAGTGAGTGAGATGTAATTGATGCTGTATAGAAACAGCAGCAACAACAGAAATTGTTAAAAAGAGAGATTTGTGCCAGTGAATATTGGCAACAGCTAAATGGAAATTATAGACTCAAAGCCCATGGTGGAATAGATCTTGAGGCTGTACAGTGTACAATAAAACCTAATAGTTAGAAGCAATTAATACAGCTGCAAAATCCATCGTTCTTTAATCTGCTTTGAATCATTGAACGCAAGTTGAAGATGTTAACTTGAATTATTATTATTTTTAAAGAAAATACGATTCACTGGAGCTGGGCTCAATAATAGCATAAAATAATCAGTATACAATAAATATTACTCCAATGCAGAACCCTTCGAAAATGAATGGGAGTTTAAAAGTCCTTTATAATGTATAAAACTCTTGCATATGGATTGTTGTTGTTGTTCATTCGTTCAGTCGTTTCTGACTCTTCGTGACCATGCCTGAGCTCCCTGCCGGCTGTCACCACCCCCAGCTCCTTCAAGGTCAGTCCAGTCGCTTCAAGGATGACATCCATCCATCTTGCCCTTGGTCGGCCCCTCTTCCTTTTTCCTTCCATTTTCCCCAGCATCATTGTCTTCTCTAAGCTTTCCTTTCTTCTCATGATGTGGCCAAAGTACTTCATCTTGGCCTCTACTATCCTTCCCTCCAGTGAGCAGTCGGGCTTTATTTCCTGGAGGATGGACTGGTTGGATCTTCTCGCTGTCCAAGGCACTCTCAGAACTTTCCTCCAACACCACAGTTCAAAATCATCTATCTTCTTTTGCTCAGCCTTCCCTATCGTCCAGCTCTCACATCCGTAGGTGCATATGGATACTAGTTACTAAAAATGGTGACTCTCTGTCACAACACAGAGTTTCCTAATTGCTTGCTTGGGAGGGGGGTGATTTAAATATAATATATGACACCATCTGTTAGCAAATATAGAGACAGTGATGTTCACAAAATGGTGCAAGGCCACTGTGTTCTCTTCTTCTGTAACAACTCCATAGCTTCTTTTCCCTTTATGGGCCTTGCAAAATAAGCTATATTTGGCCAATGCCTCTTACTAAAAAAAAAAAAATCTCATTTGGGAGAGACTAGAAAGACAGATTCAGAGTGAGGAATATACTTGCCAATATGATATCCAGAAAACAACAAGATGAGATCCAGAAGGAGCTATTTGGGGGTATTTGTTTGTGTTTGTCACGCCCCAGAAATGAAGGAGTCATCCATTACAATTACTCCAGTTGTGCAGTGTCAGAAAATTCCCATGTCCCTAACATAAGTGGCCACCATTCAGAAATTAAAAAAAACTGCAGGCTCTATAAATGAACTCTTAAATTTATTTCCAGAAGCACAAGACCATCTGAATAACCAAGGGTGCAATTACCCTGCAATCAATGCAGTTTGACTCCACTGCCAAGGCCCAATGCTATGGGATCACAGGAGGTGCAGTTTTACCTTCTGTGCAAGAGACTGCTGATGCCTCCCCAAATTAAAACTCCCATGATTCCATAGCATTAGGTCATGAGAGTTAAAGTGGTGTTAAATGGCATTAATGCTATTTTTTTCAAGTCAGGAGCAACTTGAAAAACTGCAAGTTGCTTCTGGTGTGAGAGAATTGGACGTCTGCAAGGACGATGCCCAGGGGATGTCCAGATGTTTTGAATTTTTACCATCCTTGTGGGAGGCTTCTCTCCTGTTCCTGAATGGGAAGCTGGAGCTGACAGAGGGAGCTCACCCGCGCTCTCCCCAGATTTGAACCTCTGACCTGTCGGTCTTCAGTCCTGCTGGCACAAGTATTTAACCCATAGTGCCACTGGGGGCTCCGGTGTATATGCACACTAGGACATTTTTTAATACCTATGCAATCAGCCAACCAATGAACCTTCGATAGGCTTGTACTCTCCTGTGAACCCTTAACAAAGACAGCAATACATCTGCTATGAAGATTTGTAACTACTCAGAGCTTCCTCAGACTCACCCAGGATTTAGCACATCAAACCTTTGCCTTAGATTCTAGTAGAATGGTCAAATACAATGCATTATTACAAACTGCTGCTGCACAGGGTCATATGATTGAGTATTCTTCCATACCACAAACAAACAAATAAATACCAAGAAATAAAAACTATCCATACAGATAGATGTGCAACATATCAAAACAGAAGGATTCTAGTCAACTTTTCTCTGTTGGTGTGCAGGTATATTTCTATTCATTTTGTGATGTATCAACAAAGGTTTCATATTAAAAATATTCTGAAGCAGTTTATCAACATTTCCTTTAACACAAGTTAGATAAAGTGCCATTGCTGTCACCTCTGAGAGATCATTCACCATTGCCATATACATGTATACTTACATACATACACCACACATTACTATTAGTGTAGCCCAGTAGTTATTTGGCACATTTGTGCTGGCACTTCAGCATGGCTTGTTAGACTCACAAGATCAAATAAATGATATCATTATTATTTCACTTATTTTGAAAGAATCCAATCCTCATCTGCAACTAGGGCTTAGAAAAGTAGCCTTTTTGGTTGACATATCTCAGTAACTTAAGGCATTATAACTACTGGTCACAGTGGCTGTAGAATTCTAGGAATTGTAGTCTTACTATTATATGAAGTAGTATACCATCTCAAATTATCTCTGCTCACCCATTAAAATGTGGGGTTTTATTCAGCTGTGTGGAAGGGGGCTCTGAAAGACAGCTTCTAGCACAATTGTTTTAGGTCCTCCAGTAGAATGCATCTATTATCCTAGAAATACCCAAAGCTGGAGCTGAGCTAATCTATCAGAGGAAACAATCTTGTCACATCTTAAAGATTACTTGGGGTGTTGTGGGGAAGGCTTTCATAGACCAGTATCTACCTCATCAGATGAGCAATAAATATATTGACTTTAAGGTACCACCTTGTAGACCAATCTCCTTCAACCTCCTCCTGCCACTTCAGTTTCAGAGGTGGCCTTCTGAAGCTGTATTCCAGTGATAGTCAAAAAATTTCACTCACAGGTCTTGTTACCCGTACTAAACATTGTTTTTCCAAGTGATGCATGCAAGGGACTAGATGGCCCATGTGGTCTCTTCCAACTCTATGATTCTATGTTTAGTAGAGATATTTCAACACCTTTGGGCTGAGAAAGGCGGCATCAAAATGCAGTAAATAAATAGATACATAAATAAATAACACTACACCTGCAAATTCAGCAAAATGACATCATAGCAAAGGGGGCATGGTTATCTGAGGAACCCTGAATATTAGGGTCCTGTTCAACATCTTTATTAATGACTTAGATGAACAGTTAGAAGGTGAGTATCAAGTTTGCAGATGACACCAAACTGGGAGGGATAGCTCATACCCCAGAAGACAGGAGCAGAATTCAAAACAATCTTGAATGGGCCAAAACTAACAAAATAAAGTCCAACAAAGAGATCTTGCAATACTCCACTTAGGCAGAAAAAATAAAATGCAAAGATACAGAAAGGGGGATGCCTGGCTCGATAGTAGTACATGTGAAAAGGTTCTTGGAGTCCTCATGGACAACAAGTTAAACATGAGCCAACAATATCATGTGGCAGCAAAAAAAAGCCAATGGGATTTTGGCCTGCATAAATAGGAGTATAGTGTCTAAATCCAGGGAAGTCATGTTACCCCTCTATTCTGCCTTGGTCAGACCACACCTAGAATACTGTGTCCAATTCTCGGCACCACAATTGAAGGGAGATGTTAACAAGCTGAAATGTGTCCACAGGAGGGCAACTAAAATGATTAAGGGTCTGGAGAACAGGCCTATGAGGAGTGGCTTAAAGAGTTAGGCATGTTTGGGAAGTCTGACTTGGCCACAGTGGTCCATTCTCTGGTTACATCCTGAATAGATTACTGCAATGCTCTCTACGTGGGGCTGCCTTTGAAAACCTCTCAGAAGCTACAATTAGTCCAACGGTCGGCAGCCATGTTGTTAACTGGAGCAGCGTACAGGGAGTGTACTACTCCTCTGTTACACCAGCTCCACTGGCTGCCGATCAGCTTCCGAGCACAATTCAAAGTGCTGGTTTTAATATTTAAAGCCCTGAACGGCTCTGGCCCGGATTACCTGTCCAAACGTAACTCCTGCTATGAACTATCACAAAGCTTAAGATCGTCAGGAGAGGCCCTGCTCTCAATCTCACCACATTCACAAACGTGGTTGGTGGGGATGAGAGACAGGGCCTTCTCAGCAGTGGACCCCCGTCTGAAACTCCCTCCCTAAAGACATCAGGTTGGCCACCTCCCTCCTGTCCTTTAGAAGACAACTGAAGAACTGGCTCTGGAACCAGACTAGAGAGGAGCGGCAATATGAAAGAAAATTTTGGACATTGCAACACTGGATTCTCCCGGCTTGGCTTTGGTGTATTGGCATGTTAATTTATTGTTAATGAATTTATTTGTTGAATCTGTATAATGTTTTAAATGGATTTTATTGTTTTAATTGTAATTTTATTGGTGTATATGCTGATAGCATCATCGAATACTTATGTAAGGCCGCCCTGAGTCCCCTTGTGGGGAGAAGGGCGGGATAGAAATGTATGCAATAATAATAATAATAATAATAATAATAATAATAATAATAATAATAATGTTTAGCCTACAGAAGAGAAGGCTGATAGGAGACATGATGGTCATGTATAAATATGTGAGGGGAAGTCATAGGGAGAAGGGAGCTTGTTTTCTGCTGGCCTGGAGACTAGGACATGGAACAATGACTTCAAACTACAAGAAAGGAGATTCCACCTAAAATTAGGAAGAACTTCCTAACTGTGAGAGCTCTTCAGCAGTGGAACTCTTTGCTCTGGAGTGTGATGGAGACTCCTTATTTTGAGGCTTTTAAACAGAGGCTGGATGGCCATCTGTTGGAGGTGCTTTGAATGGAAATTTCCTGCTTCTTGGCAGGGGGTTGGACTGGATGTCCTCGAAGTCTCTTCCAACTCTATGATTCTATGATATGGATCCTAGACTGAAGAGTCCCTACTTCTGTTGTAGGGGCAATGGTGTCTCTGTTATTGATTCATCTCTCATCTTTCTATTAAAAAGTATATATCCCTCTCCTGCAATTTTGGCAATTACTGTCACTGTTTGCATATTTTAAGACAAAGAAAAGAAACCTTGGGCTGTTCATGTGTTGTTTGATTCCATCAGTCTAGCGATTTTGGCCAATAGCAAAAAAAAAAAAAATGGGAATAGCAGTATTTCAGCATCAGAGGGCTTTTGGTTCCTCAGCCTCATTTTAAGAAGTTATAAAACCAACACATTCTTTTTTTCAAGAAAACACTATGGTTTCACCATACACATACATACACAACTTGGAACAGTTTATTACAGCTCCAACAACCCACAGCTAGCATTGCCACTCAGAGCTACAATCCAAAAGGCAATGTTTTTAAGATCTCCATATACAAATACGTATGCATATTCACAATGTTGCTAAAGTTCCACTGAAATACAGAGGAATTATTATTTTTGACCTTTGAAAAAGAGCCAGGGCAATTCTAGGCTGCATCAAGTATCCAGAACAAGGGAAATAATCCAGAACAAGGGAAATAATAATACTACTCTATTCCACTTTGGTAAGTGCACATCTGAAATATAGTTTCCAGTTTGAGAAAGTTATGATAGTCACCAAGATGGCCAATGGCCTGGTAACCAGCCCCGATCAAGAATGGCTTAGAGATGTTTACTTCTGAGAAGAGAAGGCTGAAAGCTGAAACGATAATCACATTCAAATATTTGATGGAATGTCATGTAAAAGAGGAGCAAACATGTTTTATGCTACCCCAGAGATTAGGCACAAACCAAAGGATTCAAATTACAAGAAGGGGGATTCCTAAACATTGGAAATGGTGGCGGGACACTTCATCACAGAGCTGTTCAATGTGGAAAAAAGGCAAAGATCTTCCTCTTTGGAGATCTTTACACACTGGTTGGATGACCATCTCTCAGAAGTGTTTTAGACCTCACAACCTCTGAGGATGCCTGCCATAGATGCAGGCGAAATGTCAGGAGAGAATGCTTCTAGAACATGGCCATACAGCCCAAAAAACCTACCACAACCCAGTGTTTTAGTAGTTTATTCCTGCATGGCAAGAAATTGGACTGGATGGTCCTTGTAGTTCTGACCAACTCTATGATTCTTTGAAAGAGAGCCGAGGCTATTCAGGAATTGTCTTATAAAGCAATTCAGTGTTTTGACTACAAGTATATCTATTGTTCCTAACAAATACCCAGGAGAGGGCAGTAATGATTCAACCATTTGCATTCCTAAAGGTGAAACTACCACCTCCACCCTCCAGGAAGCAAATTCCTCCCTGAGATCCAGTGGGTGCAATTTGTACCTGCTTTTGCCCTCGGGGTGAAATCAAGCTGAGATATCTTTCTCTTTTCTTGTTAATTATTAGAAGAAACATTTGTCTGCCAACCCACGAAGTGACACACAAGAAATAAAGACATAACACCAATGCTTGGATTCAAATTGGGCAACTTTTATTTAACGTTACCTATTTAAGTTCCTAACCTAACTCAAGGGTGCAAGGAACTGGTGCAACCTAACCCAGGTAGTATTCCTACCCGATAACCACAATATTCCGGGCGAAGCACCTGGGTTTCGGTAATCAAACCGTATCACCCCAAGGGAAAGGAATAAGGAGTCTCTTTCAGAGCTCTTGTATCGAGACTCCTTCCAATCAAAGGCCATTTAACTACCCTCACCTTTTAAACAGGAGGTGAGTGTTTGACTTAACGGCCTTTCACCCCTTAAAGGGGTGCCCTAGGTGCACACCGACTAAAGGAATTTTCTATCTATTTATGCCTGGCCTATTTAAAACAACGCCCACTTTCTCTATCTAGCCCCTAAACAGTATAGGGTAGGCAAAAAACCTCCCTTAAAAAACAAGAAGAGGAAAAAATTCCTACCCGGTTCCAAAGGCAACCTTACGATATACTGTTACTGGGCGGGAGTGGTGGGCCAGCGTCCAGGCACAGAATGAGCCTGGGAGGGGGCCTGGCCTGAACTGCAGGCCACGCCCCCGGATATTCTGGAGGGTTCTATCAGAACTCCTCCCTGCCTCGTGTGAGGCAGACAAATGTTTTTTCTCTCTCCCCATTTCATGGGGAGAGGAAAACTATTGTCTGCCAACCCACGAAGTGACACACAAGAAATAAAGACATAACACCAATGCTTGGATTCAAATTGGGCAACTTTTATTTAACGTTACCTATTTAAGTTCCTAACCTAACTCAAGGGTGCAAGGAACTGGTGCAACCTAACCCAGGTAGTATTCCTACCCGATAACCACAATATTCCGGGCGAAGCACCTGGGTTTCGGTAATCAAACCGTATCACCCCAAGGGAAAGGAATAAGGAGTCTCTTTCAGAGCTCTTGTATCGAGACTCCTTCCAATCAAAGGCCATTTAACTACCCTCACCTTTTAAACAGGAGGTGAGTGTTTGACTTAACGGCCTTTCACCCCTTAAAGGGGTGCCCTAGGTGCACACCGACTAAAGGAATTTTCTATCTATTTATGCCACGGATTAGGGGCAAATGTCAATTTCGCCCCTATCCCCCACCAATTCCTCTAACACCCCTCTAATACCTTCCTGCAAATTTAGCAAAAATCGTTGGTTGCCCAATTCGGATAAGTGCACTCCATCACCACGATATAACCTCTCATCATCTCGTGTGATATTTGGATGTGCAATATAATGACCCCTCTGATGGATCATGAACACCCGCATGGCCCGGTTCACTCGCTTCCTGGCTTTTTCGAGCCTTCCCACGTCGCCTCCTCCGAGCCACCTGCGACGAGGTATGATAGCGGACCACACGACGTGCACCCCGGGCCATGCCCACCAAATTTTTCGTATGTCTGCCCGTGCTTGTAAAAAGAGGGCCTTGCCTGTTAACAGGCCCAAATCGTTACCACCGAGGTGGATAACCAACACATCGGGAGGCAGAACACTCCCGGCATTAAACAACAAAGGGCACAAACCGTCCCAACGCAGGCCTCTCCTTCCTCTCCATTCCACCGCTGCCGTGGAAGCGAGACCCAAATGCTGACCAAAGGCAGTCCTGTGGGCCTCTCTCCCTGCCCAAAAGACGTAACTGTGTCCGCAGACCAGGACCCGACTTCTATGCGCCAGCCTGGAGAGACCTGCAACGATAACAACATCTAGGATGGAACTGACCGTACGTAACCTCTGAAGGCGCCGGACCTCCATCTACCTATGGCTTTTATCTCATCCTTGTCGTATCCCAACGCGGATGCTGCCGTGGCGGCACCAATCCTAAAGGAGTGGGTCCCGAATTTAAGGTGCCCCATCCCCAACAGGTCCAGCGCCTTAGCTGTGATGGTCCAAAATTGGTACTTGGTCAGCGGCTTTCCATCCTGATGGGAAAAGAGGTAACCTTTACCAATGCCCCTGAGTGCCGCAAATTGTGTCATGGCCACCACTGGGCAAAGGTCCTCTTCGCTGCACTTTAGCAGCCGGATCACCTGACCCTTAGCTTCCTGGTCAGTTTTGGAAGCCCTAACTCTGATTTCCATACTATCCTGGAAAACCTTAATGTCGGAAATCAACAGCGCACGGTGTGAGGTATCGCTCTTGGATAATGCCACCAATTCACTCACCCGAAGTGCTCCAAAAAATGCAGTCAAAGCTGCAGAATGATATAGAACCTGTTCGTAATATGAAGTGCACAATCTGGGCCACAATTGTTTCAGACCCTTCAAAATTGCGGGTGTCATCGGCTGCCGGTCGTCCCTGGGATGCCCTCGCTGCCTGGACCAACCCGTTAAGAATTTATGTATTCTAAAGTCATCAGTGGGGTCGCTAAGGCCCTGGGCCTTGAACCAATATGCGAGTGCTGACAACTTAGTTCGAATGGACTGTGGTGCTAAGCCTCTCCTCCTGTGGTATACACAAAACTGAGCGATTTGCTCGTAGGGGACTGGCATAGTTTCGGGCAGGTTGTACTGATGTCTAAAATCTAGAAATTCTTGAACCGCCCTAGTGTATGACTTCCTAGAGCTGGGTGCTAAAGCCATGCTCATACCTAAGGCCGTCTCGTCACTCCAACCTTCCAGAGATGGTCCGGCATGCGCTCTGGAACTGTGTCCGCGTCGGGAGCCAGCTGTCTGAAACGCTCCATCTGGAAACGAGACAAAGCGTCAGCCAATGCGTTATCGAGACCAGCGACGTGGAATGCCCGAAACAATATGTTAAGTTTTAAACAGTGTAAGACAAATTGTCGGATGGCACTCATGACCCTACTTGATTTAGATGTCAGTGAGTTAATGACCTGAACTGTGGCCATATTGTCGCACCAAAAATGAACCGTGGAGTTGGCAAATCTGTCAGCCCAAAGGGTGACTGCCACTAAGATAGGAAAAAATTCCAAAAAGGTTAAATCCACTGTTATTCCTAGCGCATGCCAATGGCCTGGCCACCTTTCTGCGCACCAATGTCCTTCAAAATACACTCCAAATCCAACTGACCCTGATGCGTCGGAAGACACTTGAAGGGCATTTTTAATCATCAATTCTTGACGCCAAAACGAGATTCCATTAAACTGGCGCAGGAATTGTAGCCAAACGGACAAATCAGCCCTAGTCTCTCTTGTCAGCCTAATGTGATAGTGGGGCAAAGTTACTCCAGTGACAGCTTCACACAACCTGCGCAGGAAGGCCCGTCCGGGCGCTATGACCTTACAGGCGAAATTTAGGTGACCAATTATTTGCTGGAATTCCCTTAAAGTCGCCTTACGCCGCTGTAAAAATTGACCTATCCTGTCAATCAAGGCCGCGACCTTTTCCTCAGGCAGCCTCGAGTATTGGTTGACTGTGTCAAGCTCTATCCCTAAGAATGTCAAAACAGTGAGGGGGCCTTCGGTTTTTTCCTCAGCTAAAGGTACCCCTAGGTCCCCAGCTAGCTGCTGAAAAGCGCGTAGCAGGGCACCACAGTCCCCTGATCCGCCTTTTCCCACGAAAAGAAAGTCGTCGAGATAATGTGCGACTCCTCCGAGGCCTGAGTTTTCTTTTATAGCCCATTCAAGGAATGTACTAAACGTCTCGAAAGCGGCACAAGAGACTGAACATCCCATGGGCAACGCCCGATCGCAATAAAAAAGGCCCTGGAACTGGAATCCTAACAACTCAAAATCAGCCGGATGTACTGGGAGCAACCTGAAGGCAGATTTGATATCGCACTTCGCCAGCTCTGCTCCCGGTCCATACTGCCGCACTAGCCGCACCGCTGCATCAAATGACGTGTAGTTAACAGAACATTGTTCGTCGGGAATGGCGTCATTCACCGATCCCCCCCTCGGATAGGAGAGATGATGAATGAGGCGATATTCACCGATAGCTTTTTTGGGTACTATTCCTAAAGGGGAAACCCTAAACTGAGGCGTGGGGGGTGCAACAAACGGACCCAAAACCCTGCCTTCTTTAACCTCTTTGTTTATTTTTTGTTGAACTATATTTTTCAGGCCTTTAATCGATTTCAAATTGGGTGCCAAACAAGGAGAACGTGGCCCGAGGGCCGGGATTCGAAAGCCCTCTCTAAAGCTGCCCAGCAGATATTCTGCTGCCGCTCTGTCGGGGTATCTTTGTAGCCAACAACTAAGCGGACCCACCCTGATTGGGCTGGGACCCTTTTGGAACATTCCCTTGTCCTGGGTTGTTTCTGTTAAACTGCGCGGCCCTTGGCCCGCCCCCCGTTGATTTTGCCTTGTAACAACTCTTGGTGGAGTGGTTACCTTGACATCTTGCACAGGCGTGCTGGTACTTGCAATCTGTGCGTGCACAAACTCCGCGAGCTGCATATCCCCAGCACATCCCTGTCTGTTTTTGGGGCTGCTGTGCTGGGTTTCCCTGCCGAAAGGGCTGCCTCCCTTTGGCGTTCTGTATAGTATGACCACTATCAGCTTTCTCACCAGGGACTGCCCTGGTTGTATTCATCACCTCCATCCACAGTTGACTGTCGATGAGGTCCCATCTCTTATCGGGCTTTGTGGCGGCTTCTGAACGAAAGCGGCTATCGTAAACCAGCCACGCCTGGCCGGTATAGTTAATATAAGCCCCATAAATTATGTTTTGATATTTAAATAGGGACTTGGCCCTATACGGGTGAGCTTCTACTAGCAGGGATGCGTATATGGTATAGCACGCTATCCAATTTTTCCAATTTTGCTCGACCCGCCTTTTCTTCAATTTCTCTTTTCGCTCTTCATCCATGTCGTCTTTTTCCTTTTTATCTAATTCTCTGAAATACAAGGAAAACATGTCTATATACTCATTCCTGAGTATCTTGTCTATGGTTTTCTGCGATAAATGGGCCCCCAAGGATGCGGAGGCTGCCGTAGTAACTACCGACAGCACCCATTTATCGGTTCCCCAATATTGATTGTCGTCTCCTGACCTAGCCATTTCCAATGTTATAGGGGCCACTAAAGGCGGTTGAGGACCAGCTTTATTAACTGCAGGTCCTGCTAGTGCCAGAGCCGTACTTTGGAGTGTAGGTGTAGTGGTTTGCGCCTGGCTCAGGCCCCAAGGCCAGACCAGTGTATTGTTACCTGTGGATGTCGATGGCCCGTCCATGATGTCAGTTTGCATGGAAATTTGCCCTATTGCCGCCGTCTCCAGCATAGCTGGTGCCGCCACTGGAGATGTTAAGCTCGGATTCGCGGCCGATGATGCTGCCGCCCTTGCAGGCTGCATTGTTGTAGTGACTGGTTGTGCCCGAGCAATGGCTGGGGCAGCTTCGGCAGGGGTTGGTGCTGATGCGTCACCAGACGACACCTGAGCCTGGACCACTTGAGGTTGATCCACTGTCGGTGGTGGGGGATCTTGTTCCCTCTCCCTGGATTCCGGTTGGCCAGGCCCGTCCCCAACACCTGTCGCAGCTGCACGGCTGGCCTCTAAAGCAGACATGCGAGAAAGAAGGTGTTTAAAGATCAGCTTTCTACTTGCCCGCCGCGCCGGGCGCAGCCCCGCCTCCCTTGGAGCCAACCCTCTTTCCCTTTCAAATCTCTCCATCCTGGCCATCAGAGAATTTAGCTCCTCAGCTGAGACGTCCTCCTCCTCCGAAGATGATTCGTTGGGAGGGAGGGGACGCTTAGCCGGAGTCTTCTTGGCAGGTCCCTTTCCTTTAGGGCCGCCCACATTCTTCTTTGGCGCCATCCTGAAAGAGAATTGATGACAAACCCGTTATCCGAGGAACCGAATATCTTTGGTCCACCCTGTGCTCCCCTAATACCGCGTTACAAGTCTGCTTGCCAATATTGATCTAATCACATTTGCATGTATCATCAATGATACATCAGAAGCTGGGACAAACAACTGGGAGCTCACCCTAACTAACTGGAGTCCTCAATGATATATCAGGAGCTGGGACAAACAACTGGGAGCTCGTCCTAAATCACTGGGTCAAATTTTTTTTTATTTATTTTATTATTATTATTATTATTATTAAGAACCCATACTACCAACAGGCTATGGGAGTCGAATAAAATTTCTTATTTTTTATTTACTTATTATTATTTTTTCTCTCTCTCTCTCCTCTCTCTCTCTCTCTCTATATATATATATATATTTTATAGTTCCCCTAAGGATGAAATCAAGATGGCGCCGCTTCTTTTAAACAAAATGGCCGCCCCTACCATGTGGCCGAAAACGAAACTAAAACAATGGCGGGGAGGCAACCCAGGGCCTGTACTAGCCTGCAGCGCCATCCTTTGCAAAAGCTCTGTCTATTGCTCTATTCATCCCAACGCTAGGGCTGACAGCGGAAGCTCACGCGGCTCCCCAGCCTCGAGCCTGTGCAACACGCTCAGCAACTCAGTGTTTAAACCCCACGTACCACCGGGGCCCTTGCATGTATCAAATGCCGGGTTGCCGAAGCCGGGGAGAGCTTAAGCTGCTCCCTGGCATGCAGCGCGCATCCCGGCCTGGAGGCCCGCCGACCACCCGGGCAGGAAAAATCGAAAGCGGGCCCCTCGCATGCAACTACGCACACGGGGCTGCCACGTGGCACGCTCCCGCGGGCGCTCCGAGCCACGCTGCAAACCGAACGCCACGCAGGCCCGCCACGCGCGGCACGGGCATGCCGGGCCACCGGCCCCGCCCGCAGCGGCGCCGAACGGAGCAGGCGGCCCGCGTTCAAAAAGGCCGTAGGGGGGAGGGGAGGGGGGGGCAGAGAAGAGGCAAGTCCCCCCTCCCACTCCCCACACCCGCCGACCCCGGGGCAGCAAAGAAAACCACAAACGGCGAGGGGAGGGAGGCGCGCGAATCGCGCGCGACCAGCCCCCAACCCACACGCCAGAGAAAAACAAAAGGGGAAACGAGGCTGGGCACAGGGGAGGGGGGGGGGAGGGCGGCACAAGCCGGAGCGCAACTCTCTAAACCCCCAGCCCAGGCCCCAAAAGAGCAAGCCTCTCGCCTCGGCCGAAGCTCCGAGGAGTCAACGAGGGGAAGAAAAAAGGGGGGGTGGAGTGGGCAACGGGGGATGGCAATGTTCCCCAAACCTGCCCTAAAAGGGGCACCCGGGGGTGGAAGCGAAGCCCACACCCCCCCCCCCCCGGGGTCCCCGCTACCGACCTGAAGCGCCTCCTGGTCTTCACTATTTTCGACTTCGGTCGCCTTCTTTGTCTTTCAGTCTTCCTCTCCTCTTGACTCGATGGGATCTTCTCTCTTCCTCGTCTTCTTTCCAGGGCCCCTGGTCCTGGAGCTTCTTCTGCGTCCTTCTTCACCAGCGTCCAGGCACAGAATGAGCCTGGGAGGGGGCCTGGCCTGAACTGCAGGCCACGCCCCCGGATATTCTGGAGGGTTCTATCAGAACTCCTCCCTGCCTCGTGTGAGGCAGACAAATGTTTTTTCTCTCTCCCCATTTCATGGGGAGAGGAAAACTATTCCTTCTAAAGGTAGCCAGAGTTTTTATTTTGAATCTCCTCACCCAGACCTTTCTGAAACTGAGCAGATCACACTGTTGTGGAATTATAAGGATGCACTATTTCCCCAAAAAGCCCAGTTTGAGGAATTCATTCTGTTTCTTCACCTTCATTGCTTCCAAAGTGAATATTTGAACACCACCCACTACAAACACTCTCTTGGAAACAATTCAACCTTACTTGAGTTTTAAAAAACAAACAAATATAATGATAAAATGTATGCATGGAATGGCTTTTTGTCTAATAGTTTTTAATTATGTTCTTAATTCAAACACTTTAATATTTTTGCTGGGAAGATTATTGAATTATTAATTATTAATGGAATACAAAAACTAGCATGGATATTTTTAATTTTATGTTATTAGCATTCCCCCAGTTCACCTAGGATATTGATAGATTTCTATTATGTAAGCTACAATTAGAAATGTGCAGGGGAGGGGGCGGGAAGAGGTGCTATGTATGATCTATCAAACAGTCTAGATTTCTAAAAATTGATTTTCCTTTTAATCTCTTCATTCTTGTACACAGACTCAATGGTGTGGCTTACCAATCCCATTTCTGCAATATAGTTGATGGATCTGGCCTACCATTTTTATGGCAGTAGTGAATGTGGTTTTGCTGCTGTCCTTACGATGGGCAAAGGAACTATTCGAGAAATGAGAATGAGTTCGGAATGGTTTATAGTAATTCTAATCCTTCCCCCTACCCTACTCAGAGACATATCCCATCAGATCAGTCTGGATATGTTTTTAATGCATTTCCCAGTGATGTGATTCCAAGCAGAAATCAGCCCAAACAACACAGTTTGGTCTTCATTGTATCCTAATTAATACTATAATGAGCTTCCTCCGATAGCCAAATCCTTAATCAGCCCTATCAAAACTATGTCTGCTCAAAGAAAGGCTCGTGTTAATTCTACTTAATTCCTGACAGTGGCTAAGCACCATTAATACTCCATAATTTCATTGTGTGTTATTGTAATCATATCAGCATATATCTCTGCAGCTCCAGAAGGCTCTGTAGGCTGTGGGTGAATTATCAGTCACGTGACGCCCTGCTCAGAGACTATCTTCCATCACAGCCAGACCTCCCTGCCCTCCCCACAGTCAGTAGCCTAAGCAGGTATTAATAAAGGTCTCCTTTTTAAAATTGCACTGCTCTAAATGGTCTTTAAGGGACCCGGCGGTAATCTCAAGATCCCTATATTTTAGCGGGAAGGCAGGACAGAGGAATTAATAAGACCTCCCCCCTTTCCTTTCCTTTTCCCCTCTTTCTCTGTGTAAACTGCTCCCTGCTCTAAGGCTATATCCTGATGTCAGGGCACTAAGAGAATTTTAAATGCACAGATGAATTGTTTGTGTTGCGAAAGCGAAACAGGGGGCAAAGGCTAAGAGACTTGAGAAAATTGAAAGACTGCCAGGGAAACGCCAGGATGCAAATAGCAACAAAACAGGGATAAATGCTCCTGCTCACATATGCAGGAGTTCTGCAGGAGGAGGAAGGGGGAAAGAGGTGGGGGGAGGAAAGGTTATTAATTTTCACCAGGCTGTATCTTACAGCTGGTAGCTCAGCATCACTTTTTGGTGTAATGAAAATGGTCTGAGCAGAAGATAAATGGTTCATAAAGTGGACCATTTAGATGCAATCGAGGCTCAATCTGGCCAGTGACTAATCACGTCCCCCCAGTAAAGCTGAATTCCTCTAACAGACTTTTTTTTTTCCTGCTGTACCAGTGAATTGTAGTCGGGTCTAAGTTCAAGGCAGGCAGAGAATTATCTTGATTTATTAGAGCACTGCCTGGCTGTGCCACTCTCCCGGCTGTGGCTTTGTGGGCTTCTGCCCTGTTGCTGCCGGAGTGTAATTTTTACTGTTCCCTTGTGACTAGTACACAGCATCATTTTCAGCCGAGAGAAAAATGGGTTGCTTTTGCACCTGTAATTTTTCTTCTTTCGCCCGCTGAAGGTATATAATATATCTCTAAAGTGCGTAATAAGTTTCTGAAAAACATGTTTTTAAAAGAAATTGATTTCAATGGTTTATAAGCCTGAGCGAGGCCGTGTAAGGCAATGTACCCAATTGCAAAGGTATGCTTGGCTGGAGGAAGCAGACGTCCTCTCCCCTCCCCAACCCTGATTTCCCATCCCCAAGTCCCCATTGATTCAGGTCCCAAGTCCAAAGTCTTGCTTCTCAAGCTATAACCCCTCCTGGCTATGACTTTTAAAAAATATGGTTATATCGACTCACTGGTGGTGTCTTCTTCCTCCCCCTTCTCACTACCATTTTATATTTAAAGACGTTTAATTGTTAGGGGAAGGATCGTTCCAGATATCAGAGGGCTTTGTGGCATTTCTTCAGCATTCCTTTGCATGATGCTATTTATTGGCAGTGCAGTGACAGACAGTATGTGAATCCCAGAGAGGTTTCTCATGCATTTAAACCTATGCAAAAATGAATTTATAACAACATGTTGGATAGGCTCTTATTTATTTATTTATTTATTTATTTATTTATTTACTTTGCTTATATACCGCTGTATCTCAAGCCCGAAGGCGACTCACGGCGGTTCACAAACAGTAAAAACAGTAGAAACAGCAGTGGTTCCATACAACATATAACAATTGACTTAACACATTATCCATAAATTACCAATAAGCAATTACAATGCACAATTATTACAAAAAACAACCGTACCCAATCTTCTCATCATCCAAGCGTAGTCCAGGTTTGTTGTCCATTGTTCCATTCCTATGTTCCATTACCAGATTGCACTAAATTACTCAAACGCCTGCACAAACATCCAGGTCTTCACCTTTTTGCGGAATACCATGAGAGATGGTGCTAGTCTAATGTCCGTAGGAAGGGCGTTCCATAGCCGAGGAGCCACCACCGAGAAGGCCCTATCTCTCGTCCCCGCCAGCCGAGCTTGAGAAGCAGGCGGGATGAAGAGCAGGGTCTCCCCGGAAGATCTCAAACTCCTGGTGGGTTCATAGGCAGAGATGCGGTCAGATAGGTAGCTTGGGCCGGAACCGTTTAGGGCTTTAAAGGCCAACGCCAGCACTTTGAATTCAGCCCGGTAGCAGATCGGTAGCCAGTGGAGTTGGCGCAATAGGGGGGTTGTATGCTCCCTGCGCTCCGCTCCTGTTAAAATCATGGCTGCCGAGCGTTGGACTAGTTGGAGCTTCCGAGCTGTCTTCAAAGGCAACCCCTTTGCCTTCTTTGTGCGGATAATTACTATATATACAAGAGTACAAGGCATGGAGGCTGCTCCGTTGAATCCCTAAAGCCCTGTACTCTCATGCTAGCGCTCCCTATGGCACTAGCTCTTAACTCAAAATGCTGCTCGTATGACAAAGCAAAACCCAGGCTGAGCAGCAATTCTTAATTTAAATGCTCTTAAATAAGGATAGTCTTAAGTAAAGGTTCCTCCTGTGCTCATGTATAAGGTTAGAAATTTTAGTCAAAAACTCAACCCAAAAAACCTGGGCCAACATATGCATAGGTGAATATAAGTACTATGCATTATATATTAAAAAACTGTCCCTTTAGATGCACCAATCCCCTCAATTCTCTCCACTGTGGCACGACATCTGGCATTTTTGAATGCCTGAGTAGGGAAAATGGGGGAGGTGGCTGGCCCCAATGCAGTGCTAGTGATTTCCCTTTTCTGTGGAATGACCTTCATCTATGGATCATATAAAAAACCATAATTTTGCCCCCAAACTTTGCCTCAATTTATACATGAGGCCAGCTTGTTTCAGAGTATATATAGTAGGTGAACTTTGGCTGATATCACCAATGAAATTGGCATCTTCAAAACATCAAGCAAACCACAGATAACTGAGTATTTATTTATTTATTTATTTGTTTCGGACATTTATATCCCATCCTATTGTGACCTCCGCAGAGGGACTCAGGGTGGCTGACAACAAAAGCATAAATATACATCTTAAGTGAAAACAGTATAAAACATTATAAAAACATCATAAAATAGTAAAACAATAGAACAATCACCAGAATTAAATCATTGTCCTACACACAGTCCATTTGAGCCCATCAAAGTTCATTAAACCATAGCTCTACCATCACATGTCTAATCCGCAATGGCCTGACCCCACAGCCAGGATTTCACCTTTTTCCAGAAGGTCAGGAGGGAAGGAGCGGATCTGATTTCACTTGGAAGGGAATTCCATAGCTGAGGGGCCACCACAGAGAAGGCCCTGTTTCTTGTCCCCACCAACCGTGATTGCGATGGTGGGAGGACAGCAAGCAGGGCCTCCCCGGACGATCTTAAGGTCCTAGGTGGTTTGTAGCAGGAGATAAGTTTGGAGAGGTAAACTGGGCCAGAACCATTAAGGGTTTTATAGGCCAATGACAGCACTTTGAATTGTGCTCGGAAGCTAATAGGCAGCCAGTGGAGTTGGCGTAGCAAGGGTGTGCGCACTCTGGATATCCCGTTCCTGTGAGCAACCTGGCTGCCGAGCATTGGACTAGCTGAAGCTTCCAAACAGTCTTCAGAGGCAATTCTATGTAGAGTGCATTGCAGTGAGTATTTTTCATACTAATTTGAAGTCCCCTATATACTGATGTATGTCTAGAAATTTTAGTTTTAAAAAAAAACTTTAAAAAAAAACCTGGGTTGATTTATGTATCAATGAGATACATGGATAAATCTAACTGAACTCTTATCCCAAAAAAATGGAACTATCCTTTTATCTGAGTAGAGTGGAGAAAGTTGAGAGCTTAGTCCATCGATTGTGTGAAAAAAAGGAAAATCTATATGTCAAAGAATGAATTCCTCTTGAGGTATTCCTCTTGAGAGTGATCAGCATTTAAATGTCTATTCATCTAACTTTGGATAGTCAATGCAAAACCCAGGTGCCACAGAAAGATGTACATACATATGCACACATCTTCTTAGCACATGAACCAGGAAGTTTTGTCTTTCTTTAGGATCTACCAAATGTCAAAGACAAAATGCAAGAATAGATATATAGAAATGTAGCAACAGATACATTGCTGTTAGACCTTGTGACGATATTGTAATATCATTGTGGCTACAAAAGTTCACCACCAGTCCTTGTAATTTCATCCATTTTTGTTACGTTTCTTTTTCCTGAGGAGTAAGTAGGAAGCTGTGCCTATCTGATCTAAGTGTGGGATTAATTATTTCAAGGTTGACCTCTCTGTTTTGCTCTTATCCCATTCCTCATCCAGTAAGGGGATCCTTTGCTTATTTCATTTGAAAGAACTCTTCTCTTTGAACAATGCTGGAATCTATAAGGCAGAGTGTAAGCAAAAAGGAAACCTACTCTTGTCTTTGGGTCATGACCACATACATTGCATATGGAACAACTGTTTTTTCCTCCCCCTCCATAAAACAACTCCACATGTTTAAGAGCAAAACTGCTCCTTCTTCCAACTTCCTAGCAATGGACAAAGCTACAAAGTCCTTTGTGAAGAAAATTCTCCATTAATCCAAGTGGCCGACATTATTCTGGATTTCTACGAAGTTTTTTACTGTATCTCTGTCATGATAAGCCATAAGACAGGAACCAATGCCTTTGTCTCTGTTACAACCATTACCATGTTCCAAATAGTTGAAAAAGCAATAAATTGGCCTGATTTGGGAAAGCATCATAGGAAACAATTGGTTCAGGAATTTAATCAGTTGGAGGTATTCATTTTTTTAAAGCTATCTAGTAAAGTGAAAGGGGTTCAAATGGGCAATTCATGGGGGAGGGGGGCAATGCCAGCTAGCTTGAAGAGTTTGAGACATCCTGTGATTATTCTGCATTTATAAATGTATGCATTCCTTTATATTATATCCCTGCAATCAGTGGCTGATACCAGATGAGAAACTCCCTCCTGGGCACACAGAAAACTGGGCAACTTGGAAGGTGCTGAATATACTTTGCTCTGGCACCACGAAATGCAGAGTCAATCTTAAGAAATGGGGCTACAAAGTGGAGCCTGCAGCATGCAAGTGTGGAGAAGACCAAACCACAGTCCACTTACTAGAATGCAGTCTGAGCCCTGCCACATGCACAACGGAGGACCTCTGGTCAAAGGAAATTTAGTATAATGCCAGTTTTTTAACTGTGTTTCTGGGTTTTTATACATTATAACTGTATTCTCAATTTGCTTCTGACATGATAAATAAATAAATATGCCTGCAACATGGAATTTAACTGATGGTCAATATGGCTGGATATTACATACTATTACTGGTATTAACTGACTTACCGTATATTCCATGGTTGGAAATATAAGTATTCACCATATATTATTCAATTGTTATTTCTCACTGCTTTAGCTATATATGATATTTTTTTATCTATTTGTTGACACTGGCAACTATAAAATACAGCAGCTATTGATAGAAGTATAACAACTTATATTATTTATATATGTACTGCCCACTTTCCTATCCTATTCTCCTGTTCCTTTCATCTTTCTTTTTCTACTATTTCTTTTCCTTGAAAAAATCATTTTAAAAACCTTAGTATGTAGCTAATGCAAGTTATAGAGAGAGATCAAGAAAAAAATTAAAAGATTTTATAATTACAATAAGGGAAAACACTCGCCCATACAAATGGAAACAGTTATGTCCAAGGATAAATTTAATGTTTTAAAATACATTGTTTATTTTATTTTTACTCTCACACTCTCTCTGCCTTTTGTATCATATTTAACTAAATTGAAAACCTTCTCTGAAGGTCTGGGAATCACTCCAAAGCAGGTTTTCAGCACTACAGGGAGCTGCATCGGGTGAGGGGAAATAAGAAAATCTTGCCAATGGTGAAGGAATTAAACTCCTATTTATTAACTATTTATTACTATCAGTGAGACTGATAGTAAAAAAATAGAAAGATAAAGTGAACTCCAATTAGAAGAATGGTATAGAAAAGTTTGGACCATAGATAATAATAATAAACTGACTTGTGACATTAAGGTTAAAATGGGAATATGGAAACGAGCATACTTCTGGAAAATATGGGGGGAAATTATAGAATTTGCATTTACTAAAGAACAGGGGAACAAGCCTGCAACAGCAACAATGAAATTCTGGAGATAAAGAATAAGATAAGTTGGTCCAAGTAAAGGTGACACAAAGAAAAGAGAAAGGGTTGGGTGGGGAAGCTAAACATACTCCAGTAATTAGAAAAATTGTATTAGAACTATAAATGCAGTTTATTTTAGATTAGGAAAGTTTCAAACAAAATTAGGTGCTTCTTTATTTTTACTTCTATCATTATTTTATGTTATTAATTATGTAAAATTATGGTATCTTTGCTGACTTTATTTGTTGACTTTAGTAATACGTTAAGGAAACTCCTTATTATGGTGTATTTTCTTGGTGCAGATACTGTTTTATTATATTTTCTTGCATATTTTTTGTTTTTTGTTACTATGTTTAGAATTATGTTTTTTAAATAAAAATATATTTTTAAAAAATTAAATCTTGCCAATGGCATTAGTGCAATATGGCATGTACGTTGTTGAAATCCAGATTGCTGAAACCTATGTTTACTAACGCCAAGGTCCAAACCATGCTTTGAAACATGATCTGTTATTAACTTGCAAACCCTGGATTGTTTAAACTGTGATTCGCTGTGGTAATTGAGACTTATATCCATGGCTTGTCCTAAGCTCATTTTTATAACTTCACACCCTGAAACAGAAGCTGACAGAAACAAAGGAGGCAGGACAAACCAGAAATGCAGAGAATAAATTTCAATTTATCTGACTTGCTGCCAGGCATTTCAAGATTTAAGCAACAAACTATAATATAAAAAACATGGTTTATTAGAGCATGTAGACATGTCATAGCCTGAAACATTTTGTTAGAGTAGACCCATCGAATCAGTAAAATTAGATCTATATGTGACGCACCATTCATCAATGTTTCAATTAGTTTTCTGTACTTGAGATTGATTGAAAGGATCCAAGGCCCATGTATATCTGGGAGATAAATGTGATATAATTGGAGGTGATAATTCACAATAGCGGGCTAGAATATGTAGACTTCAGAAACAGTTAAAGATGTGACTCTATCCAGGACTCCTGAGTGGCCTCCCATCCAAGTACCAACCAACGCTCACCCTGATTATCTTTCAAGGTCAGAAGAGATCTGGTGCAATTAAGGCATGCATATGCCAAAATAAATCTCACTGAGTTCAAAAGACCTTAACTTCTGGGTAAATTGGCATAGGATTGCAGTGTGAGTGAATTAATTCCACATCTCTCCCCCTCCCTTTCTACTTCTTTATAAAATCTCCTTTGAAGATGATCTTAAAATCATTTTGGAGAAACTCCTTATAGATCCGGAATTGACCTTTTCTTTCTTGCTATCAAGATCATTGCACGGCCCTACTTTATCAAAGACAGGCATCATTTTAAAAAGAAGAAAATGGTGTCTCTGGATAGGTAAAATGTATTGGTGATATCTATCTAAATACTAACCAGGTTTACCCTGCTTAGTTTCCAAGATTAGATAGGTTCTGGTGCCTTTAGCATTTTTGGCATAGTCTCTACTAAAGGAAATTGCTAGGATAGAGAGAACCAAAAATTAAGGAGGGAGAGAGAGGAGGGAAAACATTTTGTCTGGATGTATAAGATGCATTGCATCCTGTCAGGTCCAACTATAGATAAAACTAATGGAATTCATTTCTGCAATATGTAACAAAGGGTACTAGTGTTACGATCCAAAATGGAGGATCATTACTAAAGGCTATATCCCTATGAATACTAGATAGTGAGAGAGAGCAAAGAATTACAATTCCATCATACTTCATCCAGGCTATCCTTCTCCCTCCCTTTATTTGTGCATCTTTCTACACAATCTGAGTTTTAGTGTGGCTTGATATCATATAGCATGAGGGGGGAAGTCCTATTTGAACGCTTGCCTTGACCTCTATGTCAATCCAATATTTTAAATGTACCACTCTGAATCCCAAGAAGTGAAAAGTTACAAATCAGTAAACATGGGATAAACTTCAAATCTATCATAAATTTAGTAAGCGGCTTTTAACAAGCTAGCTACAGTCTCTCCCAGCTTTGGTAAGTCCCACAACCCATTTGCATTATATGAATAGTGATGCTGAGCTACCTTAGTTATTATATTCGGGTAAGATGTATAAACTTCCTTGAATAACAGAGGTGGGCAGTTATCAGAGACTGGCAGTTCACCACAATCCTTGTGGTACCCAAATTCCAAAATAAATCTGGCTTCCAAAATATTTGTTTTAAAAGGGATTAGGGGGTAAAATTTGCTATATTGAACTGTTTTACAACTTCATCAGATGGTTTGTCACCTCCATTTCTACACACTTCAAAGACAGTTCAAAGATGGACTCCCACAGAGCCCATCAAACAACGCAGGACTGCTTTCCATGGTTGCTCATCTCTCCAGCGTGGGACTCCATCTCCGCAGCATGTAGGAATAGAAGGATTTCTAAACCGGACAAAAATCGACTCCACTCCATTGCATGGATGTAGAAACACCTTAAAATGGGTATCTGTCCATGGAATAGGAAATAGTGGATTTCTCCATTACACTCCGTTTTATGAAGTGCCTCTCAATTATCTTTCTGTGCATTCATGGTTTAAAGACAATGTGGGTCGCACTGAAATAAGTGGTATTTTCCATCTTCTTTAAAGATAGTACCCTATGAAATGCCATGCAAAAAAGATGGTCCCCCACTTTCTCCCTCTTGAAGTCCTTAGTCTCAAGAGAAACCTACTTTTCAATAAGAAGTGACCAGTTTCCAGGACAATTCCTTGCTTAAGAAATCCCTCTCTTATGCCCATGGGGCCATGAGGGGCAAAGAAAAATCTCCTATGCATTTCATATACAGTAGAGTCTCGCTTATCCAACTTTTGCTCATCCAACTTCTGTATTATCCAACACAGTCTGCCACCCACCTGGATTCACAACCTTTTCAATACATTGCAATGTTTTGGTGCTAAATTAGTAAATACAGTACTTACTACATAACGTTACCATATATTGAACTGCTTTTTCTGTCTATTTGTTGTAAAACATTATTTTTTGTGCTTAATTTATAAAATGTATTTTGATGTTTAATAGGCTTTTCCTTAGTCCCTCCTTATTATCCAACATTTTCCCTTATCCAATGTTCTGCCAGTCCATTTATATTGGATAAGCGAGACTCTACTGTAGTTTTCTTAGGCAAGAAGTTCTCAAATGTGGTTTGCCATCAACTTCTTTTCAAATATAGCCTCCAACATCTAGTATTCATTGGTGATCTCCCATTCAAGTGCTAATCAGGGCTGATCCTGCTTAGCTTCCAAGATCAGATAAGATCAGGTGCCTTTAGAGAACTTGGAGACCCCAAAAGCCTTCATGGGCTAAGTGAATCCCACTCCAAAGTTCCATTATTGCTGATATTTTTATGTAGCATGCTTAAACTAAGCATTTATTCCTTTGTTTACTGTAAGGTATGAAAAGTTTTATAGATAATGTGTAGACAAAAGACACCTATCTTCTAATGCATTTGGCCCATCTAAGGAATTTATTGCATGAGGCAGGAAATTAGCCTTGTAGCTAATGTGTTAGTCCCTATCACACAATGAGGTATGCATCCCACTGCTGGCCTGCCCCCCACCCACCCTCTGTGATTAGCCCATCTCCAGCTGTTAATGTGTAAAACCCACACACACACACACACAATCCCACAATGTTCCTGTCATATAACTTGGTACAATGGATCCCTTCTGCTTTCCTTCCAGCATTCTGACATCAAGAGATAATATTATTATTATTCTCATCTCTCCTCCCCATGCAATTTCCAAGCTTACTGTTTCCTCTCTCTCTCTCTCTCTCTCTCTCTCTCTCTCTCTATATATATATATATATATACACACACACACACACACACACACACACACAACACAACACAACACACATCCCTTTTGTTGTTTTTAAATGCTGGAACTATACAATTGCACTAAAATAAAATAATAATAATAATAATAATAATAATAAATTATTAAGGGACAGAAGTATTGTGGGAAAACAGGATGACAAGGTGTGCAGACATTCAGTCACAGGATCATGGGTTTGGTGAATTAATGCGAAAAGAGGTACGATATCAACACAGTATGTATTCACTATCAACAATAACACATTTGCTGCAGAATAGAAAGTTTGTGTGATAAAGTCCTAAGTCAGTGTTATCCACTATATACTTAGGCACTTCAAACTTGTTTCCCAATCCTTGCTGAACCCAGGGACTGAATCAAGGGACTGAACCCAGAACACTTTCAAGGCAAAGGCTGCACTATGCCACTGAGCTACAGTGAGTTCTTATCTAGCCATTAATAGAGGCGGCCTGGTATCGGTTTCATTTCTGTGTGCTCAATGGACAAATTATTTTTCTTTTAAAAGGATTAATTGCCCTATATAACACCTCGATTGCGTTTCTCCTTCATACTTTCTTGGCCAAATAAACATGCTGTTTTTACTGCTGGAAAGGCAGGTTTTGAAAGATGGCAGAATGTCAGCTCCTGGATGGTTGGTTTCATTTAACAGGGCTACCCATGAATTTATGAACTGTTCCGTAACATCTTCTGCCAGCACCGAATGGCAGTCTTTAGGCAGAAACCCAATGTGTGTTTAGCTATATAATAAACACAGTATTTACATGGTCTGTGGACTCCCGTTAGGAGCAGAAGGGAAAATGTCCACTTTCTACATATCCATTCATTTTGTTTCTTCCACTAAAGGACATTTTGCACAGACTTCAGGGGGTATTGAGAAAGTTATAGGCCTTCATTTGGAAATACTTTTAACTAAACATCTGACAGTGATCTGATTTCCCATCTGCTTCTTGGGTGACACAATGTGCTTTAAGATATTGTTTCCGGATTTTGAAAGGTGCTTTTGTGCGTGTTTGTTTGTGGCTATGGTTTTTTTTATCTTTCTCCCTCTTGAGATGATTGCTGCACCTAAAGAAATTCAGCTCCAAATACAATCGCCTGGTTCATTTCTTAAGCAATAAACAGCAAGCCGGGGAGGGTGCTGAATAAGCATGCTTATATGGAATTTCTCTTTGAAAAGCCCACTCGTTAAGGTCCTATAACACTTCAGTTGATATTTCTGCAGTGCAAACACGATAGTGGGAAATTAAGTTGCCCCAGCAAATTCAGTTTCAGAGAAATTTGTTATGAATCAAATGCCGCTGCTGGCCTTAGAACATTGAATTTCTCCACCAAATAATATCTGAGAAATACCACTTCAGAAGAAATCAGCTCTAAATAATTGATAAATTTGGTTTGTTTAGAAACCTTTTGACCCCTGTAATAGAAAGTAAAAACACATTTCAGTTATTAAAGTCACATATATTCCCTCTGGTAGGGGAAGCTTTTAATTTTAAGCTGGGCTCTGCTGGGGCCATTTGATAAAGCTAGGAAAAATCTTTTCAACTGCTGCTGGAGGATTTGGGTCAGCTTCCCTTGGGAAAATGGCAAAAGATAAATTTGTAGCTTTTCATTTTTAACACATAAGGAAACTTCAGAGATTTTAAACATCAAGACCTATTGGAACTGAAAGACAGACTTTTCCTCCCTCGTCCTCTCTCTCGCCCTTCTTTTCATCTTCTCCCCCAACCCTCCACCCATATAAAATAACTTTACATTCTCTTGTTGTTTGACTATTTTTCTGAAATGTGGAGCTCTAATGGTTTGGCCTTTCTAACACATGCTACTTGAGGCCGTATAAACATTAATTTTAAAAATAGAAATAGTATTTATGATGACTTTTAGCAATAAAGTATATTGTGCAAACTTAACTATTTTAAGGCAGCTGAAAACTGAAATCTCCCTTTCAGAAAAAAATACAATTGGAAATTTGAACATTAGCTATTTTATTGAAAGGATATCCACCTCAAGTTGCCAGTTCAGATACACTGGTCTTAGTGCAAAAGTCAACTGGTTTATTGTCTTTATCCGGGGAGGCCCTGCTCTCGCTCCCGTCAACAGCGCAAATGCAGCTGGCGGGGACGAGGAGCAGGGCCTTCTCGGCTGTGGCCCCCTGCCTATGGAACAAACTCCCAAAGGAGGTAAGATCTGCTCCCTCACTCCTAACCTTCAGAAAAAATTAAAATCATGGTTCTGGGACCAGGCCTTTGGACAATAGATGTATGCAGCTTTTAGTGGGACAAGGACTGGAACGGCGACTCGACTGATGAGATTGTTTTATGGTTTTAATAACTGTTTTGATATTTGATGATGTACTGTTTTTAATATGATATATGTTTAAAGTGTGGTTTTACTATTGTAGTTGTAAGGCATTGAATTTTTACCATTTTCTATGTGTAAACCGCTTTGAGTCCTCCTAGGGGTAAGAAAAGCGATATATAAATACTGTAAATAAAATAAATAATAATAAATTTAGACCTCATATTTTCACCAGGGAGTTCCCATGTAGTGTATATTGCGGTTCTTCTAATGCAATTATCCACACAACAGGTAAATTAGGTTGATTGACAGTGATTGGCCCAAGATCATCCAGGATTTGTCTACACCATCAAAATAATCCAGATTTAAATTGGATTATTCTTCCACACAGTGATATAACCCAGAATATCAAGGCATATAATCCACAATATCTGCTTTGAACTGTGTTATACAAGTCCACCCTGCCATATAATTCAGTTCAATGTGGATTTTATATCGCTGTGTGGAAGGGGCCTCTGACACACACACACACACTATACCTTAATGATATTGTATTGATTTCCACACCCCATATTTGACTTGGTAACCCAACAAGCAACTATGCCAGCTGGGCTCTGCTAGTAAGCTGTATGGCCAAGAAAGCAGGAAAAAAAAACAATTCAGGGACCTATCTACCTTACCTCCACCAATTTCCCAGTGGATTTATTCCACTGGAAAAGATGGTAGATGCAATTCTTGCAAATTCTGTGGCATAAGCAATCCAAAGCAAAAACTTTTTATTCTCTGCAATGAGGCTTTCCTCAACAGGGGAGTGAGTGGAGGCACTGGTGCCCTTTTTTCCAAAAAAAATAAAATAAAGAATACACAATGTCACAATGCATATACCCCAGCAAGCAGCACTAGACATCAAAACTGCCAGTGCTTGTCACCCAGCAATCCATCCATTACCCATTACCCAAAAACTACCCTGATACCCTGAACACATAGCAAAACACACCAAGTGGCCAGATTTTACTGGAAACTGTGGGGTAAGAAGTGAGTTTTGGAATACCATATTAAAACCTAACAGAAGCAATTTCACTACGAAAGGGATCATATATCATATGTCACGATCAAGGATGCTACAAGGTGTATATGGTATTTTTTTTAATCTGTGCAGGCAAGCCCTCAATGAATTTATTGGCTAAGGACAGTTCCACATGCACACTTTATCCCAGGGCTTATCTGGAGAGTCAAATTCTGGACCAGACTTGGAATGATTTTAGCTGCTGCCCTGACCATTCACATAAACATGCTTAGTGTCCACCTCCATTCTCATTGTGGCAGAGGCCAGAGGGTGCAACATAGCTAGTGCCTGACGCTCTTCACCTGGAGTGACATCAGCCAGAGTGCCAGAGCAATGAGGGAGAAGGAAGTGGGGAGGTGTGGGGAGGAGAGGAAAGGAATTGCTTCCCTTCCCCTCTTCCTTCTCCAGTCACCTCAATGCTCCAGCAGACATCTCCCCAAGCAACAAACATGTCCACCACTGCAATGAGAATGGGAAGTAGATGATAAGTGTCATCCCACATCCGTGGGCCACCTGAGCCTGGGGAATGCAAGATAGTTCAGTAAACAGTTGTGGACAGTTCTGTATTAGAACCAGCCCAACTGCTTATAGGGGCCCAAAGTTGTGGTTTGCTCTGGATTCTTGGGGAGAATTCAGATCAAATCACATTTTTTGTCATAGCAGTTCAAGGGCACCTTGGCCAGTGTTAACCTAAATTAATGTCATGTTTCATGGAGCTGATCCCCCACAACCAATTTCTAGACAATTGATCAGTGTAGATGTGCCGTATGTGAAGATAGCCAAAGTTCCAGTCCAACACTATAACCACTAACCAAACTTCTTGATATTCGTTTTTGTAATGGAACTCATATTGGTCTAGCAAGTGTGCTTCTGATGGAACAAGGAAATCAAACTTTAAAAATGAATACAATATACATTTACATCAGTATAGTAATTCACTTCATGATCATGCAAAGTATACAAAACCAGTCTAAATGTTGCCTGAGATTGGCAGCCCTTTAAATGACTGAAAGATCCAGTGTTTTCAACATTTCCTGAAATGACACCTGATACCAGTTTACCTGATTCTTCAAGTCTGCAGGCTCCATCTTGGGATGTGAACTGAACCATGGATTCTATGCTTCCAATATCTAGCTTCAGTGATTTGGGGAACTTTTCTGTTTTTCCCCTCATTGCCCATTCTGATGAAGAATCAAAAGATTGCCTTTTAAATTATGTTTTAGTGGTCCAGTAAAAGTATTGCCCATTCCTGGTTTTGGTTTTAGTTCATGGACAATAAACTTGCATTTTCTTTTTTGCTTCAACATGAAAGAGCAACTTTTTATCAGATTCAGAAACAGAACTCATCATAATATATTGCATATAAAATAAAGTACATTCAGCAATCCACTATTGATGTAAGCATTGTGCTTATGCCGAAATGTACAGAGAAAAGTGTCAAGAAATGATGAGAAGAATATAACACACAATTACTGCATGAAATAAAATGGCAAAGGAAATTCCCATTATAGTAGTAGGCCAAGATTAACACAAATCTATCAGAATTAAATTAAATCGAGTATCTCCTGTTAAAGAATAGGTACTTAAACAATGAGGAGTTGTACAACAGCTTAATGTAGCAAATTAATGACATGTAAATTACACTTTTCAGTTTGTTCAGATTCCAAGAACTTGAATAATAGCTATAAAATGTATAGTTTAGTTCAGAAATTTTCTTTTGACACTTCTTTGGGAAGGTGAAGCTTTTACTATATCTCCCAGATGAACAGATGATTGGGATTTTCCTGTGACATTTAACTGTCCATGGGGCAAAAGATTCTGCAGAGAGAAATACTTACATATTCATATAGTGGGCCTTTTTTTGATTTGATGTTGTGGACAGGCAATTGAAGGTAGTGAAAACCTTCCGTTTCAGCCTCATATTTATGGTATAATGGGCAGATGAAATGCACATCAATTAGACCAGTTGTGCATGTAAACTCTGCTCCTGGACTGAAACAACTTTTAACAAACCTGTATTGACAACATCCCACTCGAGATATTTGACAGAGATATTTCTATAAAGCTATTGAAGCTCCACATGCAAGAGCTCTTTTCCTGATTCATATACTTAAGCAGCCACAGTCCTACCACTTCTACAAAGTCATATTCCATAAAGACAAACAATTTATTGCTGAGATTGGCATAGAGGGGCACTAATGTAGCTTGATTATTCAAGACAAAATGAAAATTTTAAAAAGAACTAGTAAGATGAGCAACCACCCATCTTCATTACAGCTTTCTCAAGATCTACTAGCATAGAATGGAGAGAGAAAAAACACCAGAGGAGATTTATAGTGATGAGCAACAATGAGAGTTTTGAGAATTCCATTGGTCTTTTTTGGAAACATGGAATACATGCACATTTGCTGCAACCCCATTTGTATTATGGACTCTAAGATCTGCCGGAAAGGCCCTCCTCTTGGTCCCATCACCGTCACAACCACGGTTGGTGGGGATGAGGGCTTTCTCGGTGGTGGCCCACCGGCTTTGGAACTCCCTCCCCAGGGGGATTAAACAAGCCCCCACACTGTTCTCCTTTCATAGGGACTTGAAGATGTTGCTCTTCAATCAAGCCTTTTGAGAATATTTAGCCCCCAGTTGTCCTACATAGTAGTCTCACATCCTGCAGTTTAGCCCATGCCCTCTCTCCATTACTGCAGCTGGCACTTATTTTATTCCAATGTTTACAGCCCGGCCATGGTGCGAGTAATCTACTGCCACGGTTAGATGATTGCAGCTTGATTGAGTTTGAACTTATGTTTTTATGTATGCATATGTTTTATTTTATTGTATTGTATTTTATATTGCGTTCACTTTTGTGTTTGTTTTTAGGCACTTTATGCCGTCTGTAAGCCGCCCCAAGACCCTTCAGGGAGATGGTGATGGGACATAAGAATAAAGTTATTATTATTGTTATTGTTATTATTAATATTACTTTCTTAATGGGAAAAACTGAGGATAGCGGTAGTAATTTCTTCACATTGGAGGATCACTGTGTTATTTGAGATCTTGGGAGGCCTTTTAAAAAAATAGAAAATCAATAGGAAGTCAATTTTCCATTTACTTCACATTTTGAAAGGGCACCAAAATGGTCCATGTTTGGCAGATTTTACCATATTAGGAAACATATGGTGAAATTGGGACAGTCACCCTCTCTTAGCTTAACCTACCCCACAGGATTTTTCTGAAGATAACATAGGGAATAATAAAGGCACACTTTGAGGAGATTAGAAGAAATGTTACCTGTAAATAAAATACAGGTTGAGTATCTCTTATCCTGCCAGTCTGGGCCCTTTTGAAGATCATTTTATGCTTCTGGATTCACTTCCTTCCCATCTGGTCTCCACTCTCCTGCTGTCTCCCTCTTATTAACAAGTGCAGTCCTCTAAACTAAAGGGTCACATCTGTATTTTGCTAAGTATTCACTTTTAATTTGTAAAGTGTAGCAAGCTGAGTTCTCGTTTTGACTGGCAGTATCTTGCATGAACTTGACCTTCTGTTCCTTCTTCTTTTTTCCTGTAAGGTTAAAAGGTAATAGGAGAAATAGTTTTAAAAGTCAGATACTTGGGCCAATGTGATACCTGCCATGTTCCACACATCACTTGGCTGAGTTATAAGTTTTGTCATACCTAACAAATTATGGAATTACTCTTTAATCATGGATATTCAAGCTCATCATGTACATTTAAAGGTCCATCTGGTTGACTTTTAAACAAAAGAAGAGGGACTCAGCAGCTGCCATTAGAATATCCTCTCTAAAAGTTTGCTGACATCAGAGACATTGTTTTGACTTCCCTTGATGTTTCTGCTAAGAAGAAATCTCCAAGTTCATTTTGAACTAAGCTTTTGACAGAGACAATTCTAGTTCACTTTGTTTTTTCTCTGCTAACGCTGTAGCATAAAATGATAGAATTGATGGCACACAGAGGCCAGATTTACACAGCATGAGGCACTTTGAGGGATGGCACCTAATAGTGGCAGTGGACAGCAGAAAAAACTATTTCCTTTGACGATCTATTTCTGTGTTGCCTTTTCTACTAGTTTACAAGCAACTTAGGTCTCAATTGCCATTTCTGGAAGACATTAATTTTTCTTCCCCCTCCCCTCAACACACACACAAATCAGGTTGCCCATGGTCATTTTGCCCCTGCCACTAATGCACCATCATCGTGCCGCTAAGTACACTTAGTTGCCACATACCCTGCCAGGCAATAACATTTCTGCCAGGGGGTTATTAGCATAGAGGAATAGTGCTGCACTACTGAATGCTGGCATTAAGCTTTCCTGCTGGATCATTCCTTGTGGAAAACAAATGTAATGAAAAGGGGAAAGTGGTAGGTTAGTAACAGTGGTTTAGAATTAAATTTTGAAGTATAGGTGCTCATGTGGATAGTTTCCAAACACTGTCCTCAGTCTCTCCCACCCACCATCAAAGAGAAAAGTTTTGGCCTACATCAGTGAATCTGTTCTAGTTAATTTTATTCCTCTAAGATAGAGCTTGAATATGTGATATGTGGTAGAAGAATCAATATGATGATGTTCTGAAACCACCCATAACTGAGCAATGATGAGTTTGTAAAACGAATGGGTCTTTGTTGCCCATTTCGGACCAAACCACCTCAAAACACTTTGCTACAAAGCTCACATCAACATATTATAGCTGGGAAGGAAATTGTTTTCCATCCCCAAGCTGTAGTGACAGCCACAAATAAGCACAGGTGGCATAGGGGAATCCAAGAAAGGTGGGCCATGAGATCTTGGCTCCCTGCTAATCAAAAAATCCTTTTTGTTATTTTTTGTTTGTATGGGGCTTCATTAAATGGCAAGGAGGGATATGAGTCCTGATATATGCTGTTTTTTTTCTGCTGCTATCATGATATAGTTCTATGTCTTGTGGTGAATATGTGTTGTTCTGGAAACAGAAAACATATATTCTTCTGATTTTACCCCTTGCAGAAATGTATTCTCATTTATGTATTATTTATTTGATTTATATCCCAGCTTTCCACACAAGATCCCAGAATATCTAACTGCACACATAAACATGCACTAAAACAAATATAGGTAAGTCTAGCTAGCTGCACAACAGAAAATATGCGTTCTCAAAAGATAATTGTGAGCTACAGTATCATATATAAACAGGTGCACCAGCTGTTACAAGAATTTTGTTTCACAATGTAGGAAAAGCAGAACTAAATCATGGAGAATGAGTCTCTCTCACAGGTACATTGTGATCAGCTGTTCTGCTTGAATAAGATCAATCTATCAGCAGGAAATGACCGGTCCTTAGGATACACATTATTAAAGCTGGTTTAGCAAGGAAGAGTGCTATAGGAAGTCATTCTTAGTCAATGATTATGTCTTTACCTGTCTGTGACAATGAAGGGATTGTTAAACCAAAAGAAGCAAATTTTCCCACCCCGATCTTCTGCCCCCATCATACCCCAACTGACTGTACTGTAAATATTATCTCAAGTTCTTTTCCGAAAGGGATTTGAGTAGAATTATCAAGTACAGTGGTTCTTATGGCTAGAGATGGGAAGAAAAATGGGAGTTGAAAATCATGGGATATGATTAAAATGCAAGGATCCAGTAGATTGAGTGGAAGCAGGTGGAAAAGGTCTGGAAATGGGACATCATGGTAACTACCTATATCACTTCAGAAGCTGGAAAAGTTACTTCAGCTGAGCTCACAGAATCCCTAAAGTTCAGTTAAAACACTCACAGGGTAGCAGCCCCATTCCCATAATCCCTAGGAAGTTCTGAAAGCTGACTGCGAGTTTATGAGAGCCATAGTCCCAAAAAAGAAATTTTCCCACCCTGACCATGGTCAGAGTTTTAAATAGCAAAGGAAAAAGGTGACAAATATTTAGGTGCAAATGTGATGGGAAGAAAAAAGATCTGACAAATTACTTTCAGAACTGTCTTCAGCCTGGCTCAGCTACCTACTGGAAGGCAGGACAGCTTGAGAGTTAATTGTCAGTCAAGCCTTCTCTGAAAATTACCATGAAAAAGCCTGTTAGGAAATTTGTTCCCTTGGATAGCTGACTACACTGAACATATGCATTTACCTTTTAGTTAGGGTCAAACTAGCATCTTTACTGATGAAATGGAATGAAGCCTGGAAAATACTGTGTGAGATATGCACCAGCTATAGAATTAACAACTAAAAACAGGACCAGGCTTCTATATGTTTAATGGTTTTGGGGAAGAGGGAATTTCCGCAAGTTGGGTTTCAGCAGATCAATTAGCAATAGCTATTGAAATGTCCTCTTCGACACAACACCGAAAGATACAGGATCCCTGTTTTGTTTGTTATCTAACAATTCTAGCTGCTAGATGAAAAACAGAATGGAGTTTTCAATCTGGTGCAAAAGACTACTATGATCATAAAATCAAAGGCACCTAACCAAGGTTGACTCAGGATATTTCACTCAACTGAAATTTCCTTGAAACAAAGAATAACATGCCTCTGTTTCATTGTACATACTTTGAGAATCCAAGTAGGACAAAAATTCTCCACACTAGAAGAAGAAGAAGAAGGGCTTTATTTTTCTACCCCGCCTCCATCTCCCCAAAGGGACTTGGGGTGGCTTACATGGGGCCAAGCCCAAGGCAGAATACAATTAAAAGCAAAGCAATAACAATTAAGACAGCATAAAACAGCGTAACAATAATAACAAGCAACAGCAGTAACAGCAGACTAATTTGGAAGGGGGAAGAAGACCACTATTCAAGCTAGTTTAAGGATAAGGTGGTTCAAAAAGGTGGATAACAATGTATAATAGCATAGGAAATATCATGAAAACTACACCTGAAGGCAGCAAGATAGCTTTGTGCATACTGGGACAGACAAGACAGCACACACCTAGCTGCTTCCTACACCTAGCTGCCAAAAGGGACAGACTCATCTTGCCTATTTATAGGGCCAGGTATTCTATCCATAAGAGCCAACAATCAAGTATTAGGCCCAAGTATCACAAAGTTATGTCTCCCAATAATAATGCCCCCCACCACAAAAAAAACCTTGTAAGGACTACAACCCCCTTCCCCCCACATACAGCCATTTCCATGTTGTCAAAAAGCAGAAACCAACATGTCTACCTGCCATACTAATTCTAGGAGTTCTCCTCAACCCAAAAAGAATAATAGCTTCCACAAGCACAGAGTCATTCAGTTCTAAACTGCTCTCACTAGTATTAGACTGGCTGTGATTGCAAGTCTGCCAAGGCAGGCATGTAGCCAGGGGGGGGGCTCGGGGGGCTTCAGCCCCCCCCCGAAATTCTCATGGTGGTTCGCGAAAAGGCCTTACTGGTGCATTATTTAAACTGTTATGTTTATTAATATCATGATTTGATCACCATTCTCAATATATCCCATATGTATGGGGGTATTGGGGTAATGATACAAAAGGTTTGCTAGGCTAGACCCTCTTTCACTCAGACTCAGCCCCCCCCCCGAAACTCAGCCCCCCCCCCGAAACCCCCCCTGAAAATTTTTTAGCCCCCCCCGAAACGAAATCCTGGCTACGGGCCTGTGCCAAGGCATTTCATATTTAAAGATGGGATAGTAAATTATGATTTAGTTGTAGTGCTATGGAAATTGACATGACACCACCACCTCTGTTTGTTTGTTTGCTAACAAGAGAACCCATGGCAACTTGGCCCATAAGCAGTTACAGTTAACTTCAGCGTGGGGCATAAACCTTTGTCCAGTTTTTCCTCTTTAAAATGGGCATTAAGCATTCAAACAAACATAGCATAGAAATGTAGAAGAGAAAACTAAAATGTCCCTGCCCCCTGCCCCAACACAAAAATGTGTTCTGCCTAATATATAGCAGTATGACTGGAAATGTGAAAACAAACAAATTCAAAATGCAAAGCTCAGGTTACACTTCAGTTGGTAATGTGATTTTCATTTTCCCCCCATTCGCTATAGCCTGTTCATTTTCTCACCCCCCTGTTACTCATTCCAGGTTAAGATACTTACAGTGTAGTGTAGATTACTATAATTAACAGGTTAAACACATGACAACATTACTTTCCCCCTCTTAATGTTCCTCTGGATCCTTTATATTGTTAGCTTTAAAACAGAATAATAACTTCCACCAAGGCAGAAATTACCTCTGTGGGATTTTTAATTGTGATGGAGTTTCTCTTTCCTGCATTAATGGTGAAGAAATGAAAGTTAGTAAATAAAGCAAGCTAGCTGAGCTTCTATATCTGTAAACTATTAATTTAAACACTTCATTTGTCACACATCAATGTCCAAGCCTGATATTTAGACCCGTTTTTATATTGTCAAGAAAGTAGCAGTATAGAAACCCAACAATATATAACAAAGTGTAACTGTCTCCTGATGTCATAATAAGCCACACTAAAACATGGTTTATAAGCCACAGTTTTCTCTCCTTTGTTTTTTATGACTTCATTTTCAAAGTTAGATCAGTCACAATTTCACATTACACTCAAACCCCTAACCATGGTAATTCTTACGTATTACTTACTTATTCTTATTTATGGAAATACGGTAATTTCATAAAAAAATAATTTGATGTTGACTTGTCAAATAACCTTTGTCAGGTTGACACGGCACCACAGGCCACAAGTGATCAATTAGTTAGAAAAAGATTCCAGATTCCTTGAAGTTACACTGAATCCCCACCTACTCATGCTACAAAATTCAGAATGATTTGGATTATAGGGAGATGTCTAGTAAATACACATCCATACAGAAAACATATGTTTAAAAAGTCAGGAGAAAGTCTGAAATTGAGAATAAAATGCACCGCAGCTGATCAATGTATGGATGCTGCTGCGCAAAATTTTGGGACCAACATGTGCAACACTCATGTAAACAGCACCACTGCTGAAAATCTGGATGAAGGAACTAGATATAGCGGCTCTCAAGAAGGTAAACAAACACCTTTTTCCCCCTGCCCCCTCCCTGAGAGGAAATTGCTTTCTCCTTTTTGTTTTTGAGTTGGAAGATGAGTTCCATCACCGATTCTCATCAGTTGGGCTTTTGCAGTACAACATATTTCTTCTAATGGAGCAAGAAAAAAATAAAGTGGACTCACCTTGCAAGTATTGTGAGAAGTCTACATGATGTACAGTACTTCATCACAAGTACGTCTGGCGGGGACGAAAGACAGGGCCTTCTCAGCGGTGGCCCTTCCGCTATGGAATGCCCTCCCTAGGGAGATCAGATCAGCTTCCTCCTTCTTAACATTTTGGAGGCAAGTTAAAACATGGTTGTTTGAGCAAGCATTTACAAATGCAGAGTAACTGATACAGGAAATCGAATGCCTTGGCGATGGAACCGGACAATGCTTGATAATAAGGAGACACTAATGATGTTGTTTTTATTGCTTTTGTATTGTTTTAATGTTTTAATCTTTATTGTGATATTATGTGTACTGATTTGTTAGAAACCGCCTTGAGTCGCCAACTGGCTGAGAAAGGCGGTATACAAATACAGTAAATAATTAAATAAATCATACAGTGGATTGGCAATATAAGTGCTGCTTCTATTCATTAATTAAGTCCAAAAGAAAACAGACTGTGTTCTAGAGCTTCCAGGAAGCTCTGAAGTCATCCTGTTATTTTAGAAGTGTGGTTGGCTAGATCTGATCCAATTCAGGTTCCATATGTCAAACAAACCCACTGATGTGTCACCAACTAGAAGCAGCCCCCTTACATAAACTTGCTGGCAGTATCACTACTAATGAGGTTGCAACAGCCATGGGACTAGGAGAAGCAATGTCATCAGCAGTTATCAGTGACCACAATGCACTCTTGGCCCTGCTGGCCATATGGGTGCCAAATGAGCACTAAGGACATTACCAATGTGCACTGGGGCAGTTCCAGAGCAGCTTACTCAAGAAGATTTGTAGATAGTGTAGATGCAGCCCTGGTCTCATCCTGTGCAAGCTTATACATTGTAGCTGTTGCTGCTGCTGCTGTTTTTTTGCCTTGGTAACATTTCATATTTATCAACAAATATCTTTTAATTTTTTTATTTATACAAGCGGCGTTCACCCTTCTCTTCAGTAAAAAAAAAAACACTATTATGACAACTAATCAATGCAAAGTTTCTCTGGTCACATTATCTTCATAACAACTATCTAGGGGATGTTCAGCTAAGGGTAATGAGCATCCAATGAGATGTATGAATCTCTCCAGTTGTCATCCAACTTTCCAACCCAGGTTTGGACAATTGTGGCCCTCTAGATGTTTTGGACTAGAACTCTAACAATCCTTCAGTTCTGGCCATGTTGGCTAGGTTGAGAGCGACAGACTAAAAGTATTTTGCCCACCCCTGCCCTAACAACTGGACTACACTGGCATTCTACAACTAATACAACATTATTCAGGAGCAAAAATAGGCTCAAAATGGAATTTGTTTTGGTTTTAAATTGCATTCATGTGTGCAAATCAAGTGCCTAAAATTATGTGTATGTATTTACAATGAATGGCCAAAGGAAAATTATGTGTATGTATTTACAACAAATGGCCTTCAATTTTTGTGTCAAGATATATACAGATTTTAAAAAAATCATATACCCAATTGCATATAACATAGTTAACAGAGGAGCTACAATTAACAGACTGTCAAAGGATCAACTGACAATGGCCGATAAGCTTCATTTAACTAATTTGAGAAGTGGAAGTTTTATTTTTTATTCCAGGAAGGTAGCTTGTTTCCTTATTTCCTTTCAAGTGAGCCAACTCCTGTGACCTGTATTTAAAAGGGCTCTTTGTAATTAAGGCAGCAAGTCTCCAAGCGAACTGTTCTCACAGTGGGAGGAAGAAAAAAAAGAAAAAAAGGGGGGGGGAAGAGGCTGTCTGACACTGCTTAACGAAGCAATCGGCATTCAGCCAATCCATCCTGCCCCCGGCAGGTTAGCACCCCAAGCGCCTTGGGCAATCTCTTCCTCCATTGGCTTCTTGTCCATTTTATGGACCACCGAGTCTATTAAGATCTTGGTCAGTGGCCCTATCAGAGGGCAGGACTCTTTTTTTCAGTGACTACCCACAGACAACCAGAAACTGATCAGCCGTGTTATATCAATAACATTCTCACACCAGGTTGTGTAAATTGATCTTTTACAATTTCTCTCGGTGACAGTCTCGGTAACCAACAAGATAAATCATTCCTCCCGTGGCTTTTTTTATTGATTGCTGGGACCTGTGTAAAAATTGCACTGTTCAAGCTGTGAACAGAACATCCTCATAAAGGAAAGGTAGCTATTTAAATATATATATACACACACACATACACACAAAACGGGGAAACATTTGGGTCCAGATCAAGAACTATCTTCAAGCCCATGGGAGATCCAGCAGTTGCACTTAAGGAAAAGAGCATCTTGGAAATAATGCTCATAAACTTTTAGAATTCAAATCAGGAATGGGCTTAAAAGGCCATGCAGGAAAAGTGAAAGAAAGACACAGAAGCCAGCCCAGCTTAGAAACCCTTTATGGAAGGTATGGCAGTTATAATAACCGACCATCTGTTAAAAACAGTGATGCATAAGAAACACAGCTACGAAACCAACTAGGGCATTTTCTGCAATCACAACTACAAACATGAACATAAATAGCTTTTGGATCTCATTTATCTGTCCATTTTTTTTAATGGAAATGATGATTGGAAAACACTCTTGCCTGTTTTCAAGGAAGACATAGATTCCAGTTCCCAGAACAGTGCATACATACTTTATCTGAAAAGCTAAAAAGATAAGCCATGGAAGATCAATCCAAATCCTTATTTTTCTCCCCAATTACCTGATCTGCAAGAAATATATTCTATGTATGCACTACACCTCCTGATTGCTAGACCAGACTGAGAATACATACATACTACCTGTTTGTTCAATTGATTGATTAATTCCCTTCTAGGAATTTGGAAGTAATGTGTTTAAAGTAACCTGTGGAATCTAGTGGAGTTGTGAGTTCACTGTGGGATTTCACCTAAACTGTAAAGGAACTAGGTTCCTCCAAGGCTGATAGAATGTGACTTGTTCAAGATCATCCAGTGGGTTTCCATGGCTGAGCCCTAGTCTTCTGGAGTCCTACACCTTGGAGCCTCACCCTTCATTAATTCCTCTGATACTCTTTTGAAGCATCCAAGTGTATGACCATCATGACTGTTATGGGAACAAATGTCATTGGGTTGTTGTAGGTTTTTTCGGGCTATATGGCCATGTTCTAGAGGCATTCTCTCCTGACATTTCACCTGCATCTATGGCAAGCATCCTCAGAGGTAGTGAGGTCTGTTGGAACTAGGAAAATGGGTTTATATATCTGTGGAATGACTAGAGTGGGACAAAGAACTCTTGTCTGTTGGAGCTAGGTGTGAATATTTCAACTGACCACCTTGATTAGCATTTGATGGCCTGGCAGTGCCTGGGGCAATCTTTTGTTGAGAGGTGATTAGATGTCCCTGATTGTTTCCTCTCTGTTGTTTTGCTGTTGTAATTTTAGAGTTTTTTTTAATACTGGTAGCCAGATTTTGTTCATTTTCATGGTTTCCTCCTTTCTGTTGAAATTGTTCACATGCGTGTGGATTTCAATGGCTTCTCTGTGTAGTCTGACATGGTGGTTGTTAGAGTGCTCCAGCATTTCTGTGTTCTCAAATAATATGCTGTGTTCTCAAATAATAATGTCATTGTTTACGTACTGTGCAAATAAATGCTTCATTTCACCTGTCCTGAATTTATCATTTGGCTTCCTCCAATATATATGGATCCCAGTATTATGGAAGTGGAAAACCCAGCCCTGTTCATTTTCACCATACCAACCTTGACTTTGACACTTCAATCCTATATCCCTTTAGACAGCTTTTTTTCCCCTAAGAGAAATAGTCCCTAAATTGTTGTCATTCCTCTCAGAGATTTGCTCCAGACCATTGATCATTTCATATACTCTTTTCTTCCCCCCCCCCCCTTGCAGCTCTGTGGCATCTAGTGTGAGGTGTAACAATCAGAACTGTACATGGTATTTCAAATGTAGTCATTTGTATTGGGACCTGAAAAGTCAGAAATATACTGCTGTGAGCATTGTCAAGTAGCAAACCTCTCACTGTCTGAGGTCACTTTGGATCATTCCAGCTTTAAGTTCCATGTACATTTGATGGCTATATGTATACATACACACACACACACACACAATAACAATAATAAACATACATAGTTGTTAGCAGCAACTACATCTGAATAGCATCCTGAAAGGGGGGATAGTAATTGAGTTACTATAGACCTTGTTCGTGAACTTTTCATGATTAAGGGCTCTTTGACACTGCAGAATCATACTGTTATGATTTAATTTTAAATACTATGGCGCCATTATATGGAATATTGGGAGCTGCAGTTTAGGAAAGGGTTTTTAATATTCTTGGCCACAGATTGCATGAACCATGATTCTATAGCATTCTGCCAAAACAGTTAAAATGAAATCATAGTGTTAGAAAGTATGTTAGAATATGTAAATCAATGTGTGGTCCTGGTTTATGTGTCTCACCTCTTTATCCTTTTGTCTGGGCACAACCTTTTTCACTTCTCGTAAACCAAGATCTGCCCCAGATGTGTACTGTATAGAGAACTTCTATTATAATGAATGCATTTACCTTGTGTTGCATCTATGTGTTGGTTTGTTTCTATAAAACATTTCTAATCCAGTCTTAGCTGATGGGCAGGATACAATTGACAATTTATTTTGCCATTTCAAAAGCCATCCAGAACACTGTATACTGTATATGTAACTGAAAACAAATGAATTCAAACAAAAGCTAACTCACAATCTAAAAGCCTGATAATCAATATGTAGTTTCACTGGGTCCCAACTGCTTGAGCGAAGAGTAAGATTTTAATCTGGGGGCAAAATGAGAGCCGTGTCAATGCCAGTTGTTCTCCAAAGGAAGGGTGTTCAACATCCAGGGTGCAACAGCCAAGAAAGCCCTTGCACCGGGAGTTGTTAATGTGTGGTAAAGGTCCTTGTGCTGGCTTCATGAACTGAATGCCAGCCAAAAAATAATAATAATTCCCCACCACCTGTTTGTTTTTCATCCTGTTATTCTACGTTGCTTTGAAAAGCATTTTGTTTGGAAAGGGTTGCATAGCTTTAATCAGATTTTCAACTGGGGCATGATTCCAAAGAAATTTAGAACCATTGCCTTGTACACTTTGCTAAATACTGAAAGCCTGCTGTGCACTGATGATACAGGATACTGTTTGTGTTTATGTTTCAGAACATACTGGTAAATATTTTATATTAAACCTTGGTCACAAAAAATGATATTGTATAACCAGGAACTTGTGACCTATGTACAATGAGCTAAACCAAAAATTGTTCATTCCCATCAAGTTTACTTTGACTTATGGCAACTCTTGCCATATTTACACTAGACAGATTACTTTGGTGTATAAATGCCTCAGAGCAGCCCCGGGTCCTACATGTATATGCTGATTTGGGGCTAATGTCCAGATGGTTCAGCAGGGCCAGGAACACATTAGTCCTGTTGGGATATTATCTTGTCCTCTGTACACCACCATCACTCCCCACTAGCCATGGAGCTCTATGCAAGCACATGGCCATCATCCATCATGTCTGATAATTTCAAAATGCGACCCCAGAACAGCAGCAAGGGAAAAGTAGATTTATTCCTCCTTATTTATTTGTTTGTTTGTTTATTTAAAACTTTTGTATCCCAATCTTCTCTACCTCCGTAGAGGGACTCAGACCGGCTCACAGAAAGGATTCAATGCTAATAATTCAGTCTAAAACATCATACAACAACTATTTATTTAGACATCCCTTCCCACTACTATCAGGTTTATACCCATGCAAGCAATGGGAAGGGATGTCTAGGTAGATTAGGTGCTGGTACAGAGCTCAATGGCCAGCAAGCAGTGGTGGCAACATTCAGACAAGCCATCCCATTTTCCTGCATTGAATCTCTTTTCCCACTGCCTCCCTCTTTGCTTAGAGGAACGTTGAATGTCTTTCATATTAATTACTCCTTCCATTTTTCTATCTGTTGAATATTTTCCTTTTCTGAAAGCCATTTTTCTGTGTTGTTCATTGAGGCAATATATATACTCAATACCTTTAGAAAGTGTGTTCCAAATTTAGGTCTATTAGATACATTCAAAGACATGGGCATGTCTAGAATGTTTTGAGTTTCATTGATACTTTTTTCTGGAATATTTGACATAGACCTATCACAGACTGCTTGTAAAGATCTGCTAACTTTAAAAAATGTCCCATCAACCACTGTTTCATCAAGCAAATCCATAAAGCAGATATTGCAGAGCTTCTTTTCTCCACCAAACATTTTCCCCAGTTTAAAAAGATCAGCATCTCATAGAATATCTATAGCAGGGTAGGGATAATACACTTCTCTAGAACTTCAGATCAAAGCTGCTCCGATCAGCATTGTCAATTGTGAGTGCTTCTGTCCAACAATAGCTTGGAGGTCCAGATGTTTCCCACCTGTAATCTGCTGCCACAACTCAATGTTCATTCCCTATTCTTTCCTCCAAGAGTGAAGATTCAAAGTGAAAAATGACAATACAGTACTTGGCAATCAGTCTTATTCACATAATTGGTGGGGATACACAGGAACAGACTTGCCCAGGGTCTTCATATATTTTGCAGAGTTGATGCATCTAGAGAGGTCTGCTTGGAACTATCTCTTAGATCTTGATTTAGATCAGGCAGATGCAGCCCTCATGCAAGCAACCAATTTTCACTGAACTGTCATTGTTACAGTTCTATATGAACATTACAAAAAATGACAGTTCTGCTTTTTGCTTTCGTGCCAAAGAAAACCCATGGGGCATCATCTCTTTGAATCACAGAGTGTATTCTTCTTTAGTTAGTATGACTTTCATGAATTACATCGTTTGAAGCAAAGTGGGGGGGGGGGGGGGGCTGAAAAAAAGAGAACATTTCTGTTTTCACCTCCAATCATGAATTTAAAATATTTGGAGCTGTTTTGGGGCAGTGTGCTTGACGTCCGTCCCCCCCCCCCCTTAATTCACCATTGCTGTGGTTCTCACACTACTCAGTCAATACTGTTCTGGGGCAGGGGAGGCCATTTTCTTTTCAGCTTCCCCTTCCAAGTCCTAATAAGTTTGCAACTGAAATACAGAAAATCCATTGGGAGGTCAGTCAAGTCTATTTTGTGCAATAACGTAAGACTTTGAAACCACAAAAGAACTATAAATTGACAAAACTAAAGGATAGCTCCTGATACAAAAAAAAGAACATTGACCATGCTGTAGATATAAGGTTAACCATGACTCTACACAAAGAAGAGTTTATGGCATGCATCTCCCAAAATACTTTATTATATCTGATCTTGGGATAGATGGAACAATGACATGGTGTAAGGCTAAATATCACTTACCTCCTTTTGGGGTAAACAAACATGTTGGTATATTTAGGTCAGCTATGAGAATATGGGCTTGCACATTGCAGCTGTGATTATCCAGGAAAAAAAGCAAGGCCCTGAATGTATGAAGAGAGGACGCTGTCAACAACCAGTGAGGTTGTAGGAATACTCTTCAAGAACTTGGTCCTAACCACACTTTATTTAGATTGTGCTTATAATGATAAGATTATACTTCATTGTTTATAATGGCAATGAAAAGAAAAATGAACAAGCTCTCTACAGGACTCTCCAGGTCCTCTGGTGTAACTTAGGGGGATCTAGAAATTTGTTGAGAGAACAATTCTCTAGGAATCTTTAAATTTTCTCTTGCCATGCTAAAGGAAAAAGAAATTCCTAGAGAGAAGTTATCTCACTTTTAAAAAATACTGTAGTAAATTTTATTATTTGCATTTTTTCACTTTCACAGAGATACTGTGCCCAATGAATGTAGAAGCCTGATCGTAATTTCCAAACATTGCACTCAGTTGTGAAAAAAGAAATACAAGTCCAAAACTACATTCTTCAATTTTCTAATAACACACATTGCTGTGACATGTACAGTTGTTCTTGTAGCCTTCTTTGGGATAAATAAGCACATTATCTTCCATTTTTAAATGCACCCATATGTTATTAATTTTGCATATATTGATCCCTATATTTTGGATCTGGGACGCACTAAAGCTATAATCCCAGAACAGTTTCCCAGGGAAACAAGTGAAACTCTCTTTCCAGCAAGAGTATACCCACTGATTCAATTCTGATTCATTGAGTCAACACATTGGTCAATCCCATTGATTAGATAAATCCAATCTGGTTTAAACAAACAATAGGATTTAGACCACCATGTAAGTACTTGCCAAACACAGAGAGAGGTTTTTCACAGTTTCTCTGCAATACAGAATTCCTTATGTTACACTGGCTTTTAAAAATTGCCTACACCAATCTTTTTACATTAAAAAAAGTCTGTTTACAGATGACAGGAAAAAAAAACAAAATATCAAGAATATATAGCTCCCTGTTCTTCAGCCCCTCCACAAAACATTCCATGCCATTTAAATAGAAATATGCTTCTCATTCTCATTCTCACTACTTTACTCATGCCTTGAAATGGCAATTCTCTCATCTGTGGTTGGCTATTTCTCCAGTATGACAGCTAGCTCCTGGAGCTGGTAATAACTTTACAATAATAAAGTAATAGGTTACTTTTCATTGAAAGACCTTTCCTAATTGCAAAGTATTGTGCATGTGTTTCTATTAAGCACATGCCCTACTTATTATATTCACTGACATCTTGCTGAGTGTGCCATTTTTTGCATATGGAAGTACATGCAAGAAAGCAATGTTATGGCAGTACATACCTTAAAAAGATTCATCACTGAGAAATCATTTAATTGCTACCTAATTAGCTAGTACTCTAGACTAAGAAAAACAGATTTAAAAGTTATGTGAGTCTTCATTTATACTCGCTTTTGTATAATTTTAGTTAGAATAATAAAATATAAATTTTCAGTTACTAAAGAGGTGGCAGATTCTGATGCATCTTTCCATTAACATGTTACTAAGAATATATACCAGAAAGAAATTGGTGAAATATTTTGTCAAAAGTTCATGAAGCTTATCTTCTGCTTGTATATACATCGATATTCCATTTTGACTTTACATGTTTATTACACTAGATTATAAGTGTTTTTCAGACTTACCAACTGGTTGGCTTGTATTTCACTTTAATTTGTATTCTAAGTGTCCTCATGTCTACCACTGGGGGAAAGGTAGAATGTGAAGTAAATAGATAGAGATGAAAGAGACAGAAATTACTTGAATAGACAAGAAGATATTTGTAGCTACTACAATTATTACTGTCCATGACCCCTAGTATTAGAGAGCCGCATGCCACTGAATTATAGTGAGCAGGAGGCCCCTACAGTGCTCCTACCCCACTTCTAATCTTATAGCAGCCCAATGGCGTATCAAAGTGAAAACCTGCTGGACTAGATAGACCTATTGTCCAATCCAACATAGCTATATTATGTTCTTGAAACTACTATATTTCAGCGATTCTATGATGTAAAATTTTTCCCACATAAGCATCTCAAAAAAATGAGATGCCTCTTAGAATCACAGGTGATATGTATAGGGGGTGGTACTGAAATTAATGTTCATCATTAAATCAAGGCCATCTTAGAATCAATTAAATACAGTACTATTTCTAGCACCTGTGCAACTGGGACACTTATGCTTCCAAAATGATACAGGTTGAGTGAGGTCCCTTATCCAAAATGTTTAAGACCACGGGTTTTTCATATTTTATCAGATTTTGGAATGCTTGTATTTGCATAAACATAATGAATGGGGATAGAAAAGAAAGCTGCACATCCAGTCCCTGCTGAGCTTTTCTCGAGGAGCTCCCACTGCAATACTGTTAGAAATTTGAAAGAGAGGGGACAGGAAAAGGGATAGGGTAAGGGCTTCAGGTCCTGTTATTTGACTTAGGACCTCATCAGAAGGTCTATGGAACCTCACAGAAGCCCCAATGAGGCCATCACATGATGTAAGGGCATTTCCGGTTGGACTCCATGACAATCATTTTCCTAAGTGCATGGAAATGGAACCCAAAGAACACCTTCAGGAGTTGAGTGTTACCCGCCTCAAGCAACAGAATGTGGGGGAAAGCAGGGAGAAGATGGAGAAAGAATGTTGGGTGGCTGGCTATCCCTCAAAATGGGAGGGAACAGTGTAAGAACAGTGTAAGACTGCTTTTCCCTGCTTTCCCGCTATCTGTCTGACGAGATTCTTGCATACAGCCCTGTAAAAAGCAGACCACTGGGGAGAGAAAAGTCCAAATGCATCCTGCCGCCATGGGCTTGAGGAATGTTGGATAGCTCTGACTGCCCATCCAAACCATGCCACACTCACCCTTTGCCACTTCCAGAGTGTCTGTTCTACCATGAACCACCACTGGTCAAGTAGAAGGAGAGTATGGTGTGAATTGGTCAACCCCTTTGGTCTGCTTCTCACAGGGCCCAAGATGCATCTGGACTTTTCCCTGTTTTGGCTATTCCCCTTTCCTCAAAAGCAGAGCAACAAAAAGTATTTTGGGTTTCTAGAAAAGAGAAACCCAACTTATAGTATAATGACCTGAATCCAGTGCTTTACTATCAAGCTATATATTCCTAGAAATGTTTGCAACAAAGTTCTGATAAGAGTTAGTTGTTATCTCTGTGTTTAATTAAAAGCAACTTAGAATGAAACCTAATTTGGGGTGGAGGGATATTTAAATATATTTAAATATATTTCAGAGACTTACATTTTCTCTCATTTTCCTCTACATAGTTAATTCCAAATCCACAATCTGTAAGCCAATGTGGAATAACACCATACCAAAGGTATTTATAATGTGCTATATGTCGTGCAGTTTAACATTAAGATTTTACTAGACAGTTACACAGTACTCAGTTTTAAGCAGACTGATTCATCACGCTCATTATCACCTATTTAAACTCAAGTAAACTAACCCTCCCAGAATAACCAAGCTTTAAAAAGTTAATAGAAATGGTATGCCTATTTTAATTGCATGAGACATCTCATTAAGTAATTTAATGCTGGCAAGATCCCTTGCCCATAAACAGAAAACATATTTTGCTAGCTTGTATATACAATATAATGTGAGATGGAAATATAATTTCCTTACTGAGGTTTATCTACTTCCACGTCTTTTTGGAATTTGTGGTAAATTTCAGGAACAAATATCCAACAGCTGTGCATCTGTAAAACATCTCAGTGTGTATTTATATATATAATTACAGGAGCAGAATTTAGGAGGCTCTTTTTAAAGAGTCTTGTGTTACCTTAAAGCCTAACAAATTTTATTTGGCATGGGCTTTTTTTGCACTCTATTCCACTTAATCTGATACACAAAGCCTATAAAACTTTATGCCAAATGAAACATAGTAGTCTTGAAGATACCACAAGACTTTTCATTATTCTGCTGCAGTAGGTATTCCCCATTTTTTTTAAAAAAACAACAATTAGTTACAACTGTAGTGCTGAGAACCAGGAACTAATTTGATGCCACTGTGGTTATAGTTCTAAAATAATTTGGATGTAACTAATGTAATTACTCTTAGTTACTTGTCTAATATAGTTACTCTTAGTTACTTGTCAGAAACAATAAGTTGCTGGCCGATCCAATGAACAAACCTAAGCAATCAACCACAATACCAGGCAATGGTAACAAATGTGTTATCCTTCATAGCGGTATGACTCCAATGTAACCTAGTTATGTTTTAGGTGTTGCAAAAAAAAGGGGGGGGGGAACAATTAAGGGAACAATTACAAGTAACTCTGTATTTGTAATTTTTTTCTAGGTACAAAATTGTGTTTACATACAGGAAATCTCTTCCATCCTTCCAGCTGTGCAAAAGAGATCAATGAGGACTACCTAGATCCTGACCATGGTGGAATTATTTATTCATTGAGATGGAGGGGGAAGTATCTATGACATTTTCATTAGCCTAGAAAGCAAGAACATCTGGTTCCTTGGTTCAGCTCATCAGCAGGAGAGCCCCGTAGCTGATTAGACCATCTCTCAATTGTAGGCGTTGCTGCAGTCAATGGGAATTACTAAACATGGTTTCAGGGGACTGGCGTTAATTTGGCTTGCCAAAATAATATGCAATTTTTAAAGGAGTGTGTGTTAATTAGTTGTATAATTTGATGTGATATAATTGGGTTCATACAAAGAAAAACAGACCGGAGTTTGCTGTTAGTATATGCTGTGGAAGAATTAAAAAGGTGCCACTTAAATAGTGCACAGTTTGAATTTTCAGCATTGAAAGGCCCTAGTTCATGATCTAATTACAATAGGATTCCATTTCTCAAAAGCTAAAAGCCTTTTATTCATATTTTTTTCCTTTGGAAAAGATGTATTAGTTTGATTACTGTGCTATTAATTCCCATCCTATTATCATCCTGTCACAAATTAAGTCAATTTGGGTATCTTGGGTTTTGCTCCATTTTGTATATTATCACATTTATGAGTTAAGTGAAAATTGGAAGCCAGTAAAATTAAAAAGGCACATTTTACTAAGATCCTAGCGGCCTTGTGGTGTCTACCCTTTATGCATTTCTTAACAGCTTCTTCAGCACCATGCATTTGGTGGCAAGATTGATGTTCAAGTCAAACACTGAAGTATGGAGACAGGTTATTATATAGCTTAGTTTGGAAACACATCAGGCACAGTTCAGGGGAAGTTAAACATACTTGAACTGCATTGAAAGGAATGGGACTGAAATATCTTGGTGCATTGATTTCAAGTACTGTAGACAATACTCATTAGAATACTAGAATAAGCTTGATTGAGTTTAAAATGACTGCACATTTTGCCATACAGCTCACCTCAATGTGCCCCTAGAAGTGGGTGGTATCTTTCTTACAACTTGGCAGGATTGCACAATAAGCTTGCGTGAGTGTATGAGTATGTGGCCATCTCTACAAGATCTTTGGTTGGCAGGTGTAGAATAATATCAGAGTTCAAAAGGATCTCGCTAGTGACTAGATCATGGTTCTCAGCTTGTGGGTCCCCAGGTGTTTTGACCTCCAACTCCCAGAAAATTCAGCCAGTTTACCAGCTGTTGTGATTTCTAGGAGTTGAAGGCCAAAACACCTGGGAACCCACAGGCTGAGAACCACTGGACTGGATCATAGTAACAGACCTTCTATGGGTTATATTATTCAGACCCAAGTCCACCATCTTCATTTCACTTCAGTTTAGAAAGAAACTCTTCCCAGCCCAGAAACTCATGGATGAGCCAGCTGACTGATCTATCTTTTATTTAAATTCTGGATCTCTGGAGTGTGCCCCATTAGTATCCTGAGAACAAATTAAACGAATTTCTGTCGTATACTTCTAAAGATTTGAGAATACCAAGTTCCTTTTTAAACCAAAAGTAATTTGCTAATGGGAGAGACAGTGTGGTGTTGGACCAAATCCCACTAGATCATGGAAACCCACTGAGTGATTTTGGGCATGACGAGCCTACTGTGCTGAAAAAACCCATGACAAGTTCACCTTAGGGTGGCCATAAGCCAGAAATGACTTGAAGTCACACAACAACAATTCTGCTTTTATGTAACAGAACATATCATATAGGGCACATCCAGACAGACCCTTTATTGCATAAACTTCCACAATAAAAAGGAGGCTGGCCAGATGATGTTCTGAGCAACCCGCAATTAATTTGCCACAAACCAGGAAAACTGTGGGAATCCCAACCTCCTACCCCAAAGCCCTAAAACCCCTTTTAAAAGTAAGGAAAACTCACCTGGCCTCCAGTAGAGTGTTGTTGGAGCTCTCCTGGCACATAGAAATGACTTGCAGGAGAGCGGGGGGGGGGGGGAAATCACCCCCCGACACACACACACACACACACACTCCTGGCACATCATTTCTACATGCCAGGAAAGCTCCAGCAACACTCTACTGGAGGCCGGATAAGTTTTCCTTACTTTTAAAAGGTGTTTAGGGTTTTGGGGGAGGGGGTTGAGTCTCCAGGTGTTCTCCTGGACCACACACACTACTTTCTGAGGTGTGTGTGGATAGGGGCCCAGGAACATCCATGTTTTTAAAATGTGCATGCTCCTGGGATAAAGGGCTGTGTGGAAGCTCCCATAGTCTTTCTGAAGGTGAAAACATCTGTCAGATACATCTTATATTAAGGATCCTGTTTGAAATACATTGAGCTGGGGTTGGTTTCTGTTGGACTCAGTGGAGCTTATTTCTTTCTCCTTGATAAAACTAGTATGGAAGAGGAAGAATTTGTATCCGGGATCATCTATAGTTCACATTGGAACTTGTGACGGCGCGAGTGGTGCCACTTATGTATAAAACTGTTAGTTGCAGGATTTAAACTGTTGTATTATGCTTAATCCTGCCCCTTTTACCTTGCTTGTGTATATTTGTATGGATTGGTTACTTATAGCTGTCAATCAGTACTGTTTGGCTCCACCTCTTCCTGCAAGAGGGGAGAACTTCCTTTCCTTTTCATTCTTCCTTCAAAGATAATACCACATGGACGTGAGTAAAAGACTTCATTCTTAAAGACCCTGTTTTAAGTTACCTCTTAGCACCAATTCTGAGGTTTTCTACCCTGGGGACTCATGCTTTATGTCCAGATCATCCTGGATAACATTAAGGAGACCCCAGCGCCTTCATACCAGTTCTTTTGACAACAAAGGAAGATCCTGAATCTTCAAAAATAGGCCATCTGAACTGGGGTTGTGGTTTGCTCCGGCATTCACAGCCATTGAGGAAGAGGAAACCTGGTGAGGCTTCTCAGCTTCAAACCCCTTGGACCCAGGACTAATTGAGACTGTAAAGTATGTTTTCCTTCACCCTCTGAAGTTTTCCAGCTCATTGCTTTAAAGAAATGACTTTGTGGTAAATAAACTTATTTTGAGCATTTTACAGTGTTTTGGGTTTTTGGGAGTTCCAGTTTCCTATAGGAGGGCAATAAGCAATCCCCTGGGGGAAAAGATGCCACGTCCATCCCTCCTTTATTGAGGATAATAGCCCCCAGGCGCGACGGCACAGAACTGGTTTGGGAGGGCTTATTTTGAACATTCTTGTGCACTTGAATATCATTTAAGTCACACTGCAGCATGCATTGGTGATGTGTGTTTTGTGACCACCCCAGTTTCGAGTCAACTTCATTAATATACAGATCCTTCTTGATGGTAGGCAAAACAACACTTCCAGGTGTTTTGGCCTAAAAACACTTTCAGTTTCAAACAGCATGTACAGTTGTAAAGAATTGTAGAAATTGTTTTCTATTGGGTTGGAAATATATTCCTGGGGTGTTATCCTTTTTTTTTTCTTTTTTTTGAGAAAAATGAAGTATGCCTCTGCACTGGGGAATTAATGCAGTTTAACTCCATTTTAATTTCCATGGATCAATGCTATGGAATCATGCGAGTTTTGGTTTAACAGATCGTTAGCCTTCTTTGCCAAAGAGTGCTGGTGCCTCACCAAACTACAACTTCTACGTTTCCATTGTATCGAACCACAACAGTTAAAGTGGTATCACTCTGCATTTATTCTCATGTAGATGCACTGAAGACTGGTTCAATTCAGCCTCCTTTAGCAGAATTTACAAGTAAAAGCAGAATCTCTTAGTATCAGTAGAATATCAACCTTTAGGAAGTCATGTTTGCTTAAATCCTAATTCTGGCACCCAACCACTCATAAAAGTAATATTAAGATGCAGAAGGCTGTATGTATTCAATGTAAAATTAGACTGGTAAATAATAGGCCTGGGTAACAACGGAAAATTTTGTTTCTAAAATCGATTCATTTTTTGGGGGTTTTTGCGTTTCGATATTTAAAAGAATTCCGAAATTTTTCTTTTAAAAAGTTCGATATTTATGAAATTTCGTAAATGTTAAAAAAATTACGAAACATTAATGAAACAAATACGAAACAATAACGAATCGATTCGTTAATGGCGGACACGACCGCGCAATACTCTAAAAAACCTCCAAATGGGACAGGGGGAACTTCTGAAGCTTCCCTCTCCCTCTGTTGTTGACTGTTGGTGTGATATTATAATTTTTTTTCACTAATTAAACAAAAAACAACTATAAAACTTGCCCCAGACATGCGGAAATAATAACGAAACGACCTCAAACCGATAACGAAACGAATACATAACGAATCCGAAGCATTTATGAAACGAATTTAAAAATTCGTTTCGTTTTTAAGTTGCTCCAGAATGGTTCGTTAACGCTTCGTTATCAAAAAAATAACGAATTTTTAACGAATTACGAATTAACGAAACGAAACCGCCCAGCCCTAGTAAATAACTAGTTGGGCACTGTCAGAAAATCATACTTGCAGTCCTACTTTGCTTTGGTTATCATTCTAAAGATTTAACTAAATCATTTTAAACAGCACCAGCCTACTGCAAAGGTCAGTCCTATCCAATTTTATTCAAAGGTGCAGGACATACCAGCATCTTTTCTGTTGCTGAGTTGTGCATTGTCTCATTACAAGCCAGACACTTGCCCTGGCTGCCCTCAGTGTTCTATCTCTTGATGCATTTTCCATTCATCGACTTTCTCCTTCGCACCACATTTATTCAGCAACTTTCTACTGCTAAGATATAGCATTTAACATTATCTCATAAATGAAAACTCATAAAGTAAAGGGACAATGCAAAGCTGATGGCCACATCCCCTCTCTCAGGCTTGCAATCAGAAAAAATGTGGAGCGAATCATGAAGAGTAGGTCTATAACACAAAATAATTTAAATTCTATGACTCATTCTATATTTTATATAGATTTAATTAAATCAAATTTATATTTTAGCTACAAAGTTATAGAGTTTAACCTGGGGAGTACGATTCTGATGTCAGTTTTAGTGGATTATGGCTTCTTTATGTCGAAAATGTTGATTATATATTCATTACATCAAAACTTGGTTGCTTCCACTATGTAAGCTATTGCTGCTATTTCAATGCAAATAGGTGGAAAGGTATGTAATGGTAGTGTGAATAAATTATCGGGGGGGGGGGGTTGAACCCATAAGCCCACCCCCCCCCCCACCTTGGCTACAGGCTTGCTCCCTAGGATCATGTGCTGCCTTTTGCATGCAAGCAAGTGGACAGGAGACAGGGTAGTCCACAGGTAGTGATGGACTTGAAGTTACAATCAACATACAGAAGTTTAGCTACAGTGGGGGCAAAATTACCCCCCTCCAATCAAAATTCTACCTCAATGAAATTTCCCTTCTAGTATTGCAGTTACTTAAAACTTTCAGTTGAGCATTGAGAAATTGAATGTAGACATCTATAAAGAAAAAGGGCAAGCAAAGTTACCAAATTTATGATTATAGCAAATATCATAAGTGGTGTGAACAATTGTCATGTCTTACTCTCTGCAATGCTATAAATTTGGGAACTTAGGAAAAAAATAATATGGGGGCAGAATTCTTATTTGGGAAACAATGCCCCCATTTCTCTGCACCCAAAACTACAGTTGAAACCAGCAGGTATTTTATCCTAACGGAGCACACATTAGGGTACTTTCTAAGTGAGTGTTTGTTTGTTTGTTTGTTTAATGATATAATTTGGTATTTTAAATGACACTGAAATTTGAAACAAATCTTGGGAGTACCACCCTAAAACAAAATATTGTTTTAAATAAATTGTTTTGAATGATTGTGCTTTTAAAGAGAATGTTGCTCAGTAGTTTTTAGCTTTGTTATTATTATTTTTATTATGCTCTTCTTTTAATCTTAAGGCTTTCGTACTAGGAGAAAGATGGGATACAAATTAAATAAATAAATACAAAATGTCAATGATGCCACAGGGCTTTGTTGTTGTTGTTCATTCGTTCAGTCGTCTCCGACTCTTCGTGACCTCATGGACCAGCCCACGCCAGAGCTCCCTGTCGGCCGTTACCACCCCCAGCTCCCTCAAGGTCAGTCCAGTCACTTCAAGGATGCCATCCATCCATCTTGCCCTTGGTCGGCCCCTCTTCCTTTTGCCTTCCACTTTCCCCAGCATCATTGTCTTCTCTAGGCTTTCCCGTCTCCTCATGATGTGGCCAAAGTACTTCAACTTTGTCTCTAGTATCTTTCCCTCCAGTGAGCAGTCGGGCTTTATTTCCTGGAGGATGGACTGGTTGGATCTTCTCGCGGTCCAAGGCACTCTCAGCACTTTCCTCCAACACCACAGCTCAAAAGAATCGATCTTCCTTCGCTCAGCCTTCCCTAAGGTCCAGCTCTCACATCCGTAGGTGACTACAGGGAATACCATGGCTTTGACTAGGCGGATCTTTGTTGCCAGTCTGATGTCTCTACTCTTCACTATTTTATCGAGACTGGACATTGCTCTCCTCCCAAGAAGTAAGCATCTTCTGATTTCCTGGCCACAGTCTGCATCTGCAGTAATCTTTGCACCTAGAAATATAAAGTCTGTCACGGCCTCCACGGTTTCTCCCTCTATTTTCCAGTTGTCAATCATTCTTGTTGCCATAATCTTGGTTTTTTTTACGTTTAGCTGCAACCCGGCTTTTGCGCTTTCTTCTTTCACCTTGATTAGAAGGCTCCTCAGCTCCTCCTCGCTTTCGGCCATCAGAGTGGTGTCATCTGCATATCTGAGGTTGTTAATGTTTCTTCCAGCAATTTTCACCCCAGCTTTGCATTCATCCAGCCCCGCACATCGCATGATGTGTTCTGCATACAAGTTGAATAGGTTGGGTGAGAGTATGCAGCCTTGCCGGACGCCTTTCCCAATCTTGAACCAGTCTGTTGTTCCGTGGTCAGTTCTTACTGTTGCGACTTGGTCCTTGTACAGATTCCTCAGGAGAGAGACAAGGTGGCTTGGTATGCCCATCCCACTAAGAACTTGCCACAATTTATGATGATCCACACAGTCAAAGGCTTTAGAATAGTCAATGAAGCAGAAGATGTTTTTCTGAAACTCCCTGCCTTTCTCCATTATCCAGCAGATATTGGCAATCTGGTCTCTCGTTCCTCTGCCTTTTCTAAACCCAGCCTGAACATCTGGCAACTCTCGCTCCATGTATTGCTGGAGTCTTCCTTGCAGGATCTTGAGCATTACCTTACTGGCATGAGAAATAAGGGCCACTGTATGGAAGTTTGAGCAGTCTTTCGCATTTCCCTTTTTTGGGATGGGGATATAAGTGGATATTTTCCAGTCTGATGGCCATTCTTGTGTTTTCCATATTTGCTGGCATATGGCATGCATCACCTTGACAGCATCATCTTTCAGGATTTTGAACAGTTCAGCTGGGATCCCGTCGTCTCCTGCTGCCTTGTTGTTAGCAATGCTTCTTAAGGCCCATTCAACCTCGCTCCTCAGGATGTCTGGTTCTAATTCATTCACCACACCGTCAAAACTATCCTCGATATTATTATCCTTCCTATACAGATCTTCTGTATAGTCTCGCCACCTTCTCTTGATCTCTTCAGCTTCTGTTAGGTCCCTGCCATCTTTGTTTCTTATCATACCAATTTTTGCCTGAAATTTACCTCCAATGTTTCTAATTTTCTGGAAGAGGTCTCTTGTCCTTCCTATTCTGTTGTCTTCTTCCACTTCCATGCATTGCTTATTTAAAAATAGTTCCTTATCTCTTCTGGCTAACCTCTGGAATTGCGCATTTAACTGGGCATATCTCCCCTTATCCCTGTTTCCTTTTGCTTTCCTCCTTTCTTGGGCTACTTCCAGTGTCTCAGCAGACAACCATTTTGCCTTCTTGGTTTTCTTTTTCTTTGGGACGTACTTTGTTGCCGTCTCCTGAACAATGTCGCGGACTTCTGACCATAGTTCTTCTGGGACTCTGTTTACTAAATCTAGTCCTTCAAATCTGTTCTTCACTTCCACTGTATATTCGCTAGGAATGTTAGTGAGATCATATCTAACTGGTCTGTGTATTTTCCCTGATCTCTTTAGTTTTATTCTAAATTGTGCAATAAGAAGTTCGTGATCTGAGCTACAGTCAGCCCCAGGTTTTGTTTTCACCGACTGGATGGATGTCCGCCACCTTTGGCTGCAAAGGATGTAGTCAATCTGATTTCGGTGTTGACCATCTGGTGAGGTCCATGTGTAAAGCCGTCTTTTAGGTTGTTGGAAGAGAGTATTCGTTATACACAGCGAGTTTTCCTGGCAAAATTCTATCAGCCTGCGTCCCGCTTCATTTTGTTCTCCCAGACCATGCTTGCCTGTGATCCCTGTTGTCATTTGACTTCCCACCTTGGCATTCCAGTCTCCTGTAATGAAAATAATGTCTCTTTTTGGTGTATTATCCAGTAGGTCCTGCAGATCCTCATAGAACTGATCTACTTCTGCTTCTTCAGCAGCTGTGGTTGGGGCGTATATTTGGATCACTGTAATGTTGAAAGGCTTTCCTTGCACTCGAATTGAGATCATTCTGTCATTTTTTGGGTTGTATCCAAGCACTGCTTTAGCGAATTTCTTATTAATTATGAAGGCTACTCCATTTCTTCTATGTTCCTCTAAAGCCACAGGGCTTTAGAGAGGAGAATTCCCCCACCAAAGCTCCATAGCATCATTTGCAAATGACACAGGCCTCAGTAAAGAGTCTTGCCTTGCAGAGAAGCTTTTTATGCAAGTGGGATCCATGTTTTAACTATTTCCTCTCACATTTTAGGCAGTATAGAAGGGCCCTTATTCCAATGTTTATTATCTCAGCCTCAGAGAAAGCAAAGTCAAGTTCCCTCTGAACAAATTTTGCCTGGAATGTTCCATGATAAGTTTTCCTTAGAGTTTTCATAAGGACTGAAAGATGCACAATGACAATGTTTACAACAACAACAACACCTTTCATCACAGTGGAGAAGAGGATAACCCTAGATGCCTCTCCTGTTGAGCACCTTCATGACCTATAACATCTCTTTTTGTGGTCCTTTGTCATTAAACAAGACTGACTCTAGACAGAATGACTCAACCTGGAAGGCAGTGTGGGTACGTACGCTGTAAATCACATAAAAGCTACTGCCTATCAAGTAATCCTGTTATAACCTTTTGAAAATATGTTGCTGTTTGGAACATGTTAAACATTCTTCTCTCTCTTTCTGACCTGTGAACTTTTCACAGAAGAGTCTAGACTTAAGCCTTCATAACTTGAAAGTCTCCAAACTGATTTTCTTCAAACATCCTTTTATGTTTAGAGCTTGAAGAGCACTACAAAACAAAAATCGACTTGGTGTTACTGACTTCAATAGCTTTGGAATCTGGAGGAATGTAAACTTTGCAAATAAAATACTTTGTTTTCTGAGAAGATGCAGAAGTGTACATTTGGGAGACTCTGAGGCCAAATACAAGTGTGAAAAGAGAAAGAGAAGTATTCTTGTATTTACCTTCTATATAATTGGATAAATGTATCTTATACTCTTCAGGCTGATGTTGCCTTGACATACACTTTGCATAAAATAGAATAATAATAATAATAATAATAATAATAATAATAATAATAATAATAATAACAATAATAATCAGCTTTATTTATACCCCGCCACCATCTCCTCAGTGGGGACTCAGAGCGGCTTACATGAGGCCAAGCCCGAAAAACAAATTACAATAAAAATAAAACCAAAATACAACCGAAAATGCAAACGGTAAACAGCAACATCATAATAAAATAAAACATGTAAATACATAACAATATAAACTTACAATAGACACAATCACAATGACAATGGGCTGCCTGGAGAAATAATATGAGGAAGGTGTCTACTCACAGAACATGAGGAGGGATGCCATTTGGGTCTGTCCTCTTTTTTAGTGTTGACTACTACAGTTTTAAATGTCCAGTGGTCCAGAAATGGACACAGAAAGGAATCCAAATTGATGGCTCATAGGGCAAAAGATTGAGTATAAAATGCAAGTATTTGAAACCTTGCATGACATTAGACTTTGCAGGATAATAATTCCTCCTGAAACTTGAATTGAGTTGCTCCTGTCAGATATTTGCCTTAAAATGTGTGTGGTATTTACATGTCTTGTGTGTGTGTGATCTATAACATAGTCATGGCCTTTGTCCTGCTTTCTTTGGGGCTGTAAGCAATTGTATGCATGTTTTCCCTTTGCAAAAGAGTTTTTTTTTTGGGGGGGGGGGGGCTAAATCCAATTGTTAGTCCCTAGTAAGGACTAACAATTGGATTAAGTAGACTACTTAAGTAGACCCAATGAATCAATGAGAGTTAAATAAGTATTGATTTGCTAGATTTTTTGTTGCTTTAGTCTTTTTGTTTCTAATTCAGACTTCCAATTGGTTTTAAACTTTAGTCCCAGGATGAGAGCTATGTAGTTCTGAGATTATCTCAAAACCTAATCAAGTACAAAAAACTATAGTATGGTTGTCAAGACCCAGAAGCCTTAAGTAGAGCCAAACACCAGATAAAGAGTTCAAACACAGCTTTATTATACAAAAATAGTCTTTTAAAGCACTTAATTTCAGTGCAGAGAGTCAGACCAGTAAATTGGCATAAAAAACGAAGCGATACCAGCAACAAAAATATAACCCGGATTATAACGCTGTTTAATCCGGGTTAAACTCAAAGTTCAGCAATCTGCTCAAAAATTTACACAGTACAAAAACACAGTCACAGAAGATGGAAAACGGAGTCCCAAAATGATGCAATGTTCAAACACGAAGTTAGCAATGCTTAAAGTCCAAAAAGCCAAAAGCGATAGTCAAACTGGTCCGTGGTCAAGCCGTTGAGTAATGTAAACACTGGAACGCAGGAATCACAGGAACACAGGAACACTGGAAGCTGTAGCCCAAGGACCCAAGCTCAAGAGTTGGCAGTAACAAAGATTTATGTCCCACAAAGACACTTTGCCTTCTGCAAAGAGCCATACATTTTGAACCCACTTTTATCCTACAACTCCTCATTAGAGGATAATGAGCTCCCCACCCTTTCCTCATTGCTCTCAGCTGCATCCATCCCCGCAGCTGAACCCGAGTGAGCATCCCTCCACCTCTGCCAGCGTCTGCCAAGACTTAGATCTTGCCAAGTGCTCCCCGGTTGCCAATCCCCTGTGAACCCCTCAAATTCATCACTGGAGGTGGGTTGGTTACAAATGTCCCTAATCTGTTGAACATGGGTCCAATCCAGCTCCTCCTCCTCTCCCATATCACTCCCAGACCCATCACTCCTTTCAAACCCCATGAAATCCTCATCCTCCATAGGAGCACTAAGTATTTCCCAGATGCGCTTCCTCTGAAGCTCCTCGTCGGACTCCGAATCGCGAGTAGCCCTCTTTACTCCCCTGTTTTCCTCCCCATCCCCCACTGCACAATCGGAGAAGCCCTCAAACATCTCAGAATCACTTGAGGCCATGATTATTTCCCTAATGCGCTTCCGCTGTTGTTCCTCCTCTAACTCCTGCGCAGATCTCTTCTCCCTTCTACCAGTAGTAGTAACGTTACCATCACGCTGAACTACAACACTGGTCACATCTATACTGACCACAAACTCCAACAAATACACACAAAAGAAAATCCTTAGTGTGTATCAATGCTCTATGGTTTGTATAATCACCATCCAGGCCTCAAACTAATTCCAGGATTTCCTATGTAATCATTTGCACAGTGACACCACATTATTCAATACCTGTTTGAAACTGCATTAAATGATCAGTGTAAATGGAAACTTAAAACAGTGTGCTGGTTTGCAGATTAATCCAAGAGGTTTTCTTAAAAGTTAAGCATCCTTGAGCATCCCTAACTGATGTCAACTAATTGATGTCAACTAAATGACAATCAAGTAGAATCAATAGCTCAGATCATTTTCACCCTGGCATTTCTCTTGCAGACTGGAAAAAGTAGCATCAAAGTGTTAAGTGAGAACTTATTAAACATTACATATTAAATTGGACAAACTAGACAACAGGAAAGTTCAACAGACAGTTTGAGGAAATGAGTTTGGGAGGATTTTTTATGAGTGGATATATTTATACATGGAAGTTGTATAATGATAAGGATGTTTACTTGAATTGTTCACATTTGTGGAGATCTCTTCCTTCATCCTATTGAGTAAGCAGAAGATCTTAAGCCTGTTGATAATAAAAGACTCTGTGCTGACTTTCAAGCTGCTTTGGGCAATAATACAACAATCAGTGCACCAGTACTAGAAGTACACAGAGAAGGGATTCCACAGTAGAGCTTGGCATCCATAACTAAGTATATGGCATAATTCCAACACTAGGAGAAGTAATTACATCACATACTCATTAAGCCTTGATCCAGCTCCTCCTTTTAAAAAATGCATGGAAGCATTGAATTTTGGAAGGCATCCAAAAAAATTATTTGTAGCAAAAAACTCCATTTGTAGCTGCTCAGACTAATATGTACTTCCTATGAATTTTAAAATGATCTAACCCAGTAGGTCCCCAATTACGATTCTAGATTCTCTGAAAATTCTACATGTGGCTAGTACACTATTTAGTCTATTAAAGATCTATTCTGATTATTTGAAAAAATGTAGGTCACCATTTAAAGATAATAATTGCTCTATCAGAACACAATCTGATTTGTAGTAAGCTGCCCTTAGTCCCCTCCAGAGAGATGGGATGGGGTAGAATTAAAGTTTTCACAGTCAATGCCACATCTCTTCCCAGACAGTGACCTGGTTGATAGTATTACCATTTACTAGCCTACTTCTTACTGTTCACAAGATCAAAAGGATCAAATGAAGCATCTGAAACAGTTGCCAATTAGGATATGATGCATGGATTGAGGGCCCTTCCAGACAAGGCCCAAAATGTGGGCCCTGGGAGACTTTTACCTGAGGCAGCCAAAAGACACCTCAGGTAAAAGAGGATTAATTCAGGAAAACCCTGCTTTGTCCCAAATTAATTAGATGTCCCATTAGGCCTGAGCCTTCCTGAAAATCTCTAATCTAATGGGGTATGGACCCTGTGGGGACTCACTCCCTCCCAGGCAGGCATGTAAACACCAATTCTCATGGTGGTCTGTGAAAAGGCCTTACTGGTACATTATTTAAACTGTTGTGTTTATTCATATCATGATCTGATCACCATGCTCAATATATCCCATATGCATGGGGGTATTGGGGTAACGATACAAAAGGTTTGCTAGGGTAGACCCTCTTTCACTCACAGCCCCCCCCCCGAATCAAACTCACCCCCCCCCCGAATCAAAATCCTGGCTACGGGCCTGCTCCCAGGTACTCCTGGGACTACCCAGGGGTCCATCCTCACAGCCCATCCTGGCTCTCTGGGCCCTGTGACCCCAGAGAACTGAGAAGGGCACCTCCCTCCCCAACCCCCCTCCAAGTCTTAAAAATAAAGAAAAAATCCTAGCACATAGAAATGGTGCACCAGGAGGTTAGGGGGTGAATCGTTCCTCCCCCTGCCTTCTGGCATGTCATTTCTACACGCCAGGAGGCCTGCAATTCTCCCTGAACATTCACAGACTCTTCATTTTGTTACCCATCATCCCACTCATCCTCTGCATATTCAGAAAAATCTTCTTATGCTTGCCAGACCACACCTGGGAAAGCCTGGGTTTTGAAGAGAGGTGTGAGGGCAGGAATGCAAGTGACAACCGGTTCCTTTAACCTGTTTTCACCTGCATTAAATGCCTGTCTGGAAGCAACCATCTGGTGTAAGTGTGTATGAAATGTTATTCATTCACACATGCCATTGCCTTGCTTCTCTTTACTAGGATTAACAATAAATTAAACATGGAAAGACGCTACAGAGCTGTAATATGATACCACTTTAACTATGGTGGTTTCATCCTATGAAACCCTGGGATCTGTAATTTGGAGGGGGACATGACAGCTAGTGGACTAGGACTCCAGGACACCACAGATCAAACCCCTACTAAGAAATCCACTCTGTGACCTTGGGAAAATCACACCCTCTAAGCTTTCGAGCAGTGGTTCTCAACCTGTGGGTGCCCAGGTGTTTTGGCCTACAACTCCCTGAAATCACAGCCAGTTTACCAGCTGTGAGGATTTCTAGGAGTTGAAGGCCAAAGCATCTGGGGACCCACAAGGTGAGAACCACTGCTTTAGAGGATGGCAATGAGAAATCTCTTCTGAATAAATCTTGCCAAGAAAGGGTAATTGTATATCAGAATTAACTCAAATGGACTAAATGACACAATAAATAGACTTTCCTGTTAGAAATCTATTGTGCACTTCCTTGAATTATTTTCCTTGAGGTCACACTGGACTGAAGAACCATTCTTTGAAGAATCAAACTTAAATCAGTTTTCCAAAGGCAAGCAAAGTGAAAGTGAAAATAGGTGCTGTTTCATGACAATGCCATTGAGACATTCAAGATAATTTTCCATGGGTTGCTATGTTTGTGATTACTTCCCAAATCACCATAGATCTCTTTTACATTAAAATCTGATTATATTTCTGACTCATTTCCATCTCTACCATAAAAGCTGCATCTACTGGAGAACACAACTTCCCCTGACGTCTTGTCAGTTCCCAAGGAAGCATCCACTAGAAAATGTGCCAACCAGAGGGAAAGAAAACAATTGATTCCCAGCTCTACTCTAGTCACTAACAATTTTTCCTCAAAGCCAACTGGCAAGGCCAGAACTCCATCTCTCCCATGGAAGGTTACCCAAAAGTTCTGGAGATAAAGAAGTGTGCCATTTTGGTTCAGATCTTATTTGAGAAGTCTTATTGCTGTTCATCTTTCTTCACTAACACATTCATTCCTCTTTTCACCTTCTGCTCCACAGTTGATGGAGGTTCAGGGACCTTTGTTATCAACACCTCCTACTAGTCTATTCACGCTACAGTTATTTCTTTGGCAGAAAGAGACCATATATGTGTGTGTATAAATGGAGGGAAGAGTTGATTTGCACTGCTTTTCCCAGAAATGTATTGATGCTTAATGTATTCTGCCAAGTGCCTGAAATTATCAATGCTGACCTCTGCCCTAACAACTCCCTGATGCTAGACACAAAGCTGACATTGTACACAGAAAGAACTTGCGAGCAGGAGAGCAGCCAGTATTAGAGCAATGGGAGATCTCCAAACCATTTGGAAGCAAGGTCATGGGGGCAACCACAGCAGGTGGCTGTTGCTGTTATTTCTACAACAAAAGTTGTCCCAGTACAGGTTGAACAGTGTGCCCTCTTCTCAGTGAACCTATGGGATTCAGCCTCTGTCCTTCCAATTTGTTCATGAGAGAAGACATAGAGTATCTGTAACTGTCTTTATGTGTATGTCTTTATATGTTTCCCCAACTATGAACACTCCAGTTCATTTGGGTTACAGATCCATTCCGGCAGGAGATTAGGGCAGCTGTAGTCCATAACATCAAGAAAGGTTGTCTTTGAGGGAATTTGGTTTAATAAAAAGTGAAAGTAGAGGTTAGATATTTATTGAGGTTGCTCTCTGTATGTTCTACCCAAATTATGTCAGAAACAAATATTTCTGAATCTATCCACTTCCTTTTGGTAATGGGGGTTGTTTTTTTTTGGCAGTACCAAAATATTTTTGACCTTGTTGTGTTTCTTCAAGTAATTTCTGACTTACATATGGTGATTACAGAGCAGTTTGGTCAGGGAGGTTTGATCTTATCTTCCTCTGAGGCTGAGAGACTGTGACTTCCCCAGTGAATTTCCATGGCTGACAGGGGATTAGAACCCTGGGGTCTCCCAATGTCCCAATCCAACACCCAAACCAGTATATCACATCAGTTCAACAAAATATGCCCTCCATTACAAGGTTCCCTATCCATACAGCATACCATGGTCTGAAGACTAAACTAGTAAGGAGCAAGTCTTGGCAACACTCCTGAAGTCTCAGGACTATAGAAGCCGGGAGCAGAAGCATAGAAAGGTAAAGGTTTCCCCTGACATTAAGTCTAGTTGTGTCCAACTCTGAGAAGTGATGCTCATCTCCATTTCCAAGCTGAAGAGCCGATGTTGTCCGTAGACACTTCCAAGGTCATGTGGCCATGGAGCGCCATTACCTTCCCACAGATGAGGTACCTATTGATCTACTCATATTTACATGTTTTATAACTGCTAGGTTGGCAGAAGCAGGAGCTAAGAGTAGAAGTTCACCCAACTCTCGGGATTTGAACCACCAACCTTTCAGTCAGCAAGTTCAGCAGCTCAGCGGTTTAACCCACTGCACCACCTGTGAAGAATTACAATGCTGTTATCCTATTTTAACTGCCCTGGTTCTATCCTATAGACTCCTGGGATTTGCAGTTTATGGAGGGTTATTAAGACAAATCCCAGCATTCTCCAGGATGCCGCCATTGCAGTTGAAATAGAATCACAGCACTTTAGCTGTATAGTGTAAAAGAGGTTAATTTCTTTCCTGGGGCCAGGTCAATACATTTTCTTGCCTAAGGTAGAATACTAAATTCTATCCATTCTGATGTCAGCAACTAGTACAGTAAATTTCTTTCTCTTGGGGCATAAAGGTCCCTCAGATTTTCTCTGATAGTTTCCAGTGTTTAATTATATTCGAATCGCTTATCTGAGACAGCACTTTGCCGCATTATTATTATTATTATTATTATTATTATTATTATTATTATTTTGTCATTTAATGTATCTTTCTCCTTGCACAGGACCCAAAGCAAATGTATATTTCCCCACTTTCTTGCCATGAGCTCAATGAAAGGAAAAAAAGTGTATAAATGTGACTACAGTTAATAATACCTAACTAATAATAACCATTAACTATTAATAGTTAAGTACTATAGCTAATAATAGTGAGTGTGAGATGGCAGCTGTGCACAGTAAGGTATTCTAAATTTAACAGTTAAGTATAATACACTTATCTATATTTTTTCGAGGTCAAGTGAGGAAGGTACTCGTATCAAGAAAAATCACAAAAAGAGAAAACACTAAACTTTTTCATCTTAAATGGCATTTTACTGACCAATTTTGGAATAAACTTTTCAGTTTCATTTGAATAGAGTTGAATTGATGGAGAGATTCAGCCAGGGCTTTTCAGTATCACATCAACATGGTCTTAATCATGGAGTGAAATTAGAGAGAGAAATAGCAAGGGTTAATGTAACATTATCTACTTTAGCTGTTTACCCAATTTATTTTGAACCTTATTTCAGAACATCATAATCAGACCTGCATCAAAGCAGCAACATCATTCAGAGCAAGTGACAGTGATTTTCTCTAAAAGCAAGAGGTGTTGGGCATAGAAGGGCAGGCTAATAGAGATAAATAGGTAGGTAGTCCTAGTCTTTCTTCCCAAAATATAATTTCCCATCAAACTTCCAACACTAAGATTCAAAAGGCAGTTAAAGTGGAATCGTGTAAAATTGTTTAAGGAAAAAGGCCCCAAATTTGGAAAGAGGAACAAATACACTGGTAGCAAAACATAAGCACTAAAAATAGGAAAGGGAGGAAATAGTTGACAGAAGATGGACTTGAAGGTACATTATCTGGTGTGTTATAATTCCAAATGTTTGCAGCTGACTACATTAGCAGATGTGCATTTGCAGTTGTGGAAGAAAGGTGCTCCACATATACAACAAGCTCCCACTTTTGTAGAAGAGCAGGGCCCTTGCAAAAGCAGGAAAACTGATTTTTTTAAATGTTATTCTTAACCTGAGATAACACCTGCAGAAGTTGACCATAAATTTGCCTTGGAGGACCTAGAGCTTCCTAGAGATAGCATGTTAATCAAATCTGTGCATAATCCAAGTCTGCAAAATTTAAACTTGCAAATGTGAAGGGCTAGGTGTACCTAGAGACTTATTTGTGACTCAAGAAGTTCCAGGATTTAGTCATGACATTTGAAACAGATTCTGAAGATGGCATTTGATTGCCTTACATTAGCCATATAGTTCTTGTGACTAAAAACTTACATTGGTTGGCTGAGCAGGGAAACTGTGCAGAATGTTTGTCCATCTCATTCTGGCCATTAAGAATAAGCTACCCCATGCGAGAATAATGTGAAACTCTCCTCTAGAGCAAAAAAAATCTATAAATGATGCATATTTTGTGAATTGGTGTTGCAAAGCCACTTTGGAAAGAGAAACTAGCTGAAAGAGGCGGACGTGTTGGAACACTAATCAAAGGCAGGTATGGTTGGAGACTGTTTTGTAAACACTGGTGGGAGTGAATCAAAGAAAAATGTTGAAAAAGCAGCAGTGTACTGATTATTTACATGCACAATGTCTATTTGATTTGCAATACAAGAGTCTGCTTTCACCACTGGATTAGGTAGGAGGTACAGTTCACCGTGTGTTAGTAGGAGGGCTCGGTGATCAAGGAGATTGAAGCTCTCAGCTTTAAATGCTTTAAGAAAATTCTTCCCACTGAGCATATGTCAGATAGTGTGCCACAAAGTACAATGTATTTGAGAGAGAGAGGAGGGGCAGTTTTAAACTACATTATCCCTTCAGTGTAGACTCATTTCAATGCAATTAAACTGCATTATATGAAGTGTAAAAGGGGCCAATGAGAGAGAGAGGAGTACATCTACACCAGTGGTTCTCAACCTGTGGGTCCCCAGGTGTTTTGACCTACAACTCCCAGAAATCCCAGCCAGTTTATCAACTGTTAGGATTTCTGGGAGTTAGAGGCCAAAATATCTGGGGAACCACAGGTTGAGAACCACTGATCTACGCTGAAGAATTAATGCAGCTTAACAACAGTTTACCTGCCATGGGTCAATGCTATAAAATAACAGGCTTTTGTAGTTTTGCAAAGTATTTAACCTTTTCTGCCAGAGATTGCTGGTGCCTCACCAAATTATTAATCCCAGAATCCCATAGCATTGAGCCATGGCAGTTAAAGTGGTGCCAAACTGCATTTATTTGACAGTGGAGATACACCCATAGAAATTCTACATAAATTCCTTATTCTGCTCCATTATCCCTTTGCCTTGGCACATTTGCTCAAAAGTAAACCTGGCTTGAGTTCAATGGGACCTACTCTAGTGAATATCACATCCCTCATGTTTTGGCACATCCCTTTCCAAATCTCATCACAGGCAACTTAAATCTTCCCAACAAAGGCCTCCGTTAGTAATTGCGGAATAATAAACATGACACGAAATGTAGATTAATCGAACATCTCGGGGAACTCCTATTTGAGGGGCTAGCCCTCTGGAATTTTAAGCATAATGGACCTGTGTTTATTCCTGCAGCAACGGCATAATGTGACTGATTTACAGGAGTTTAACTGAAGTGTTAATCTGACAGTGACGGAGAGCTTCTCACCGGCAAAATCACTTACACTATCATATTAGTTGCCTCCTCTATTAAAGCAGTGTGGTCGATAATTGGAATGCTTTTATGTCTAGTGGTTCTGACAAGGCTCTCTTCAGGCCACAGATGGGCGGTCTGGCTTGCGAGGCAGCTGAACAGTGGCAAATAATTTAGACGGAGGAAGTATTGTTCTCCTTGTGTTTGTCGCGGCAAGGGCAGTTCAAGGAAAAGTGAGCCTCGGCCCAGGCTACCTGCTGGCGTGTAGTAAAATAAGATGGACATGATACTGGGTTGGGAGGACAATTAAATCTCTTTTGCACCCATGTGTTGGTGGACGGATGAGTTTCCACTTGGCGGAGCTTTATGATCTTTAAGGTAGACTGAACTAATAGATTGGTGTGGCGCACACTGAAGTTACTAAGGATGAGAAAGCAAGCAGCAGTACATTTGAACTACAGGTTTCTCATATGCTCTGCGTCATGCTGAGTTTTTATAGCTCCTGGCTTTCAAAAAGCTTGTTTCAAAGAGGTTTGCGCTAGACTGGGCATGCAGTTTTGCTCCGCAGATATTGTCGCTACCGATTTAGTGGAATGCAATTAGGAAGCCTAAATTAAGTGGTAATGGAGAACCAGCTCTTGAAACTGGGGTTTCCACGGCAACCGCAGCTTACAATACAGCCTTCAGTTAGTTTTCCCACTTTATCTGCAAAATGCACAATTGAGCTTTAAAACAGCTTTGTGCCCAAATGCGCACTGTAAACAACTGTTTGCCAGGAGAGTTTTTACAATGTCTTTTAAACACAGCAAACTATCAAATCAAAAATTGCCTTGTCCACACACACTAATAAAAGCCGTTAATAAAATAATACTAATTCGTGCAATGTGAAGCACTCAAAACACCCTAGAAATGTATCATTCCTTTCCTGTGTGGTGTTTTTTAAAAAAATATCAATGCTGAAAAAGTTGAGCGCTACCATTGTGTTATGTTGTATTTTTAAAGCACTGTAATTTCCTTTAATTTTAAGTGACAGGGTTGTGTGCCAAGCTGTTTTATCCATAAATGGCCTTTGCCCTTTCCACACAAATGTTGCCATTCTGTCACTCATGGCTGCACGCAGTTGTATAAAGCTTTTTATGTGGATATAAATTAGCGCTGAGAGAAAGAAATGCGTTAGGAAAAAAGCACTCTTCTGATGCAAGTATCTCTTTTCCTGCTCCGCTGCTGCCAACTTATTTGCTATGTTTCTTGTTAGTAAACGTGTGTGTTGGTCTGTGTGTGTAATGCTGCAGAAAATGTTGAATGTGTGAGGACTGAAAATGTTCCAGATTGCTCCCGGTTCAGATTTCTCCAAGGTACACTTGCCTCAGCCCACATACTATCAGACTCCAATGCAGCCTCTGTGTTCTTTCAGTGAAAGCCAGGGAGTTTGACCCTCTCAGTGTGAGTTTACCTTCATCAATGGTGGTCAAAACTGTAGGAAACTTTATCCATTCAAAACAGTCTGTGCCGCACTGACCTCGTGCAAAACTGGGAGGAGCTGATTTATTGAAAAGGGTTTTGTAACATCTTCTGAGACTAGTTATTCTCAAAAGAAATTTCTGATGCATTAGAGTAGCTAGTCAACCACATTCGTATTCAAAAAGTATTATTATTATTATCCCATTTATGTTATGTTCTACACTTTGTGGTTCTGTGACAAAACTTTGTCCCATTCTAAGCAAATTGTCCATCAAAGGGCACAGAATTATATGCTTAGTGTAGCATCATGTAATACAGTTTGATGCAGTTAAACTACATTATATGAGTCTACACCAGTATTTCTCAGCCTTCCTAATGCCATGTCCCCTTAATGCTATGGCGATCCCCAACCATAATATTATTTTCATTGCTACTTCATGGCTGTAATTTTGCTACTGTTATGAATTGTAATGTAAATATCTGATATGCAGGATACATTAACTGGACCAAATTTTGCACAAATACCCCATACACCCAAATTTGAATGCTGGTGGGATTGGGGGGGGGGGAGGGTTGATTTTTGTCATTTGGGAGTTGTAGTTGCTGAGATTTCTAGTTAACCTACAATCAAAGAGGATTCTAATCTTCATTGAACCAAACTTGGCACACAGAATTCACATGACTAACAGAAAATACTGGAAGCGTTTAGTGGACATTGACCTTGAGTTTTGGAGTTGTAGTTCACCTACACTGAGGGAGCACTATGGACTCAATGATGGATCTGGACCAAACTTGACACAGATACTCAAAATGCCCGAATGTGAACACTGGTAGAGTTTGGGGAAAATAGAGCTTGACATTTGGGAGTTGTTGTTGCTGGGATTTATAGTTCACCTACAATTGAAGAGAATTCTGAACCACACCAACAATAGAATTGGGCCAAACTTACCACACAGAACTCCCATGACCAACAGAAAGTACTGTGTTTTCTGATGGTCTTTGATGACCCCTCTGGCACCCCCTATTGACCCCCCCCCCCCCCATCAGGGTCCCAACCCCCAGGTTGAGAAATGCTGGTTGACACTGACCATTTAATACAGTTTTCAAACTGCACTATATGGAAGTGTATATGGGACTAATATGAGATATAATCAAGCCTCAAAAGTGTTTCTTTTAATTTTAAAAAACCCAGCAGAAACAGTAGAGCAAAGAACTAATCAGAGGAAGATTAATGTTAAAATGCTTGCCAAAAAAATAATATAGTATTCAACATCCACTTAAAAGGAGGTGATCTGGGTGCCAAGCAAACCTCTCTGGGAAGACTATTCCCTAATCTGGATGCCACCATGAAAAAGGGAGCATGGAAAATCCTCCCCAAGAGCTAGCCAATAAAACCATTGGATGTGCCAGCAATTCATACTTGATATATTTGTAAAATATTCTCGAGCAACAGTATGTGTTCATTGTAAGACTTTTTCGCCACACCAAACAACAATTGCTTTCAGTATGGGTTTTCCAAAATGTGCCCCTCTGTGAGGAACACATCAATTATTCTGCTTAAAACCCATTGTCTAGGAGACAAGGAAGAAGGCCGATGCAGTTGCTCCCTTGGTTCTTACACAAAACCTGCTGATTTGGACCCATCCCAAATGTTTTTGGGCGAAATGCAGAATGCTGGAGTGTTTAGGACTTTCACGGGGCATCTTGTTTCAACACTGACTGCCTGTATTTTACCGAAGCAGTAAAGGACACATTGAAATTATTTTCTTCTGGCACCAGCATGTGCCGTGATGTGTGTACATTCAATTGCACTTGACAAATCTGCAGGGCAAAAGAAATGCTCCTGTGTAAGGGAATATCTTTTGCGTCTTCCAAAAAATGGCATTTTTCAGACCAAACATGTGTTCAATTGATTTGCTTTCTCCAGAGATTGTGTTTGAATTCAGGCCAGTGATAAATAGAGAAGGAGAGTCGAACGGAAGGCCATACAGGGTCAGCGGTACTTCCGATGGTATTTCCTGTGCTGCAGGGGTCTCTGTTGAATTATACAAACAGCTCCACATGGCATTTGGAGAGTGTGCCAGGGAATGTTACCATTCCATGCCAGCTGTCACTGTCAGGTTCCACTCCACTACTGCATGAACACACACATATATATATACACATACACACACACACACACTGTGTGTGTGTGTGTGTGTGTGTGTGTGTGTGTGTGTGTGTGTACATACAGCTTGGGCATCCCTCATCTGGAATTCCAGAATCTGAAATACTCCAAAATAGTCCACATGGGTGGCTGAACTAGTGATATCTTTGCTTTCAGAGGTTTCAGTGTAAACAACGTTTTAAAATTATCTATATAAATAAAAATGTAATGTTTGTTTGTGATACCATCAGAACTCAAAAACCACTGGGGGAATTGACACCAAATTTGGACACAAGACACCTAACAACCCAATGTATGTTCTCCACTCAAAAAATTGATTTTGTCATTTGGGAATTGTTGTTGCTGGGATTTATAGTTTACCTACAATCAAAGAGCATTCTGAACTTCAACAATGATGGAATTGGGCCAAACCTAGCACACAGGGCTCCCATGACCAACAGAAAAAACTGGAAGGGTTTGGTGGACATTGACCTTGAGTTTGGGAATTGTAGTTCACCCACATCCAGAGAGCACTGTGGACTCAAACAATGATGGATCTGGACCAAACTTGGCACGAATATTCCATATGCCCAAATATGAACACAGATGGAGTTTAAGGGAAATAGACCTTGACATTTGGGAGTTGTAGTTGCTGTGATTTATAGTTAACCTACAATCAAAGAGCATTCTGAACTCCATCAATGATGGAATTGAACCAAACATGGCATACAGGACTTCCATGACCAACAGAACACACTGGAATGGTTTGGTGGGCATTGACCTTGAGTTTGGGAGTTGTACTTCACCTACATCCAGAGAGCACTGTGGACTCAAACAATGATGGATCTGGACCAAACTTGACACAAAAATTCCATATGCCTAAATATGAACACAGATGGAGTTTGAAGGAAATAGACCTTGACATTTGGGATTTGTAGTTACTGGGATTTATAGTTCTCTACAATTAAAGAGCATTCTGAAATTTACAAACGACAGAAATGGGGCCAACTTCCCACACAGAACCTCCATGACCAACAGAAAATACTTAAGGCCATCCAGTCCAACTCTCTTCACCAGGGCAAGAAAATGTAATCAGAGCCCTCCTGACAAAGAGCCATCCAGTCATAAATATAGATAGATAGATATGATTCTCTCTCATACACACAGATATAGTATCATAGATTTGAAAGAGACCCTTAAAGAAGGACTATGATATGTTGCATATTCCAGAGTGGGCAAACCAGACACTCTCTACATCAACACTGACAAAGAAACAACAAGAAATACTGTTTACTCACAAGCATAAAGGAATTACATATATTAGAAACCAACACTTTCTCATTACTTTATTTTCCAGATCACCAGAATGGGCCACAGCAACGTGTGGCAGGGGACAGCTAGTTGTACATAAAATTGCATTTAGGTTATGTGTATAAAAATTTGTGTATATCTGAATGTGTATTTAGATTGGGTCCCATCTCCAAGATATCTCATTATGCATATGCAATTATTACAAAAAATTTAAAATCCAAAATACAATGGTAATTTTTGGGTAAGGGATATTCAACTTTCCCCTTTTTATCCCCCTTTTCTATCACCACCAAAGCTGAGTTTCCATTTTTAGAGCCTGTAACAGTTGCTATATGGATCACCTCCAAAGACATCTGAGCAACCCTGGCTTTCTGCCACCATCCTGAAGAAATTGTTGGTAGAGGGAGGAGGGACTATCCTGACTGCTAGAAGGCAATAAGATTCCTACTGTCAACAATCAAGAAGAAAAGCAATACATCTGGCTTGTCCTCTGAGCTAAGGTATAGAAAAGACAAGGAGTAGTATGGAACTGAAATTCAATAGTACTTAGGTGGCAGAACTGGAAGCAAGAAACAAAGGTAGGGAAAAAAAGAAAAGAGCCTATTCCTCTCCTATCATGGAGGATTTTTATTTTATCCCAACCCTTTCCAAAACAGTGAATTGTTGTAATCCAAGCTATACCCAGCTTCTAGGAATATATTACTCAGGAGGCCAAAAATGTGCCAGAACAATGACCTAGATCTTAAACGAAGTATTTCTATGCTGCTGGAGGACTTGGTTTATGCCTATCCTCAGTCTCCATGTGACCACAGTTAGAGCCGTCTGATACCACTTTAATTGCCATGTTGACAACTGACAGAATCCTAGGACCTTTGCTAGAGAGCGAGCTCCAGCTCTGTTGTTTTACAGCAGCGGTTCTTAACCTATGGGCCGCGAGGATAAAAATCTGGTCCATGAGCCTCCTTCCTCTTTATTTATTTATTTATTTATTTTCTACTCCTTTCATGCCACCTGCCACTCCTTCCCTGTCGCTGACCATGGCATATATTCTGTATCAGAAACGAGAGCTGATGTGGTCTATCCAATACAATTTTCTGAATTAGCACCCCAAATCAAATCTAAAGTTGAGCAAAAACTGATTAATAACCCTTTTGGTACTAATGTTGGAGAGTGGTCCCTGGTCAAAGTGGTTCCTGGCCAAGTAGTCCCTAGTCAAGTGGTCCCTGGACAAAACAAGGTTGGGAACCACTGTTTTACAGCATTGCCATTCCGTAGCAGAAAATTTTAAGTGCCTCATAAAACTACAAATCTCGGGATTCCATAGATGAAGTAATCAAATCACTATAACTGGATAGTGTAGGAACAGCCTAAAAGAGTCAGAGCTGAGGAACCCAGACAGAAATGAAAACAATGCACAAGGCTAGGAGCGAGAACTGTGGTCATTCACAGCAACCTATCATCATCATCTCACTTTTTGCTCTTGATCAAGACCAAAGTGACTCAAAAAAATTAAAAACAATGTAATTTAGAACCTACAAAATATATGACTGAGTCCTTTGTGATAGCAAGTCCAAAGGTCAAGATCACATGACCACAGAGAATACTGCCAGTGACAGAGCTAGAACGGTTGAAAGGAACGAACCCCCATCTAACCTGTCATAGAATGCTATTGCAGAATGGGGCTACAAAGCGGAATCCTCGACATGCGAGTGTGGAGAAGAGCAAACCACTGACCACCTGCTGCAATGCAACCTGAGCCCTGCCACATGCATAATGGAGGACCTTCTTGCAGCAACACCAGAAGCACTCCAAGTGGCCAGATACTGGTCAAAGGACATTTAGTCAACTACCAAACTCACAAATTTTGTATTTTGTCTGTTTGTTTGCTTTGTTCTGTTAGAAATGTAATATAATGGAATGGTCGGCCTGACACCACAAATAAATTGCAGCATGCCATTGAACTCAGGCATGTAGCCGTGGGGGGGGGGGGGGCTTGAGGAGCTTCAGCCCCCCCCCCCCGAAATTATCATGGTGGTTCGCGAAAAGGCCTTACTGGTGCATTATTTAAACTGTTATGTTTATTCATATCATGATCTGATCACCATACTCAATATATCCCATATGCATGGGGGTATTGGGGTAATGATACAAAAGACCCTTTTTCACTCAGACTCAGCCCCCCCGACCCCCCCCCCCGAAAAAATTCACACACCCCCCCCCCAAAACGGAATCCTGGCTACGGGCCTGATTGAACTGTATTATATATGGCAGTGTAGACTCATATAATCCAGTTCAATGCAGTTAAACTGCATTCTGAAACTGCATTATATAGCAGTGTAGATGGTGTAGATTAATAGACAGTCATTGCTTCCTATATTTAACAAAGACTGAGACCTACAAAGCCTCTCCTTTTACTTTATGCCATATAGTCTACTCTCTGTCTTCTTTCTTTTTTAACACAATGACAAAATGGAGTCTCATGGAGGCCAACCCTTGATGTACAGCCACTTCCATTGGCTGCTCATGGAAATCCATGTTGCCAATGTGTTAAAACAGAGATGAAACTCTATTTTCAGGAAACAGGTGCTGCCTGAATCTTGACTCAATAAAATAAGGAAGAAGCAAGGAAAGCATGGGAAAGGACATGGGGTGGCTGGCCATCCCAGAAGATGGGGAAAGACAGTAGAGAATGATTTAAGATTATTCCCTCTGCTTTCCAATTGTCAGTGTGATGAAGTCCTTAATCTCTCCAGCAACATGCAAAGGAAAGGGTGTATCCTCAGTAACTGACATGTCCTCCTTGCAAAGAGGTTCTCTTAACTGTTTCAGCCTCCAGGCCCTTGGATTTAGAGAGGCCCCATTTTCTGGAGCAATAACTTCCTAGCACTTTGACTCCTTTATGTCTAGTTCTTCAGATTCCAACTTTATGTTTCTATGAGTCAATGAATCCCAATGGGGGAAAAAAGGACAACACAAGGTTCAGTTCAAAGAGATATGGATTAGCAAGAATGGAAAGCATCCTATTCATGCAGTTTTGTTTAAGACCTATCCATCAGCAATACTGTACTTCCAACATCAGACCAGGGAAGTCAGAGTAGATTCAGAGAATGGAAAGATTGTATCACATTAGATGCACCAGGTATTCCCTTTCATTATAGTTAAAGGACACTCTCTACAGGGGGACAGAGAAGGGTTTTTATGGAGAAGAGATGCCAAGGTTGCCCTGCTTCTGCTTCCCCACCATGTTCCTACATCTGGACACAGTCCCACATCTCAAATTGAAAGAAAAAGTGGCAGACATAGAAGAGTTTCCTTATGTTTTCATACTCTTGGAGCTCTACAGGCACATGAGAACCCCACAGGCCTTTCCATTTCAGCTGCTACTTTTCCGAACTTTTTCCAATATGTCTTGGAATATGCTGCATTCAATTTTCAACCCTACTAGGCTATGTCTTTAAGGCAACTAGGTAAATTAGTCTTTTTAATGAGTGTTATCCATCCCATTTTCATTTTGTGTAGTGTGAGCAAGAGCCTAATGTGAGATTATTTAACATAAATAAATAGTATTGGAAAGGTTAATACGAATTTAAGTAACTTCTAGCATTAACTTACACCAGGAAGGGATGTATGTGTTTTAAAAAGAGAAGCTCTGGGTCTCAGAAACATATAGGAATGTATTTCCATTTGTTCTCTTATTTTCAAGATGTAGCAAACAATTTTAATAATAACCAGAATAATCTTTTAATGCAAGGTGTTATTACTACAATTAACTGCTCCCCTTTTATAGGGTTCTGTGCATCAGATTACATTTAATTGCTTCCCAACAATTTACAGCTGAGTTGCTCGTTGAAAGTAAAACAAAACACACATTTTAGGATAGTTTTGCCTCGCTGTATTTTTTTTTCCTGAGGTATCTTTCCCCTTTACTAAAGGTAAATTTCTTTCCCCTTAAAATCCAGCAAACTATGTATACTACCAAAGATCAATGCTTTGTGAGCTGCCTAGTGTTCTGCAATAAATTCTCGCTTTTATAGACTTTTGCTGGACCCGGTAGCTGCTAATGCCATAGAAATTGATTATTTGTGGTGTTTTTATCACTGCTTAAAATATCTAATTGCTTTTTCTCCACAGACTTGGATTTTGTTTGCTTGATGCTTGACAATTAATGAACGGACAGAGCTCTAGTGGGAAAACTCCTAGGCCTCTGGGGGCAATATTACTTGATAACAACATACCTGATCTGAATGAAAAGATTCAAAAATTTATTTTAGCTGAAATTAGAGACTCATTCAATGCCCAGCCACCTGCGTTCCTGTCTGCTTGGAATTCACTTACTCATCAACCCGTAATCTTACCTTGATATTGCAGGGGTACCATAGCAAGGGGGGGAGGAGTGCACAGAAACCATGTTTTCTGAGCCACTCCAGAATCCCGTGCAAGTTCTCTTGAATGTGAGTGAACAATCTGCACAACCAATAATCCTATTTAATCTGCACAAAACACATACTGCAGTTTAAGGCTGGGGAATGTAAGATTCAGTATGCCTCTGCTTTTTTTACACTTAAAATCAATAGTCCACCATTTGAAAAATATTGCCTTGTAGATGTTAAGAAGGTTATTTACATAGTTTTTAAATGCTACACAAATATTCTTTAAATTGTACAGGGTGTTTCAAAAAGATTGCTATTTTTCTGTCAACATGACCTGTCCATGAATGAAGCTCTTACCCCTTGAAAGGGTGGGGCACAGAATATCAATGGTTTCTGAGAGATGCCTTTCCAAGCACAGAAACAGTCCTTAGCCTCAGTCATTCACAAGATGATGAGCCCACATCATAAGGCCTAATGAGATATTCCTCCCTTGCGTGGTCATTTTTTCAATTAGTTTCTAGTTCAAAATGGTTAGTAAAACTTGATAACTTGCAAACACATAAAGCTGTTTGTAACTTTTTGTATAATTATTATATGCTGCCATTGTGAAATGTACTACTTTAAAAACGGGTCCATCATTTTAAAACAACTAGCATATTATAATTAAATTGTTTTGGATTTTTTTTCTTTAGCTTTATGATCATTTTTTATATTGGCAGTTCATGATTTGCACCACAATCTGCTCCTGATTTTGTTTTTGCAGAGTTTTGGCTTCTCTATCTTCTGCTTGCAGTCATGTAATCTATATTGACTGTCAAATGACATCAATGACCTACATAACTTGTAGCCCTTCAGGTGTTTGTGTCTTCAACCCTCAGAAGCACTAGCCAGCTTGTCCCATGGCCAGGAATTCTGGAAGTTGAAGTCCAAAATATCTGGAGGGCCACAGATTGTTCAGACCTTGTTTGTGTGGCTGCCTGAAAAATGATTGCAGTTGACATACTGTTTGCCTTACAAAAAAAAATTAGATAAGATGCCTTTCTGGTCTACATCCTAGAGCAAGTTCTCCAGTAATGTTTGGTTCTACTTTGTTTCCTTCTTTTGTATTACTGTTGACTATGACTATCAATATGTGATCAATCTCTCCCTGTATTTCAGAATAGAATCTTTCCATCCCTTTCTCTTCTTCCTCTGTAGTTGGGGCATAAATATGGATTGCAGTTACACTGGTATTATTTGGTCAGACTTTATCTTATATCCTTTAATTGTTTTTGCACACCTAGTTTAACTGCCATGGTTCAAGGCTATGGAATCATAGGAGTTGTGGTGTGATGAGACACCAATCCTCTCTGACCCATCTACACTGCCATATAATGTGTGATAGTAATTGCATTTGCCTGGGGCATCCAAACAACACTCCAGGCTAATGTGAGTTGATCCAGAATAAAGCTGTCAAGTTTATCCTGGATTTTTTAAAAAATCAGCAAAGGGGATCAGGAAGAGAGGTTATCTTGCCCTTTGCCTTAAGGTGAAGCGCCTATAGCAATTCCTGGATGTTCATAATTTCTTCATGTAGATTCTGATTTTTGGTTAATCATAACTAATGAAACAAGACCAATTCCGTATGATGGATGTAAAACAACACTAATATCAAAAGTAAGATTCACCTACAAAAATTGGAAAGCTAATTGGAAGAGTGTGGAAAGAGAGAATTCTTGTTATATGCCATTTTTAAAAGTTTTGGTTTTAACTGGTTTTATTTTTTGGATTGCTTTATGGCATTTTAAAGTTTTGTATTTGCTTAAGTCCCAAATTGGGAAAAATGTGGAATATAAATGTCTTTGTAAGGTGTTTATATTCCACATTTTTCCCAATTTGGGACTTAAGCAAATACAAAACTTTAAAATGTCATAAAGCAATCCAAAAAATAAAACCAGTTAAAACCAAAACTTTTAAAAATGGCATATAAAAAGTACAGATAAACAACAAAACACATATAGGCAAAGCAAGAACAAGATTGGTGAGGGAGGAGAGACTGCAGGTGAAGTAGCATAACAGAGGAATTATAATGTCTCGGCATCTTGAACGTAAATGTGGTTCACAGATGTGCTACTAAAGGTCACTCTTCTTGACTCTTGGGAATTATACATATACTATACCGAGGAAGAAACTGCATACTGAATTTCTATGTGTTTAACTAATAAGTTGATGCCTCATCCACTGGTTGCAAACCCAAGTGTCAAATGCGTACAATCTTATAAATTACCTTGAATTATTATTTTGTATGTATATTTGTTAATAATTAATGGGTTCATTTGTAATCTAATTGTTTCTTGTCAGGTTTGTGTTTATTTTTAGTAGCATTTGAAGTGCCTATACACTGGTATCACTAATTTTAAATAGATTTCTTTCTCTTTTTTCACATACAAACACACACACATATACAAAGCATCCACTACTCAATTATGGAAAATAGCTTCCTGATCCCATTAAGCCCAGATAAAAAGGCATTTTTGCTTTTTATTTGTGACAATACACATTACATTAGGCACACCTATGATGAACTAATTACGTACATTAGAATTTATTTATTTTTCAATACAAAACAAGCTTGTTAACTGAGAGCTACAGTAAACAGAGAGAATTTATGAATGTGAAAAGACACTATTTTTGTTGTTGCTAAATATGCTTGTGGTAGTCTAATCCCCATGTGAACCAGGATTTCCCATAGCAGGTTATAATGGAAGATGTTCTACAAACATGTTTGCCATTCATATTCAGCCAACACTGAGAAGGCACTGTATTTGAAGAGACCATGTGGGAATATTGTAGCCAGAGTCAAGTTTTCTTCATGTTTTGTTTTATTTTATGTCTTATCTGAGCTAGGGCCCTTCCACACAGCCCTATATCCCAGAATATCAAGGCAGAAAATCCAACAATATCTGCTTTGAGCTGGATTATCTGAGTCCACACTCAGATAATGTGGAATTTTCTGTCTTGATATAGAAGAACTGGTTTGATGCAAAAGAGGCAGATGTATCTATAATGATATAAAGAAGTTCCCTCTGAAAACCAGTGCCATTTTAATAGCATTATAAGCCCCCGGTGGCACAGTGGGACAGTGGGTTAAACCGCTGAGCTGCTGAACTTGCTTACCAAAAGGTCACAGGTTCGAATCCAGGGAGCAGTGTGAACTCCCACTGTTAGCCCCAGCTTCTACCAACCTAGCAGTTCAAAAACATGCAAATGTGAGTAGATCAATAGGTACTGCTTTGGCGGGAAGGTAACTGCACTCCATGCAGTCATGCCAGCCACATGACCTTGGAGCTATCAATGGACAATGCCGGCTCTTCGACTTAGAAATGGAGATGAGCACCAACTCCCACAGTTGGACATGACTGGACTTAATGTGAGGGTAAAAGCTTTACCTTTACCTATAGCCCCCCAAGCAAAGGAGCCCTTTGCTTGGGGGCCTGCCTACACATCCACTCACAGGAATAAAAATGCAAATTATCAATAAAATAAATGTATATTTATGGGCACCATGTAACATTTCTACAGTTTCTTTTCCCTCACTTCACTGTCTTACATGTCCTCTAACCCTTCACCACACAAAGAATTCTTGGAACACAAACAGCTTCCAATACTGAAAATGCTGATTGTCAGCAATTGTTGTCCCCAGACATTAATTGCTTCCCATAAATCCTTTATTTATTTATTTATTTATTTACTTGCTGTATTTGTATACCGCCTTTCTCAGCCAATTGGAGACTCAAGGCGGTTTCTAACAAATCAGTATACATAAAACACAATAGATAAAAAAAAACATTAAACAGTATAAAACATCATAAAAGCAATAAAAGCAACATCATCAGCATCTCATTATTCTCAAGCATTGTCCATTACAATATTCTGCTTTCATAACATTGCAAGCAATAAAAACAGTAACATTTCTCTCACAAATACAGAAATGCCAACTTTCCATTACAAGTCATAATGTTTCTCCTTCTACCAAGTTAGCAAGAGATTTGAATGTTGAGGTGAATGATTGGGAATTAATGTTGAATTTTGATCTGCACATAGATAAGAATGGGAGCCCTATACTCATGGGGGACCCGGCAACTACCCAGTATGCCCATGCAATAAGAAAGTACTGATGACAAGCTAGAAGCAGACAAGGCAGGTGAAACTAACTAGACTGCTTTCAATTAGCTGTAATTAGGAAAAGGAATTCCAAGACCCTTTATGTAGGTAACTCCCCAGTTGCATCCAGTGTGGAATATAGAGGGCTATGACTGCTGAGTTTCTCAACAAATGTAATAATAATAATCATCATCATCTTTATTTATATACTGTCCCATCTCCCTGAAGGGACTCGGGGCAGTGAACAACAAAATCAGCAAACATTCAATGCCATGGGTTGTTGTAGGTTTTAAGGGCTGTATGGCCATGTTCTAGAAGCAATCAATCCTGACATTTTGCCTGCATCTGTGGCAAGCATCCTCAGAGGTTGTGGAGTTTTCAATGCCATAAGTAAAATACCCATCCCACCCAAACATAAGTAAAATACCCATCCCACCCAAATCCCAAAACAAATACACATTTATACCAAAAATAAGAGTCATTAAAACAGAAGATAGCATATAACATTTACAATTCCATGATAACCATTGAAAAACAACAAAATCTAAATGAGAAGAGTGAGATTTAAAATTTAGGATAAAAATTACAGGTTGATTAACATCTGCAGGGTGACTCTAGTCATTTCCATTCCATGATATAACAACTATGGTTCGTCACCTTTATACACCTGAGCGCATAATAAAGTATTTAGCTGTTTTTTGAATGAGCGGTCTGTTTTGATCTCTTTAGGGAGGGGGTTCAAGAGGTGGGGGTGATCACAGAGAAGGCCCCCTCTCTCATTCACACCAACTGTGCTTGAGATGGGGGTGGGACTGAGAGTAGGGCCTTCTCTGCTGATTGAAGTGCCCGAGGAAGTTTGTATGAGGAGATGCAGTTTGCTAAATAGTCTGGGCCCGAACTGTACAGCTCCTCAATCCTGGCCAAGCCACCAACTGTCCTGACTTACAGAAAGCACAAATAAAGAAAAGACATTAGCTTCTCCCTAATAACAGCCACTTGTCATACCAAAGCTCTGCTTTTGTAAAAAAATAATAATGATGAACTGCACAGTGAACTCGCCTGAAGTATACCTGTCCCTTGCTGCTTCAGAAAATGTACAAGTAACATTTGTGATTCCCAGTATAAAATGCAGGATTGGTTTGGATTTTTGCTTAAACATTTATGCATGCACCAGATACTTTCAAGCTCTGATTTTATTTATTAGAACCTGCTGAATAACAGAACAGCAATCTTTGACTTTTAAAAGAAACATGAGCAACTTAATTGTATCCAAGTTCCTGGCATGACCATATAAGTCTAGGATTTTTCTGGTGTTTTTAGGACATGACACTGGCTTGAGGCACTCCAACCAGGTTCTGCCCCCAAGTGAAAGCATTCCCTGCTATTCCTCCAGCATGGCTCACTGCCAATAATGTCTTCTGGGTTGCCCTTTTATTAACAACTTCAACATAGGCAATGTTATACATGGCTCGTGATTTCCACTTGCAGCTGAAGCTGTTGGTGCAGTAGAACTGGTTGGAGAAAGGAGTTAGTTATGCTTGAGAAGACTTGCTTGTGGCAAGCTACAGTGGAAGCCTTAGGCATGGAAGGCATTGAGTCTCAATGCTTTAAAGCAGGAGCGGACAACTTTTCATCCTCCAGTTATTTTCTAACACCAACTTCCACTATAGGTTTTCCAGGTTGAAAATGGGTGGTTTCTGCACATTTAATACTGGTGTAGAGGAAATTTCAGCAAGTGTTGCTTGTCATACAACCAAGTACTGAAATTTTCTCTGCCACACAACCGTTAAAATACAAGAATCCTCTCTACTTTCCATCCTAGTAATCCTACCAATCAGCCTTTGGCAACATAGTTGCAATCAAACCACCTCCAATGGCTGCAGTCCCTCCACCTACATTGACAATTCTTTATTTTCAGGTTCTCAGGTCATATGGCTAAAGCATACAGTATTGTTCTCCTTTCTAGACCATCCCTTGCCCTTGGAATACGGTATAAAACCTGGCCTTTATCTGACTGAATCCTGATGAGCATGTGAAACAAATAACTACTGGCATTTTTTTTCAGCATACATTTGGAATTTGTCCAATATTCAGTGCTCTGCACTTTTCAAGGGAGAGCAATCAGCAGGCAGGTCAGAGGCCTGCCGTTTAACAGCTGCAGCCCATGACAGACAGCCTGATGAAGGGACTGGGGGGGCACCAGGAAAAGCACCTCAGCACCTCCAGGCACACTCCCAGAGTGCGTCTCTCACACTCACACACATACACAAAAACATCAATTCCCCTGCTGTAATATGATACTATCTGCTGTTTGTTGTTAAAGTAGCTCAAACTCAGCATTGATCTAAAGGCCAAGATGCTGCGGATTTCCAAAATATGCTCCCTTGTGGAAATCTGCAAGTTTATGGTTGGGCCTTCTAAAGGAAGTATTATTGGCAAATATTTGATAAATTCCTTAACCGATCAATATTTTACTTTATATGTCCTCGGGTAAACTCTTCGAGTTATTTTTAATGAACTACATCTTTAAAGTTATGTTTGATGGATGTGTTATAATTAGCCCACACTGATATCTTGTGCTAAGATCGTCCCAATGCAGAGTGAGGCAACTGCCTCAGCCAAAATATACTGGGTAAAGGACAGAGAAGTGCCTGCCCCATGACCTGACCTGCATCGCCTAAGTTCCCCTGCTGAGCACAAGTGCTTACAGAGATGCTTGCTAATGTTGAAATATGATTTAGCTGCCAGTAAGCTTAGCTCATCTCCCAAAGCTCACTGTGCTTCATTCTTTGACTGAGGGCTCTTCCACACATCTCTGTATCCCAGAATATCAAGGCAGAAAATCCCACAATATCTGTTTTGAACCGGGCTATCTGAGTCCACACTGACATATATTCCAGTTCAAAGCAGATACTGTGGGATATTCTGCCTTGGTATTCTGGGATATAAGGCTGTGTAGAAGGGCCCTGAGAAGAAAAAATATATCCCCATTCCTGTCCACAACTCTTCTCATAGCCCAACTCTGCCTACTGTCACTGTATTGTAGCTCCCAACATTCTTTACCATAAGCTATTCTAGCTAGGCTTGCTGTTACAGTCCCAAACCTCTGGATAGTCCCATCTACTTGGACAAACACTTTTAAAATAAGGGGTAGAATATAGCAAAAGTTCCTTTTGTACTATACAGATATAGTGCTATGATTCCCCTTTATCATAGCAGAAACCTATGCAGTTCTGGGGTTTGTGAGGCAGTGGAGCTCTCACTGTTCTTCCCAAAGTGACCCATCCCAAGATTCCATAGGATGGAATCAGGGCAACAAAAGTGGAATCATAGCACAACAATTGTGTAGTGTAAAATGGTCCTAAGGGTTTTTTTTCCAGTTCAAAGATTTATAGCACTAATAATCAAAATACATTATCCCATTCTTCCAATATTTGGATTTCAGGGAGAGGGGCAGATAAATGGAGAAACAGAGAAAGGTTACAAACTGAAGACAGTTTAAACATCAGGGTGATTTTGCATACAATGGAATGAGTAGTGTTAACTTGTGTTTAGGTTTGGGTGGCCATTTAAATATATGCACACTTGTCTGCCATTAAATGGCCACTTGTGCTCAGGGAGGTAGACAGACACATACACCCGTTTTGTTTTTAAAATGAACTACACACATCCACTCGCTCAAATGAAATGATTGAGGTTAAGCCACAAAAGAGAGAAAGGGAGACTGAGAGAGAACAGCCTCTTCTATGTGAAATGCAAGATCAGAAATGCTCACAAGTGGGCAACGGCTGCTAAATAATTAATCAATAGCAGCCGTGTGGCAGTTTGAAATGTAAATGTGATGGATGAAGGTGTGATGCTTGTCATCAAGCAGAAAATGATGTGACTGGAATGGATAGCCTTCTGTACCTGCTGACTGGCAAAAGCTCGGACACAAAGATGAAGCAAAGCCATCAGACAGAATCCCCAGCAACCCCTAATACCTGTCTTTGACCCACAATCTGCTTTCATGTCCCTCTCCCAAAAGATATGTTTTTAAAAAATGATGAAGAGAGATCTTGGGGTGGAGACAAGAGAGAGAACATCATCTAAAGAAATGTTACCTGACAAGGCCGCAGGCTATAGACTTGAGAATACCCTCAATTTCTTTATGTTCTCATTTCGCTTCCTATTTTTGTTCCCTTTTCCACCTTTTTTATTAAATTGCAGCATGTTTTTCCTCCTTTCCTTTCTCTCCAAATTCTCTAGAGTCATTCCTGCAAATGGTTCCATGACTCAGGAACTGACAACACCAACTTGCAAAGGAACAAAGGGAAAAAGATGACAATCCGGAGCCTGAGTAGGTGAGAAAGAGAGACACCTTTTACTTATCAAACTCTGCTATCGGCAATGCTCTTTTTCTTCAGCAGATTGGAAATAGAAGCGAACTAACTAGGCATTGATCCAAATCCTGTACTGCAGGGACTGCAGCTTAACACTCAGATTGCCCCAAAAACAATTTTCACAGGAGGGAAATCCATCCAAAGCAGTGTTGGAGTGCCAAGGTTAGGCTGTGGTTAGGGGCATTTGTATCTAGCTCAAGACAGAAGGTTAGAATCTCACAGGGTTGTGGACGATGCTAGGAGATTTAACAAGAGAAGCCAGTGCATGGTGTACAGAGCAAGCTTTCTTGAGTTCAGAAGATGGGAACCAAAGCATTACTATTAGTCCCAGGTGATGCAAAGACTTTACGTTGGCTGCCAGTTGTAGAGGGTTGTGTTCCTTAATGCTACTGCCTAACCTTGAGCTGCTAGGTTGCCATGTATCTATTTGAAGTGTATGGTTCACTTTAAAGACCAACTACGGAATATTCCTCTTGCTGTCCTAGTCTAATTTAAAGGCAGAGGGTCCTAAGACCTTGAGGTTGTCCTTCTAGACTCAAGACCAAGTAGGTTCACAGTCAGTTGGTCACAGTCCTCTCCGCTATGATATAAGCTGCATTTTATTTCCCTTTAAGTCAAAGCAATAATTTCTAATTTTGCACATGTACACCAGCAGATGAAAAACATTGTGCAAATCTCTTTTGTGTGATCCATCTCCCTTTTTGTGATCTGAAAACAGCTGCCAAGAGGTTCCTAGTTCAAACTTTAGTTTCAAAGTCTTTCCTGTCTTCCACAATAACTCTACTTTTTAGTGGGGCCTTCCATGTACATTTGTACTAACAGAATTATCTAGCATTAGCACCACTCCAATTAGGGCCAAGGGAGTTGTTGTGGGAGCCCCAACTTTAACTTCTCAAAATGTCCTGGAGTTGTATACTCGTTAGTTTCCAGATCCATTTACTTGATACTGATGGAAACACCCGGTGGAACAGATTGATCAGTAGCATTCAGTTTGTTGTTGTTTAGTCACTTCTGACTCTTCGTGACCTCATGGACCAGCCCACGCCAGAGCTCTCTGTTGGCTGTCAGTTTATGTCATGAGGATTTCCATGACAAGAGATAGCATAATACAATGGTATGCAGGTTGGACAAGGAGCATGTGCCTTCAACCACCTCATCATACGCTGGTTAAGTCCTCTGTCATCCACAGAGCCCACCAGCTCCCATCAAATGATGCAGATGAACTTCTGATGGGGCTCCATGGATGTCCTAGGGCAAAGCCAGCGAATGCTGCAACTGCAGTAACACAGGAGGCTTCCCATGTTGCCATAGGAAGCAGTGGGTGGAAGCCACACGGTCAAGGCTTTTGCCCATGGGATCAGCTTCCTCAGGAACCAGGCAATGTGGGGCATGGGGTAGTGATTTCCCCACACATCCCGATGAGGGTCGCCGGATTTGCCACAACGTGTGATGATTCCAGAGGCTGTGTGACAAGGTTGGGTCTACTCTCAATATATGCCAAGCCCATTAATTACACAGAGTTTCTTAGGTAAAAGTAGTTTTGCTACTTTCTACTTCAGAAACAGAGAAGTTTAGCAGACAAACCTGCTATTATACCACAGTCACATGATTGTTCATAGTGGATGCAAACTGTGTTGAGCATCCTCAATTTTTTTTTGTCATGTCAGGAGAGACTTGAGAATCTGCAAGTTGCTTCTGGTGTGAGAAAATTGGCCATCTGCAAGGACGTTACCCAGGGGACGCCCGGATGATTTGATGTTTTATCATCCTTGTGGGAGGCTTCTCTCATGTCCCCGCATGAGGAGCTGGAGCTGATAGAGGGAGCTCATCCGCCTCTCTCTGGATTCAAACCTGCAACCTGTCGGTCTTCAGTCCTGCCGGCACAGGGGTTTAACCCACTGCTCCACCGGGGGCTCAATATCCTCAATATTGCATCTCTCTTCATTAACATAACTGTGCACATTTGCTAGTTCATGTCCTGCCATCTTATTTCCACAGAATCTCATAACCTCACTTGCCTGCACTAGTGATATTTCTTAATTTATTATTTTAAGCACAACTGTGCAATTCCAATACTGAAAAATGAAAAAGAGGCAAATATAAATATGGGAGGGGCAGCCAGCTTTGGAATAGCAAGGGAGAGGAGGCAGAAAGAGAATTCTGCCCCCTATACCACTTTATGGTCGCATGCCAGCACAGAAGCAAATGGGACTCACCACATCAAGGCAGGTATTGGGAATGTTGCAGGACTGGGAACTATTGGTGAGTTTTATTCATCAGTAGCTAGGGGCAGGTGAATCACAGAGGGGCATGGAGGCAGGCTGACAGCAGGATGCACCCAACATCCTGTGATATGGACTGGCACCAAATTCGACCAGCTGTAATGTCTTATGTAAGGTCCATAGCCTATAGCAGCACTGGCAGTCTCCCATGTAGGTACTAACCAGTGCTGACCCTGCCTTAACTTTCAAGATCACATGAGATCTTGTGTCTTTAGGATTCTTAGGCACAAAACAGGATCAGGGTCACCCACAAAAAATCCAGTAGTTGACTTTGGATCTCACATATCATCAGCTCCAAGCATCCTCTGATAAATTTTGGCTACAATAGGTTTCCTATTGCTGTGTGACTTCAAATCCATTTCAATAGCAACAAGTTTTCTGGGGCACATAGGATTAGGATGACATTTGACTGTGAGCACATCAGCACTGACTACTTAGATGAATGTGGAAAGCAATCAGCTGATTTGAATTAACTTGGGGCAAATCCAGTTAATGCAGGTTTACTCAGGGTTAAACTAACAGGGGTGGGGGAATCCTGAAGCAAGATTCAAATCCTCCCCTGAGTCAGGGCTTGTCCAGACAGCTGCAGTTTCTAACACTGACAACCATTTCAGGTGGCCCAAGGATGTGGGATGTCTGTTCCCTCCCGTCCCATTCTCCCATGTTACTGCTAGCTACAATAGCAGCTTAGGGCCCTTGGGAAATCTCTTTCCTTCTACTGGGTCATATGAATCATGGAGAGGGATAGAAGGAGGGAGGGAGAAAATCAGTAGCTGCCCCCCACCCAGTATGCCAAACCACTTTAGGCATAGCTGGGCAGCAGAGACTCCCTGCTGCCATCATCATGACTCAGGGAGTTCCTTTCAGGCCACCAAGTGGGCTCAAACTGGCATCTAAGGTGCCAGTTCGAGCCCACTTTATTTGTCAAGGTTGAATCACCCTTTGTTACCTAAACTTCCATAGATTTCAATGAGATCTGTAGGTGCCTGGTTATAATTATCATTGGAAACACCCTATTCCGCCATCCATGGCTTCTGTGATGACACTGAAACCCACAGGTTGAAGGCATTGATAACAGGTGGAAATGACCATCTACTCGTATAAGGAATATTTACTTTCGCTACGATGATATCATATATGTCACATTTCATTTAGAAGTTTGTGTCAAAATTCTTGACAAAATATTCTTTAAATCCTAAGCATGAAGTGTTAGGAAATGAGTAGGACTGACTGAAAACACAGAAATTCTTTGACCGAACAAAGGCATACAGATGTAACTTTCAATTTCACATAATGTCAAAGTAAGACCCCTTTGCCCTTTCATTACAGTCCTGACAATTTGAGAGATATTTTTTTAAAAAAAAGCACTGATTATGGGATTATATATATTTTTACCATTAAGAGTATAATCACTTTTGTGTTTTGACATTTAATTCCTCTCACCAAAATGCATGATAGGAATAAAAAAAGTCAAAACCTTTCATGTGTTTGATGTGCCAGTTCCTCCCATGAATTTTAGTGGGGGGAAATGAAATAAAACAGTGACACGGTAGAGAGAACTTGAAATGAACCTATTTTGAAGGAAACCTAGTGAACCTTTTAAATTCAAAATAGCACAGCTTTGTTTGTATGTGTTTGCTGTTGTATGCTTCTAAGTCATTTATGACAGAGTTAAACCCTTGTGCCAGCTGAACTGCTGACCTGAAGGTCGGTGGTTCAAATCCAGGGGGTGAGCTCCCATCTGTCAGTTCCAGCTTCTCATGCGGGGACATGAGAGAAGCTTCCCACAGGATGGTAATACATCTGGGCATCCCCTGGGCAACATCTCTGCAGATGGCCAATTCTCTCACATCAGAAGTGACTTGCAGTTTTTCCAAGTCACTGCTCATACGATTAAAAAAATTACAACTTAGGGCCACCCTAAGGCAAACCTATCACAGAGTTTTCTTGGCAAAACTTGTTTGGAAGACATTTGTCTTTGCCTTCTTCTGAGGTTCAAACTTAACCACATATGCCTAGTAGATTTCCTTCAAGTTGGGTTGTTGTAGGTTTTTTCGGGCTATATGGCCATGGTCTAGAGGCATTCAAGTTGCTTGTCAACCTATGGTGACCCCCATTAATTTCATAGTTGATTTTGCCAGTTGCTTCCTATGACATACAGCCTACAGTATCTGGCATGGGAATCGTTGGCAGTCTCCCATTCAAGTACTAACCAGGGCTCATCCTGCTCACTTTCTAAGGTCACATACAATCTGTCCTTATGTTATTTAGGCCATAGTAAAGCCTTCATTGAAGGGAATTTCCAAGACAAAAAAGGCCACTGTAAGTTGTAATCAAGAAAGGTAACTTTTCCCATTTCTACAAGTACCAATGGGAGAGGACCTTTTCAATAGTAGCACATCTGCTACAAAACCACTTCAAAAAGGTCAGCTGAATCTATTTTATGGTCTTTGAGGTTCCAGATAAATACTTCCCCGTTCATTGAGGTTTTCTAAATAAATTATGGCTGAAATCCTGCATTGAGGAGCTATTTGAAGAATATGCATTTGTGGATTACAACACTACACAAATGAAAATACAAGCAAATGTCAAATGCAAGACTGCAATGCACAATGGGAGCTTCTGGCGCTTTGCAGAGTGTTGGATTGACTGCAGGCCAGGACAGACTGACGGTGGCCTCTGGAGGGCCGGAAGCCCCAGACATGGACAGATGTACAGCGATAGGAACTGGCAGACCTCTGAAACGTAGGTCCCAGAGACGTGGCTGTCATCAAAAGAAATTTAAAACTAGAATCTTCTGGGGAGTGGGATTTGGCAACCGGACAAGATCTACAGCTACTGCCCCCTCCCACAAATTGGCCCACGCTCCCCCAGGTAGCTCCAGATCTCTAAATATGGAGGAGAGAGTACACCCCCAAGAAACCAGAGCCTGGGACTCAAATATAAGAACTGTGGGCATAAAAGAGAGAGTGTCTTCCCAGTCTACGGGAGTTAAGAACCCATTCCAGCACTCTCAAGGGAATCTGGATCCGACATCTTCTAGATTATCCCCCCACCCACAATGCTGGCCGGGTGCTTTGGCCTTTACACCTGCTCCTCAACACTCTGAGGGCCCCACCTATGACCACTTGTTAATTGGCCATGCCCCATCCCCTTTTCAGATGGCTAGTCAAACACTGGGCACCTAATCTGTGCTGCAGAGCCTCCAAGAGAAGTAGGTCTATGCATGGGGATTCCTACGATCTCTGGGAGGGGGAGGTACGACGGTAGGCGCAGGCCAAATACTAGAGGGAGGTTGAGTCGGCGGGAGACTCGGCCCCCCTCTAACCTGCGGCCTATCCCCAGGTACATCTGTGACAGGCAACCAGTCTCCTCCCCTCCTACTCTGGTGTTAGTGAATGCTAGGTCCATAAGGAACAAAACTGCTATCATCAGGGACTTTCTTAATGATCAGGGAGCTGACCTAGTGTGTATTACAGAAACTTGGATCCAAGAGGGGGATGAGATCCTACTCCAGGAAATAACATCTCCAGGTTATGCAATCACTCACCAGATGCGGACTGGGAGGCGGGGGGGTGGGGTGGCTATGCTCGCCCGAGAAAGTTTTTCTCTTAGGGGGTTCCTGTGCTGAGCATCTCTGGCATTGAAAGTGTTGGCCTGGTGTGGGATTCCTGTGAGAGCATAGCCTTTCTGCTGGTGTACCGTGCGCTCAGCACACCAGCAGACAGCCTATCCCAGCTGCTTGAGACTGTGTCGGAGTGGTCCCTGAGGTTCCCCAGACTTATCGTCTTGGGGGATTTCAATATCCACGCTGATGCTGACTCTTGTTCATTAGCGGCTGTGGACCTAGTGTCTACCATTGAGACACTAGGACTCTCCCTCTGTACTACTGGGCCCACGCATCAGGCGGGGCACACGTTAGATTTGATTTTCAGCGCAGGAATTCAAGTGACCCAAGCCTCCACAATAGAGGTTCCATGGTCGGATCACTGCGCCCTGAGAGTCCGGTTGGAGCATGCCTACCCACGCTGCCAGGGCACCGAGCCAATTTGGGCTCGCCCAAGGAGACTTATGGAACCCAGTAAGTTCCGGAATGCTCTGAGGGATCTGGAGCCTGCCAGCGACTTGATCGATGTGCAGGTGGACACATGGAACATCAGGCTATCCAATGCACTCGACGAGATCGCCCCTAGACGCCCTCTCAAACCCCGCCGAAATCGGTCTCCTTGGTTCACCGAGGAACTTCGACTGATGAAGCGGGAAAAGAGACAGCTGGAGGGCGTGTGGCAGGAACTCCGTGACAGAGCATCGAGATCAGCTTATGAGGCATTCAGGGAATCCTATGAGCATGCTATCACTGAGGCAAAGCGAGTATATTATGCTTCTTTGATAACGTCTGCTAGCTCACGCCCGGCAAAATTGTTCAAAATAATTCGATCTCTAACGACGGTTCCTACCGTCCCAAAAGTGGTAATCAGGCCCCTCCAGCCGAGGTTTTTCAGAGCTATTTTGCAGACAAGATCTCGCTACTTCGCCGGGACCTCCCTGCCACAATTGATACAGTGAGAGAACTTGAGACCCCGTGGCCACTTGCTGGGCCCATCCTCGACCGGTTCATCCCGCTGGATGCAGGGGCTGTCGATAGGCTCATAGCTGCAGCTAGACCGACCACTTGCTCCCTCGATCCGTGTCCCTCTTGGTTGGTGAAATCCTGCTTGGAGGGATTACGTGACCCTCTGTTGAAGATCATAAACAGCTCCCTTGAGCAAGGAGTCTTTCCAGAGGGTTTAAAAGAGGCGGTGGTCTCTCCTTTGCTGAAGAAACCAGATTTAGATCCCTCGGTTCCCTCCAGTTACCGCCCAGTTTCAAATCTCTCGTTCCTGGGCAAGGTGATTGAGAGGACAGCAGCGGAGCAGTTGCAGCAATTCCTAGACAACACAGCCAGACTAGATCCCTTCCAATCTGGCTTCCGTGCAGAGCACGGGACAGAGACTGTGCTGGTCTCCATCACGGAGCACCTTCGATGCCAGCTTGACCAGGGCGGGTCAGCGCTGCTCGTGCTATTGGATCTCACAGAAGCATTTAACACAGTCTACCACAATCTCTTGACCCACCGCCTTGCTGTTGCTGGAATCAGGGGGACAGCTTTAAACTGGCTGTCCTCCTTTCTTCACAACCGTGGACAGCGAGTGGAGAGGGGAGGCCTGGTCTCTGAGAGGTACCCTCTATCTTGTGGGGTTCCTCAGGGGGCCATTCTCTCCCCTCTGTTGTTTAACATCTATATGCAACCACTTGCTCAGCTGGTTCGAGGTTTTGGGCTTGAGTGTTATCAGTATGCCGATGACACTCAGCTGGTGCTGAAGATGGAAGGCCGACCGGACTCTGTACCCGATTGCTTCCATCAGTGCCTCGAGGCCGTTACTGGATGGCTGCGTGCCAGCAGGTTGAGGGTGAATCCAGCAAAGACGGAGATCCTATGGCTGGGTGGACCGGGCAGTGGGGACATCGATCTGCCCACCCTGGATGGCGAGGCGTTACGCCCGTCATCATTGGTAAAGAGTCTGGGAGTCCTTTTGGACCCTCTGCTGACAATGGATGCCCAGGTCTCCGCCGTGAGCAAAACCGCCTTCTTTCACCTGCGGCAGGCTAGACGGCTGGCCCCCTACCTGTCCAGGGACGACCTAGCTACGGTGATCCAGGCCACGGTCATCTCAAGGCTGGACTACTGTAACACCCTCTACATTGGCCTCCCTCTGTCGGTGATTCGGAAGCTCAAGTTGGTACAAAACGCAGCTGCTCGGCTTCTTGCGGGAATTCCGATGAGATGCCACATAACCCCAATCTTACTACAGCTGCATTGGTTACCAATTTCAAAGTGATGGCACTCACCTTTAAGGCCTTGCATGGTCTGGGGCCAATGTATCTGAGGGATCGTCTCACCCCCTACCAACCCCAGAGATCCCTCCGCTCTGAGGACCCAAGATCTATTGGAAGTCCCCAGTGTCAAGACCTTGCGTCTAACGGCAACCAGATGCAGAGCCTTCACAGCAGTGGCGCCATCAGTCTGGAATGCTCTGCCACCTGAAGTCCGTGCCCTGCGGGACTTACCAGCTTTCCGTAGGGCATGTAAGACATACCTGTTCCGACAGGCTTTTAATGTTTGATACTGTTGTTTTTAAATTGTTTTAAATTGCTTTTAAACTTTGTTAGATTTTAGCTATTCTTGTAAGCCGCTCCGAGCCCCAGGGGAGTGGCGGCATATAAGTTTAAATAATAAATAAATAAATAAATGCACATCTGCATGTACAAAGCACATGGCACTCATTTTCAATTTTGCTTCTTCAGCCTTCAATATGGATGAAATGCCATAACCAGAAAATTAAAACTGCTGTTTTGATCTTTTAACATTTAGGGTCAAGGTAAGAAGCAAAAATAGAGGACAACACAAGTACATTACAGTTCCACAAATTGCACTTCTGATGTGGTGTTCCAAAAGGAACGTACATGTGCAAACTATGAAGTTGAGTATTTAATCTGATACATTTTATTAAGATAGAAGCTAGATGAGGTACAATATATTTGTACTTCATTTCCAATTGCTTCTCTTTAAGGTCAGTTCTCACTCATAGTATGTGGGAATGGTTGTCATGCTGTTCCGCCTCTCTTTTAGTTTCACTTACAGTATTGGTTGAAAAGTCCAGGATATTTGCAGGCCAAAAAGTTTTGGGGGGTTTTTTTCATGTCAAGAGTGACTTGAGAAACTGAAAGTTACTTTTGATGTGAGAAAATTGGCCATCTACAGGGACGTTGCCCAGGGGACACTCAGATGTTTTGATATTTTACCATCCTTAGGGATGCTTCTCTCATGTCCCCACATGGGGAGCTGGAGCTGACTGAGGGAGCTCATCCACACTCTCCCCAGATTCAAACCTCAGACCTGTTGGTCTTCAGTCCTGCCAGCACAAGGTTTTAACCCATTGTGCTACTAGGGACTCCTGCAAAACAAAAAAAGAAAAAATGTCTCTTAGTAGGGAAAATTATAAACTATAAATGTAAGCATTTGAGACCTTGCATAACATTTGCATTTGCAATATTAACCATTTCAAACTTGGGTTGTTGCTTTCAGACATATATGGTATCTAACTTGAATAATGTAATGTTATTTGCTTTTAAGATATTGTTAAAGGCTATGTGTGTCATTTGTAACGTAGCCATTGCGTCCTTTTGCTACTTTTCTTAGGACTAGGCACATTTTTTTCTTTTGTACAAAATAATTCAGGGAAGGCGAAGCATAAATCTAATTGTAGTGTCAGCTGGAGTAGACCCATTGAATCAATGGAACTTAACAAGTTTTCAATGGATGTAGTCTAATGTCTACTTGGAAATTTAGACATAAAGAAAAACAGACATAAACATAAAAAGAATAGAGCCCTGTACTACTGTAAAAAGAGTAGTTCAACATAGTTCTGTATGTTTTTTTTTCTTGTTGGGGTTACTGGTGAGTCAGGCCCCTTCAACACTGCTCTGTATTCCAGGGTCTGATCAAAGATTGTCTACTTTATTATTATATTTATTTTAAACTGGATTATATGAGTCTCCACTGTAAAATAATCTGGAATAAGCATATAATCTGGGATGAGATCCTGTGATATGCAGTAGGGCAGTGTGGAAGGGGCTACAGGCTTCTCTTCTTTCTCCTTTTCTTTGCTGTTGACACATACTCAGGTCCCTTCTACACATGCATTATAACCCAGGTTAAATTGGCATTTAGCCAACATGTGACAGGAATCAGGAGGAATCAAATAAAAGGCTGAAAAACACATGTTTAAAAGGTGCTCTTTACACCTGATTTCTCCTGGAAAAAAAACACATCTTTTGATGCCTGTGTGTCCCTACCAGCATGAAAAACACGTGTTTTCCTTCTCTCCCCCTCAGTGGTCCCCATTTCCCCCTCAATTTATTGGAGGAAGGATCCGATGCAGGTCTGGAGCCTTCTCCCTCCCTTTCTCTCTGACAGAACCAAAAGGGGGGCTTGGAGGAGAAATCCCCCTCCCCTATCCAAAGCCCTCTTTCAGTTCTTTTAAAGGTGTGGGTGAGGGAGAAAGACTTCAGGCCTTGTTGAAGTCTTCTCCTGGTAAGTGCAGGGGAAAATGGAGGGCAGAGAGGGGGAGGCTGGCAATATTCTTGACTACCCGTGCCGATCTGGGATCAACATGGGAGAGCATTTGCCACCCTCTGCAAAATCCCAGGGTTTGCTCCACCTGTGTGGCCTCCATCCCAAGAAAAAGTGAAATTTAAAATCCCAATTCCTCTTGGATTGTTGGCCTGTGTCGAAGGGCTCTCAGTGGGAGATTCTGGAGTCAGCTGCTGAATACCTTGCCTGTTGTATGCAAGCAAAGCCACCTAAAGCAGCATTAGTTGGAGAAGAGTCCAATTTTTCCTATCTCAAGCTTGCATGCCTTGCTTACTCCAGAAACACTGCTGCGATCTGGAAGCAAAAGGCCGTGTTTTTCCAGCCCTCCTTCACTATCTTCCATGCATCAATGCTATTTTTTAAAAAAAGCTTCTGCCAAGACAGACTGTAAGGAGGAAATTATGGGGGTTGGGTGGACTAAAAGACTTTGTAAATTGAGCTTCTTTGTAAGAGGTTTTGTTAAATGAGGTGTGCCTGTACATGGATGAGAGACCGCCAAGGAATACCAAGTGCTGAAGGCTATATTCAGAGGAAAGCCATGGCAAACCACCTCTGAACATTTCTTGCCTAAGAAAACCCTATGAAATTCAGGGGATTTGAAAGCACATTCACAGTCCAAAAAGACATGGAAAAAGAAAAAAAAGGAGGAAGGGAGGGAGACAGGGAGAAAACATGTAGTGTTTCAATGCTACAGCCCACTGAAATTGCTTCCGGCAATGTTTCTTGAAAAAAGATAGTCTTTAAGCAGGACTAGTAGAATGGGTTCCTTTTCCAAAACTGATATCTTTAAGTCAAATGTAGAAAAAGAGCGCTTTATGACAATGCAGTCTTACTATGTTTCTTCGAGAGCTGTTTTGCTCCCGCCCTAGATATCAGGTGACAACTTCAGGACAACTTCAGGTCCAAGCTCTTTATACTACTGAGAAGTCAGCTTTGCTTTGTAGTTTCATTTATTTATTTGTTACATTTTTTAATAATTCTGAAGGTTGACGTTTTGTTCCGCAGTGAAATTTTAATGCATGTTGCCATGGAACAATTTGGATTGTCAAAGACAACAACATAAAAAGGATTTCAGCATTTCTCAAGGAGAAGCTCAAAGGTTTGAGCGTAGTGGTGGTGGGTTGTTTTTTTTAATATAAAAAATGTTTCTCCTTTATTTTGACGTGGCATATAAAGTTTGGCACGCTTTCTCGCACTCGCTATTGTGACAGCTGTATTTAATGAGTGCAAAAAAGATCAGAAAAACATCCTATACGCCAGGTTGCCAATGCCAGCTGACGACGAGATAGAAGCAGTCACAGAATGAAAGGCGCAGGAGAGTGGTTCATTCAGCTACAGAAATGATCAGGGATTGCTCTCCTCCGCTTACAAGTGGACCCTTTAGAAGCCCCACGTTGGCCACAGAATTGGCATGTTTTGTTCCCCGGTAGCATATTGGAAGGCTTGCTATTAAGCCATATGTTTTTTTTAACTTCATGTCATAAGAGGAAATGACAGTTTTCTAGCAGTTAACCTAGATTGAAAAAGAAAAAGGAAAGTTTCGGAAAAGGAGGCCTTTTACAATGTAGAACTGAATATCAAGATGGTGTTTCTGCATGCTGTGAAGGGGGCTTGTATCTCATCTTGAAAATGATACATTTGTCCTTCTATGCTCCTTATATCATTACAACTTGTGAACTACCTACAGCTTAGGGCACTTCCAGACATAAATAAAATGTGTGCAAAAATAGCTTAAACTAATCTGTTTTTGCCCACATCATAGTCCCCACCCTTCCCACAACCCTGGGATTTTCCTCCCAGGGTGTCTACATGCCCTCCCAGGTCAACCAAAAAGCATCCAGCCACCCTCCAGCCCCCCATTCCCTCCCCCAAAACTTACCCCACAAGCTTGCCAGGTATGGAAGCATCTCCGGAGAGAAGGAGTCACTTCAGAATGACACTAGAGGAGAGGGAGGGGGGAATTCTCGCCCCCCCCCCCCTTCTAGCATCATTCTGAAGTGACTCCAAAGCACTCTGGTGAGGCCCTCCATGCCTGGCAAGCTGCTGGGTAAGTTTTGGGGAGGAAATGGGGACTGGGAGGGGAGGGGCTGTCATGCTTCATAAGTTATATGACTGTGGGGATTCACCCCAGGTAGTTCTGAGAGTGAGTCCCCACAGATCCAATATCCCATTAGATGTGGGCCTTCTAGGAAGGCCCAGATTTTATGGGGTATCTAATTAATTTGGAACAAACCAAATTGGTTTGTTCCAAATTAATTTGTTTTTACCAGGGGTGTCATTTGGATGTCCCCGGTAAAAACTTAGGCAGATCCTGCTTTTTTTACTTCTCTGAATAGGCCCTTAGATATAGTGATTAGCATCCTGGCTCATCTTAGCCGTCTGGTCAGATATACCTTCCATGACACCAAAGTGGATTTAATTCCATTTGCTGCACTGGGATTTGAGTGGCATAGCTGTGTTTCACAGCACACAGTTACAGCAGTATGGTTGTTCAATTGTCATGGCAATGTGCTATGGAATCCTAGGATTTTCAGTCTGACAAGGCAATTCAGCATCCAGGCTCAGAACATCTGATGTCCCTCCCTAGACTCCCAATCTCAGAATGGAAACATGAGAAATATGAAAGTTGTGTAGTCTGAAAGCCCCCAAGATGTTTGCTGCAATAATATTCACCAGAAGACCCATGAATAACTCCGTGTCTTTATTATTACAGCATGATATTAAGGTGGCTTAAGCTAGTGTGGCCCAACTATCCAAAAGGCACAAGATCCTATCTGGTTTTGGAAGCTAAACAAGACAGGTCTTGGTTAGTACTTGGATGGGAGATTGCAAACAAATACCAAGTGCTGTAAGGCTGGATCCACACTGCCCTATCAGGCATGTAGCCGGGGGGGGGGGGGCTCGGGGGGCTCCAGCCCCCCCCCCCCCGAAATTCTCATGGTGGTTCGCGAAAAGGCCTTACTGGTGCATTATTTAAACTGTTATGTTTATTAATATCATGATTTGATCACCATTCTCAATATATCCCATATGTATGGGGGTATTGGGGTAATGATACAAAAGGTTTGCTAGGCTAGACCCTCTTTCACTCAGACTCAGCCCCCCCCCGAAACTCAGCCCCCCCCCAAAACCCCCCCTGAAATTTTTTAGCCCCCCCCCCCCCCCTGAAACGAAATCCTGGCTACGGGCCTGTGCCCTATATTCCAGGAACTGATCCCAGATTATCTGATTTGAAGTGGATTATATGAGTCTACCCTACCAGATAATCTGGGATAAGCGGAAAATCTGGGATCAGATCCTGGGATAGAGGGCAGTGTAGATTTAGCCTAAATTATATTTCAGAGGAAGAACCTGGTGAACCACATCTGAGTTTTCTTTGCCTAAGAAGGAAAAATTCATGAGGTCACACAAGTCAACAGACAAGCTAACATGGATGGGGAATTGGCTGGATAATGGATTGACAGCCAGTCCTCTGGAAAATTTTAGTCAGAACTACAAAAATATAAATGGAACTTAAGTAGATGTAAAAAAGATTTATCCTCCTTTTTCTAAAATTAAAGCTGTGTTTCCTGGTTCTCTCTGGTGACATTCTTATCATTCTTTTGTAGAGGAGATCTAAGTATATCATTCTCTCTCATCTCTCCATATGGTGCAGAATTTCCTAGAAATTCTTCCTTCGGCCATTTGATGACAGGAAAAAAATGGATTGTTGAACTGGACCATTACAAAAATTTACTCTTGCGGGGAGGAGAACTCCTGTGGGTGTCTCAAGCTTTCCTGTAAGTTATATTTGCTTAATTTATGCCTCTACTGACAAATAATTAGGTCAGCAATTAATTTTAAAATGCAAATGTGCTGTGGGTCTTCACATTATGAGAAGTATGTACCCTTTGTCTTCCATTCATACTTGTGTTAAAGTCTTAATGGGCTTAGTTTAACGAAGGAAGGAAATTATGTTTTCTAATGCTTTATTTACTTGATTGAGTTGGACTTTTTTTAAAAAAAATCAAATATTGACAGCAAATGTTTGTTCAGGATCATGTGGACTAGAATTTAATGGAATAGAAGAACCAAACAATGTAGTGCCATCTTTAAGTTTGATTTTCTCAAAAAAGAAAAGAAATGATTCATGCCTGTAAAATATTTATTTGCACTAATGGGCCAGAGATGAATGCATAAGAACATCCTCACAGCAGAAAAGTCTGATAAATCATTAAGGGGATATAACATTAGACATAACTAGGAATTATGCTGCTTCTCTATTAACAATAGTGTCCTCAAACCCTACAATAAAGATGAAAGGCATGTAATGGGTTTTAATGGGGGGGGGCACTATTGGAGAAAATCAGCTTGATCAACAATATAGTAATTAACTAAGCACCTCTTTGTCTTTCTAAAATTCCCTGCCTCTCAAGCAGTCCTCCAGATAGTATTAGATTACAGCTCCCATTATCCCCAGCCAACATAGCCTACATGGTTGACTGGGAGTTGTCAACTTATGGTTGCCAGGATTTGCAGCCCGAACTCTGAAAGCCTGCACTTTACCCATCCCTGCACTAAAGTGAGAGGCAGATAACAATGTCCTGCTGAGGACCCTAACTCAAAACATCCTATCAGTCCTAAGACTGGCCCTCACTGATGGCTCACCTTCATGGTTTGCCAAAGATTCTCCAGGAAGCAGAAGCAGCTTCATCATCCATGGTGAACCATGTAGGGAAAATAAACAAGTAGACCATTGATGTGTTCTCCTCCCCAATATCCTGGAGGTGATAAGATGGAAAACTTCCCTGTTCCACTATGAAACCAGAGCTTCTTCTCTAGTGGGTTGCCAGCTTTCAGGACTACCATATATACTCAAGTATAAGCCAACCCAAATATAAGCCAAGGCACCTAATTTTACCACTAAAAACTGGTAAAATGTATTGACTCAAGTATAAGCTAAGGGTGGGGAATGCAACAGCTACTGGTAAATTTTAAAATAAAAATAGATACCAATAAAATTATATTAATTGAGGCATCAGTAGGTTAAATATTTTTGAATATTTACATAAAACTGTATTGTAAAGACTGTCTAACTCTGATTAAACCATTATTCTAACCTTCTTCAATGTATATGTGCTTACGTATCCTTCCAATAATAATAAAGAGTAAAATAATAAATGTAATAATAATAATAATAATAAATAGAGTAAAATAATGGAAATGTAATAACAGCAACAATAGAGTAAAATAATAAATGTAATAATCAGAATATTAAATCTAGTAAAATAATAAATGTAATAAAAATAATTATAACAACAGAATAAAAGAATAAATAACCTTGACTCACATATAGCCGAGGGGGGATTTTTTAGCTTTAAAAAAGGGCTGAAAGACTCGACTTATACTCAGGTATATACGGTACTTTTCATGTTCTCAGAGCAAGAGTGGGTGAAAATACTGATCTGAAAACTGTGTTTTACACTATATATTTCCCTCATTTGTTAAAACCGAATGTTTGTTTGTTCGAATGGCATACTGAGTGAGACTATGCTCGATGCTTAGTGTGTCATGTTTAACAGCATCACAAAGGCTATCTCTTGTAACTTCACCCTTATAATCTCACCCAGACCTCCACCAGTGGATACCATGGAAAACAAGGCAGATTGCTATTTCCCCTGCTCATATTCTCTTTCATTCTTCATCCACCCATTTCCTTGTTTGTTGAGTTTTCTGGGTGAAATACTCCCAGACTAACACTTCCAGTACTGAGGGCAATCTCATAATGCAGGACAAATGAATGGGTTTAAAAAAATATGGTACCCAAAAGAAAGTCCAAACATGGAGCTGTCAGTCTCAGAAAATAGCCTCCTGTGATCCTGACAGGTTCGGTTGTAGCAAATTTTGAAATCTGCAAGATGAACATGGGACATCCAGTGGAAGTTTTATTTTCTTTTTTTAAATTGACTCTCCAAGATGCGCTGGGCCTCATATACACTGTTGTGGCTATCTAAATGTGCACACAAGTAGATTATCATCTCTCCCCACCCTACTGAAAATTCAAGGTCTGTTTAATTTCATACTATATCAGAACAAAGAAATACTTGCAAAGGGTTCTCATTGTAATTGCTTTCCAATTGTGCTTCCATTTAGTCATCTGTGTGTTCGTGGCTCCATTTGTTTACAGCCCTGGTCAGCTGTTTTGGGATTTTAAAGTGTGGACATGCACTTGAGCAATCCATACCAGGCTACAGGAAGAAATTTGTGTGTTTTTCTTGAATGCAGGGATATACAGTGAAGCGAATATGCTCATTTTTCATCTGAAATTGGATTTTAAGCACGCCTTTTAACATGTGTTTTTCAGGTGTTGATCCAAATCAATGCACATTTTCCTTAAACATTCTTTATCCACACGCCTCTTTTATCCCTGTTTTTCTTGGATTTTAAGCCCTGTGTTTAAGAGCCCTGAAACAGCTGAAGGAGTAACAAAAGGAGATTTACAAGGATGCGAATAATCTCTGACTTTGAATCAGGCAGTGAGTCCTATTCACAACCTTTTGGATAATTTTCCTGGGATCCTCTTCTGTTTTCCCTTCTAGCAATGTTTCAGTATAATCTGTGTAATTCTTCCACAGAATTTGCCCTCCACCTTAAAAGATATCTCAGCAGAGTCAAACCAGAGAGGTTATTGGTTTGACCTTCCAAACAGAGATGCTGTCCCATCCCCATTGACAACTGACATGGCTAGGCAAAGGTGATTTCAAGGGTGAAAGAGGAATTGATTTAATTTGATGATTGAGACCACTAAGAATGGCATCTTTGCACATTATAGTTCTTAGGTTCTATTGGTCTTTAGGTGCTGTAGTTTCTCTCTTGTAATCTCTAACACGCTCTCCTCAAAGCATTTCAGAGGCTGCATTTAACAGAAATTAGAAGTGGCTGTTAAATGCCAGCAAATTGTAACAAGAAGACATGAAGAAGTAAAACCAGACAGGTTATACTCGAGGGCCTCTGATTGGTGGCTTTAGGAGCCGTCAGTCTCACAAAGGAAGCAAGCTTTGCTTTCAAATCTCTGGATATGGCTTGTGAACTGAAACTTCCCTTCAGCTGATAGAACATTACTTGAATAATTTCATACTCGTGATGTACCCGATGTTCATTACATATAGTATGCTGATTCTAGATTTGATCAGACTTTAACCCATTAAAATGGGCCTGAATTTCATAAAGGCACCAGATCCCATCTGATCTTTGAAACCAAAGCAAGGTCAGTCCTGGATGGGAGACCGCCAATGAATACTAGGTATTGTAGGTTATAAGGTTTGCAATCGCAAAATCACCTCTAAGTATTATTTGTCTAAGAAAGCCCTATGAAACTATAGGGGGCGGGGGGTCCATAAGTTACAAAGCAACTTCAAGGCACAAACACTGTGGTATGATATGTTTTTGTGGATTTAATCTGAATTGTTTTATACTAATAATGTTTAATATTGTTTTAATATTCGTATATGTGTATGTTTAAAATTGTATTGTAATGCTTTTAATGTTAGCTGCTTTGAGTCTCCTTATGGAGAGAAAAAGCAGGATAATAATAATAATAATAATAATAATAATAATAACAACAACAACAACAACAACGAGGAGGAGGAGGAGGAGAAGGCTTTGACTCAGATATCATGTCTGACTACAGTACTTTAACATGATGAATTATCAGGTTCATTTCATAAGACTCAAAACTTCTGCCAGGATTCTTCTGTCATTTTCTGGATACAACCACAACTGAGATAGCTTTAAAACACTGAACTTTCGGAAGAATACAAATTCATAGAATTTGTGTCTCTCCCTTAATATTTGCTTGAGAACAAATAGTAGTGTACCCATCTATTGTTCTGAACCACAGAACAGTGGTTGGTAATTGAGTGGCATAGGAGGCTGGATGGCCATCTGTCAGGGGTGATTTGAATGCAATATTCCTGCTTCTTGGCAGGGGGTTGGACTGGATGGCCCATGAGGTCTCTTCCAACTCTTTGATTCTATGATTCTATGACTTGCAGAGGCCTTTCCTATTGTGAAGACTTTTTATTTTGCTATGCTTTACTTATGTTCACTTCACTTCCTTTACTGCAGAAAGTTCCATTCAGTATGTTTATTTCAGCCTGTTTTGGCCATACCTACAACTATTGGTGTAACTGACTGGTTGACAAAGGGTGAGTAGGCTGGAAGTGAGACCCATCATAGCATAGTAGCTATGACTTTGGAGACCAAAGTTAGCCACTGGGTATCCTTGGGCAAGTCTCACTCTCTGAGCCTCAGAGGAAGGCCATAGCAAAACCCCTCTGAACAAACATTGTAAAAAAAAAACAATGATAAATTCGCCTTTAAGTCACCGTAAATCAGCAATGACTTAAAAACACACAAAAGCAATGAAAAGAGTAAGCTGGAAAATAATCAAGAATTGAGTAGGTTTCCCTGGTCAGGACTGTTTGTTTGAGTCTATGGCCTTTCAGGACTCAAATGTGACAGATAGGACCCAACCCCTTATGATGTTATACAGGTTGATGTCATTAATTCTGACACATCAAGAATCTATACGCCAGCACTTCTTGTAGTCTTTTATCTATGTTTTTAGCCAACATCTATTTTAAACAGTTTTTACTGTTTGAAATTAAATTATATAATATCATATTCAGCAAAAATGGCTTTAAAAATTAGGAAATCCCATATTTACTCCACTATAATGCGCCATTGAATGTAATGCACACCTCAATTTTGAAAATGGATTTGGTCTTTAATGTAATGCACCCAACAGCACAATCATAGCACACCAGAGAGGCAGGCAGCATAAATGAAGCCACTTGGGAAGTTACACCATTCCATCAGGCCAAGGCTTCATGCAATTCCCAACTACTAAGGGGTAGATTTTGAAGGCTTCATGAATGAGTCCTTCAAAATCTAATGTGCACTTCAATTTTGGCAATGTATCTAGCCAAAAAAGGTGAAGATCCAGGATCATTCTCTAATATCTAGAAATCTCATCCATAATATAACTGAAATAGGACTGAGATGGCATAATTGACATTTAACAGACGAAAACTAGGCACGTGTGTTAAATGACACTATAGTGTGGAGGAGATAGCACAAGATACTAATGTGAAAGATTACTCAAACTACGAGAGGCTGCTGCAGTTTGTTTTTCCCTGAGCCCACTGGGAAGGGAAAGATTCTATTGGATCCTCTCCCTGCTGAATTAATTTGATACTAATTTATTTTGCAATTTGAACTCAATGTGCAGAAAATTAAGTAAGCAGAGAACAAAGGGGGGAGGTGAGAGGAGGTGAGAAAAACTGGAAATCATTCAAATTGACAGAAGAAGTGGGACAGCAATCAGGACTGTCCCTGCCAAACTGGGATAATTGGAAGTATGGAATTGTTTCTAGGGACCTCATTGTACTGATGAGCTCTCCTCCTCTCTCTCTTCTGCCCCGTTTCACTGGTAATCATGGGCAAAATAGAAGGTGCGAGTGGTGATTCATGGTGCACCTTCCCTCTTTTTGCTATCACATGGGGAAAGGGTAGCGGAATCAGGGCAAGGAGCATTGACACATTGGCGCTTCCCCATCAAACAGGGGAAAGCACACAAAACATGTATAGCTCTGTCAAAGCTAGCCAAAAGACAGGAGACTCACTGTGGTGGCAAGGAGCTTCTTTCAATGCTTCCTCACTACTTCTCCCACTGATGGGGTGGACCACAGCCTGTGTCATCTGATGGGATATGTCTAGATCTATTGTGAAGAGGAGCCCCAGCATGGTAAGGGGCCAAAAAACCTTGATGTAATAAGTTGGTATCTCAGGGGAGCTACACAAGTTTAAGCTATCAGAAATGAACCTTTGCAGGTCTTGAGGCCTTCTGGCTTTGTCTCATAGAGGCAAGTAGTGCATTTATATTAGCCATTGGGCATGCTGCCCAGAGCTTCTCTAAAAGGCTCTTTACAGCCTCTGTAAAGAGTCTTGAAAAATAGGTAAGAAGAAATTGATTAGTTTAGTGAGGTGCTGCTAGAAAGATCTAGTATCTCATCATAGTACAAACCTCAGGATTACTTTTAAAAAGTCACAACAGTTGATGTGGTATTGGCCTACTGTAACTGTCTAGCATAGAGAACTACATGATAAAGTGGATGCTACTGGAAGAAAATGGGCTGTACAAATTTTAGCTACAGTGTTCCAACCTAAAATTGGAAATGAGCAGCTCATAGAAACTTCAAATCTGTTCCATGAAACTGAGGAAAGGGGAGGTTAGAGATGCAAGATCCAGACTTATCTGGGGCTGTTCATATGTGCCTTCAAGTGCCCTGTTGACATAAGGGGACCTCATAAAATTTCACAGAGTTTTTTTAGGCAAGAAATCCTCAAAGGTGGTTTTGCTTCCTCTGAAATATAACAATCAGGAACAATAACTTCTGCTTAGAATGAGCAAGATTAGCTTCCCTCATTGGCTGTGATGCATACTTTTCTTCCTCGTACTTTGCTGTTATCTAAATGTATTATATTCAGTACATTCCTGGCCACGACATTTCTAGGTTCAAGTTCTGCCCCACAAATTCCCAGTTGTGGCCAATAATGCTATCATGTAGCATTAGCATACTGTTTGTTTGAGTTTCCTGCGATCGAGGCTCATGGAGTTAAGGATTTGTTACTTGATCTAATGGCAATAGCTTTCCAATAGACATGCATGGAATCATTGATTAGTTTGTCCTCTCCTTGTTTGCATTGGAACGCTGTTCAATTTACACCAATTAAAGAATGCTTGGTTTGTGTATTGAAGAATAATTAAGGGATGGAATTCCCTATAGGCTGCTAAAAATGACATCTGACTGGAATGGTGATTACAGCATGAAGGCAACATTAGTATTTAAATAGTTTGACTGCTATATAAAATCATTATAGCAGCTCACCATGAAAAAGAGCATTAGTTAATTTTGCCTATAACTGAATTATTTGTATGTATTTGCCTAGCCCATTTAAACACATTTGACAAGGCTAATCTTAAAACAATTCCACAGTGATCAGTTTCAGATCCAGCTCAAAACAACATTTGTAATAATTAGGAACATTTTACACATACATATACAAGCATACAGAGAAATAAGCCAAAATCAGAAATATTTGCAAATGTCAAAGCAGGCTTTAAAGTATGTTTCATACCAACTAATTACTATTCTTGAAGGCAAACCTGAATTAATATAGGGCAATAATGTAATAGCCAGGGCGAAGTAGAAGATAGAATGTTTACTTCCAATTTGGAAGAATTGGGTTCTGTTCTCCACTATGATATGACGTTGGTTGAGTAATTTGGGACAAATCTTATTTTCAGTGTTGCAAAATTCAGGGGGCAAAATTCTAGGACCGTTCCCAACAGAATCAGCAGGAACACTGTTGCAGGGATGGCTTACCACATTGTTATCTGACCCATGAAATAATTAAGCTATGCAGAGAATATGGTTGAATATGAGTGACTTTATTTATGTAATTTATATATTTTTTTTCTTTGAAGTGTGCAAGTGTAGAAAGCAACCTAGTGCAGGAACAGCTGTGGAGTTGGTCTCTCCCAGAGACTGGGCAAAAGTACCTGAGTTGTAGTAGGTTTTTCAAGCTGCATGGCCATGTCCTAGAAGCATTCTCTCCTGACGTTTCACCAGCATCTGTGGCAAGCACATTCACAACCTCTGAGGATGCTTGCCACAGATGCAGGTGAAATGTCAGGAGAGAATGTTTCTAGAACATGGCAGCTTGAAAAACCTACTACAACCCAGTGATTCCAACCATGAAAGCCTTCAACAATACAAAAGTACCTGAGCTCCTGAGCTAAATCCTCTAAATCCGGAGTGCTCCCTGGCTGGCCATCTTCTGGAAGGCCAACCCAAGAGTCCCTTCCCTCAAGCTGCATGATGGTAAAACCCTGAGATTAGCCATGAAGATAGTTTCTTTCCCCAATGAGCTGAACAGTGAAGGCATTGGTGTTATATGTTTTAAATGGTTTTATTGTATGATTTTATAAATTTGTTTTAAATGTTTTAAATTATATATTATATATTGATACAGCATCTAATGGCTGCCAGGTTGTAACCTGCTTTGAGTCACCTTCAGGTTCGAGAAAGGCAGGATAGAAATATTGTAAATAAATAAATAAATACATACATACATACATATCTTGGGTTGCATGACACACAGGGGCAGTTCCAGAGTCCTATACCTCAACAAATGGGTGCCAGACCAATAAATCCTGTTCACCTATGAACATGGCAATTCCATTCATACAGGGAAACCCAGCCTTTTATTTTGCAGTGCTCACTAACCCCTCTTCCAGGGGAGCCTACATGATAGCTAGATTTAACATTATGCCATCTCCACTCCATACAGGAAGACTCAACGTTCTACCAAGCAATAAGAGACTTTGTCCCTGTCGCACAGGACAGCTAGATTCTATCCCACATATTCTTCTGCACTGCCCACTTTACCAGGATCCAAGATCTAGCTTACTACTACATGTTATAGATTCCTTGAAAAACTACGGTGACTTGGACAAAGTAATTATGCTTTTAAATTGTCAAGATTTTAACTGCTGCCTTTCGGTGGCAAGATTCCTGAATGAAGTGTGTAAACTGAATGTGTAGCAAATGTGAAGTTCCCTTTTCTATGGTTTGTACTGCATTTTACTCCTCTTTGCTATGTATATGCCAATAAAGGCTTATGGGGGGGGGGGATGGGTGCCAGAAGTGTTCACCAGACTCTTCAGTTCTTCCTCACCCCTTACCCCAAATACCTGCCAAATGGTAACCTAGTTAAGACTCTGCCCTGGCCAGTTAGCACTTCACTTATTGACAGTGTAGGGTGGGTCCCCCCAAAAGGTGAAAACAGGTAAAAAAAAATCCTATTGGCTCCAAAGCAACCAATTAATTAACACTGTGACAGATGCATGAAAGTGGGTCTTAGGACCTCATCACATTTGGTAAATTCCCCATCTTAGAACACTTTGCTGACGCAGCCAGCACAGAGCCCGTCGGATCTCATCAAACAATGCTATTTCAATTGGGGCTCCGTGATTGCTGCTTCTGTGAAGTGTTCTACAATGAGTAAGTCTGAACATGGGAGACTACCTGTGTTCTGATTGGAAATCATGGGGACAGCACAGGGACACATGTGATGGGCAAGCGATGGGCAAGAGGGTAATGCAGGACGCTGGGTGATGGATACACCTCACTGCCCCACAATTTACCCTGCTGTCCTATGGATTTCTTCACTGTCTCCTGCATCAAGGACCTCCATTTGATCAGGTCCAAAGACAACAAGAGAGAGAGCAGAAGGTGGCATTGTGTTAAATAAGCTCAGCTCTGCCTTGTCTCTCTATATCCTGGTGCAAAGTGACTTTTTGTCCTAAGTAGCCAAATAGCTATGTTCTCCTATTCAAGCTTGCCCAGTTCTTAAGATCTTCAGGGAAAATCTTCATTAACACAATGAGACACTACCTGCTCCTAGATTCTGGCATACCCTGCTGAGGACCCAAACCAGCATCATTCTTTGTCTTTTTGGTGGTAGGCAAAAATCTAAAAAAATAGGCAGGTCCTTCATAAGTAACTATTTGTGCCAGAAAAGGATTTTTACTGGATATGTGATGCATTTTTCATTATTTATTTATTGAATTTATATCCCACCTTTCTCCCAAATGGGATTCTTAGTGGCTTACACTAATTTTTCAAAGATGCAGCTAAAACATAATTACAATTTTTAAGGATTTAATATAATCATTATTAAAACATGATTAAAGACTGTTAAAAACACTTAAAACATAATTAAAACATAATTTCAAACAGCACAATTCCATAATTAAAATTCACACTTCAAAAGCCCACTTATTCGTATGTATTTTGAATTGTTATTGCTATGTTTAAATTGGTGTTCATGTGTTTTTTAAATTGTGTTTTAAATTTTTATGCTTTCATTCCTCCTTTTGTACTGTTTTACTTTAAGTTGCCTTGAGTCCTATATGAGAGAGAAAAGTAGGAAATTAATTACTCATTTAATGGTTACCTAAGAGGGAGAAAACAAAACATCATATCTATAATAAAAGTCTAGATCTACCTAGCTGCATCAGGCATGGTATACATCTCCCTGAAGCTCCTTAGAGAAATGTAAGGAGTGCTAATAATACCCTATTTGCACCTTTTCCTTCCCTCCTAGAAGCTTCACTTTCCTCCTAGATCACTGAGTTTTGTTACTTTATGGGCTGAACATTTAGCCTTAAAGCTTGGAAATAATAGAAAAATACTATTAATAGAAGGTCAACATCCCTTCTACACTGCCATACAAAATCCAGATTATCTGTTTTGAACTGCCATATATTCCAGTTCGAAGTAGTTTTGGCAGTGTAGAAGGGGCCAAAGGGGGAGGAGGAGGAGGGCCTCCGACCACAAAAGTCTATCTGCATTCAAGTCACCTCCCAACTTATAGCTATCCCAAGAATTTCATGGTATTTTTAAGGTAAGGAATACTGAAGAAGTTGTTTTGCCAGTTCCTTCCTCTGAAATATAACCTACAATGCCTGGTATTTATGGGTACAGGGCAGGACTGACCCTACTTCGCTTCCAAGATCAGATAGGATCTGGTGCCTTTAGATCAGTGGTTCTCAACCTGTGGGTCTCCAGATGTTTTGACCTTCAACTCCCAGAAATCCTAACATCTAGTAAACTGGCTGGGATTTCTGGGAGTGGCCAAGATACCTGGGGACCCACAGGCTGAGAACCACTGCTTTAGATATGTAAACCCCACAAATGTCTTTACATCTAAATAGTTACAACCAGAGCTCAAGCATTTGGATCATCAAGAACAAGTACTGCCAGTTTTATGTACTAGTGCATTTTTTTAAATTGATAACATGCCAGGTGATGCCAGTCTTATAAAACTTGTGATTCCTCTAAATTTGTTTGTTTGATTGATTTATATCCCACTTCAGTCCCAATAGGGGATCCAAAAGCTTATAACAAACAAACTAGCTAAAACAAAATGTGGATCAAAAGTTTTCAAAACATCAAACAAGCCAATTAAAATACAAACAATTAAGAACACACCAAACTATATTACCAACTAAAAAATAATAGGGCAGGCAGCCATTGCATATATTTGTAGCTGAACAATTAAAAAAAGGAGTGAAAATGTTGTTTAAAAAAATTTAAATGTCTTTGCCTGTTTGGAAAAAGCGAAAGGGGGCCAAGCAAGTTTCCTCAGTTGTACACTCTCCCTGGCCATGGGCAAGGTTTGTTACATTGCCTTCATTTTTCCTGCCTGCAAAAGTGGATGGGTGGTTGACTAACTGACATGCCACAGAGTGTGAATAGTGGTCTAGCTATAGTTCAGTGAGCCACAAATTGTGCACATCAAGTCAAAACATGCCAAAAATGGAGACTTCTCCGTTCTCAGTAGTTGCCTGTGACTACTCCTCCCCGGAGTCCACAGTACAAAGCGTCCCAAGAAGCAAACAGCAGGAGATTAGTATGTTGGCAGCAAACAGTCTGGCAGCCTCATCTTATAAATTGGCTTTCGCTGTTGTAGCACAAACAGTAGTTCATCTTGCGCCACTGTTCTTGGCTCCAGCACTGATGAACGGCCACTTGGATGCTTCTTTATCCCCCATCCACTTGCTGTCCCTGTCCTGAAAAAGCCCTCATGGCTGCAGCACTGCCTTCCCTGTTCTAGTGCCTGGGCTGCAACTGAGTTTCCTGTCCTAGGATTAAGAGTGCCCTTAGGCTAGCCTTAGAAATGCAGTCCCTTCCAGGCTGTTTTCATAGCTCTCCCCCTATATATTCCACAGAGCTCTCCCTTTTTCCCTCCCTTGAAAGCAGAGACTGTAATTCAAGTTTTTAAAAGACATCAGAGCCACCCTGTACTTTTTAAGAAACAGTATTTCAAAGCCAGATACAGATTTCTGGATACTTTAGGGAGAATACTTGTTTGACATGGGTTTTGGTATTATTATTTTTTGTAGTCCACACAGCCAGTCAATGTTCTAAAGCAGAAAACTGGGCCCCTTGACCCACCCCAGTTGCTCACACCTCTGCTAGAACCTACACATCTGATCCTATTGGCAACTAGAGAAGTAAATTTCAGTGTGATTTTAAATTAATAAAGAATAATGCAAAATAGATATAAGAACAATTTCGCCATCCTCTTTCTTGGTATCTCTAAACAGATCAATGGGAGCGGAATTATTTCTCTGAAATTCCATAAGTAGATGGCTATTTTGCTGCCTGATACACAATTCAATATGTGTAGTGCCACGGTTGTTATTCTGTTTCTTCAAGCTGACTCTGACTTAATGAGAAGAGCTTTCATTGAGTTTTCAGAAGAGGTTTGCTATTGCCTTCCTCTGAGGCTGAAAGTCTGTGATTTGCCCAGAGTCACCCAGTGAGTTTCCATGGCAGGTCAGGGTTTGAACCCTGCTCCCCCAGATCTTATTCCAACAATCATGCCACTACAACACACAGGCTATTATAGTTCCCCAAACCAACCATATTATTTGGGCACCAGGGCCAGATAATCCCACAAACACCTCCATCTACTCCCTAGCAAGGATATATTTATTGCCTTTCCATGGCACCGCAGCCTTATTTTCAATCTTTATAGTGGTAGAAAGCCCAAACCATAAACACTGCCATTTCTCTTACAAATAATTCTTCTACTATTTGTCTCGATTTTTAAAAGTTTTCCAAACACAAGTGCATGCTCGTGTGTGTGTGTGTGTGTGTGTGTGTGAGTGAGTGTGTGAGTGTGTGTGTGTGAGAGAGAGAGAGAAAGAGAGAGAGAGAGAGAGACGGGTGGTGGTCAGGGATAGAAAGAGAGAGTGGGAAGGAAGGAAGGAAGGAAGGAAGGAAAGCTTTTTGACACTCTTGCCTCTCTCTAATGTGTTGAAACATAAGATGTTTGTTCGATTATAGTTAGTAAATAAACATCAGTATATTTAATTTGATCAGTGATCACTTTATATCACCATCCTTCTTGGAAGCATTTTCTAGAAACCCATTTAAAGATTATTTCAATATACTCTTTAATGCATAAAGTGTTTCACTGTTAAAGAAATGAATAAGCATCTGTGTAGACTTCTAGGGAGCATTAAACCTACGCTGGACAGACCTTGGATTGTGACTTTGGATTTGTGTAATTTTAAATCAGCGTTTCTCAACCTGGAGGTCAGGACCCCTGGGGGAGTAATGGGAGGGGTGTCAGAGGGGTCACCAAAGACCATCAGAAAACACAGAAATTTCTTTTAGTCGTGGGGGTTCTGGGTGGGAAATTTGGCCCAATTCTATTATTGGTGGGGTTCAGAATGCTTTTTGATTGTAAGTGAACTATAAATCCCAGCATGTCAAGGTCTATTTTCCCCAAACTCCACCAGTGTTCACATTTGGGCATATTGAGTATTCATACCAAGTTTGGTCCAGATCCATTGTTGTCTGAGTCCACAGTGCTCTCTGAATGTAGGTGAACTACAACTCCAAAACTCAAGGTCAATGCCCACCAAACCCTTCTAGTATTTTCTCTTGGTCATGAGAGTTCTGTGTGCCAAGTTTGGTTCAATTCCATTGTTGGTGGAGTTCAGAATGCTCTTTGATTGTAGATTAACTATAAATCCCAAATGACAAAATCAATCCCTCCCCAAGCGCAGCAGTTTTGAAATTTGGGCCTATCGGGTATTTGTGCCAAATTTGGTCCAGTGAATGAAAATGCATCCTGCATTTCAGATAGTTATGATTCATAACAGTAGCAAAATTACAGTTGTGAAGTAGCAACAAAAATAATTTTATGGTTGGAGGTCACTACAACATGAACAACTGTATTAAGGGGTCGTGGCATTAGGAAGGTTGAGAAACACTGTTTTAAATTGATGTTTTATAATTGATGTTTTAACTAATTTTTAATTGTAATTGTTTTACAATTGTTATGTTTGGCATCTAATGGATGCTGGTTGTGAGTCACCCTGAATCCCCCCCACCCCCAGGGTGAGAAGGATGGGAGATAAATGTTTGAAATAAATAAATAAGCTGGAGTTGTTACCACACATCTTCTGTGCCCACTGTGTACCATAGCCACAGCCCTTTAGTTTTGTCCTTGAGGCTTTTAAAAATCCCTCCTCTTATTCATTTGATTTCATTTTCCCCCTTTAATCCATGTGCAATCTCAAAGAAAAAAAACTTATCTACTTCCCTCTCCTTTTTTAAACCCAGGTTTCAGCATACAAATACACAGTTGTGCTGTCCCTCCTCACATTCTGTGACTAAGCATTCCTTACACAAAACAAAACACCTATTTGAAGCAAAAACTGACAGAGGAAGTATGTGCGGTCTTTCAGCCCACAAATTTCACTCAGAAGCATACATGCAGAAGAGGGGGTGAACAACCCTATGGAATAGTCACTGAAGATTAATGGCATGTGAAGAAAAATGATACCAAGCAGGCAGAACAAAATATGAACCACCCACGCAAATAAAGCTGGACAAGGGTTCATTTTTAAAAGTCAGCCCAAACAGCAGGATGGCTTTGGGGGGAAATAAAGCCTGGGCCGATTCAGTGTAATTTTGCATATATCAGGCCTTTCTGGAGACATGAAAAGAAGCCAAACAGGAACTCTTGGTGTTGGGGGGGGGGGGGGGTTCCACACTTCTTTTCAGGAGTCCAACTGGTAAGATTTAGCACTTCATTCTTGTACTTTTATGTGGGAAAATGAGGAGTTTACACTATAAGAAAAATTTCATTCTATGGCAATGCATACATAATACTCCATTTCTCAGAATACATAAGTCTATGCACAGAAATGCATACACACACACACACATACACATTTTTAGCACATAATAGATTACATACCCTCTGCAAGCTGTTCTTTTCTCAGTGCAAATGCAAGCCAGAAGGGAGGTAGACTTTTCCCATGAGGTATGTTGGGCATCACCTCAGGGACCCTGGTGGGTTGAGTAGCAATATATAAATAGTATAAATAAATAAATAAGAAACAAATGTTCAACAGTTTTTATTTAAAAGAGAATCAAGTTGTGGAAAGTATCACTTAAGCATTTGTTCTCTTCAGCTCCAGTGTTGGTGTGTATTGTACCACTGTCAAAATTAAATTGAGAGATGCCAACTGTAAATTGGAGAATTATGATCAGTAGTGAATGCTTGGTGAGCCCTCCCACCACCAAAAAAAGGCAATGTATTTGCTGTCAGTGGGTAATTGCATGTGTTTTCATTTTTAGAAGCGATCATAAACAACGCAAAGGAACTATCAATGTGTGATCCCAGTGGATTGTGCATTCAAATGAGAAGCAAGATTTATAGGGAATGGTCTGAATGTTAGAAATTCTTGCTAGGAGTAAACAAGGGGCTGCTAAATTAATTTTCAGGTGCCTATAGACAATTCATAAAATCAGTAGATTGTGTGGATCAGTCTTAGAAATTGGTGTACCACATTGTCATGATAGGCAACTTGTACTCAGGACAAGAGGCTACGGTTTGGGCAGAATGCAGGAAAATGACATGGGTCCCAATTGGCAGAGAGAGCCAGACAAGGCTGCATTTTATTATCCCATCTGTTTAATTTGGACAATGAACATATTGTATTTAAATTAGGATTACATTCAGGGAAAGGGGCATGAAATTGGAGGAAAGAACATCTACAGTTTAAGATATGCATATGACACTATACTACTAGCAGAAAATTGCAAAGACTTGAAAGAATTACTGAAGAAAGTGCAAAAGCAAATTTACAATTGAACATTAAAAAATAAAAATGACCACAGACGATTTATGTGATTTTAAAGTAGATACTGAAGCCATTGAAATAGATTAAGATTTTCCATAGCTTGGCTCAGTCATTAATCAGGACGGAGTGCATACAAGGACTGGGACTTATAAGGACAGCTATGAAAGAACTATTCAGGATCCTAAAATGTTGAGATCTTGTCATAGAGTATTAAAGTTAAAATTCTCCATATCATATTTTCCATTTCTATGTATGGTTGTGAAAGCTGGATTGTAGGGTATGTTTATAATGGGGGTGTGGGGGAGTCAACTCATTTGAACTGTGGTGCTGGAGAAGTGTTCTTAGGAAACCATGGACAGTAGTTCCCAACCTTTGGTTCTCCGGGTGCTTTGGACTTCTATATACATTGATTGATCCCATGTATAGCATGTTTTATTGCATTTATTATAAAATATGGATGTTTCTCCTGATTTCATCCAGTGCCCTGCAGGGAAAGTGAGACTGAGAGATAGTCAGTACCCCAACAGTCTACCAGGGAGCTTCGTGGTTAAGTAGATATTTGCATCCCAGTTTATCTAGTCCTAGTCCAACACTCCTAACCACGATACCACACTGATTCATTTCTCATTCTTCCTTTGAGATAGGCATTACGCGTAGCTCATAGGTTAACAGTTGAGCTTCCTACCGAACGTTATCCAGGAATTCTGGTGTGATCTCTTTGCAAGATGTTATTCCTGCAAAGAGAAGCACCAGAAACCTACAATATTTTTGTAATATCTACAAATATACAATGCAACCATATTCCAAAAACAGGCAACAAATGTGTTGATCCTGGGGAAGATTCCCAAAGTGTGGGGAGATTTTCTAGTTTAGTTAAATCCTGCCAAAATACCATGTTAAATCCTGCTAAAATCCCATGTCTCGGACTCATGCTTTATCAAAAAGGCAATAGCCAGGTTCTTTGCCCTTCAACATTTAACTGAACAGCATGATATTCCAAAAGCTGGAGGAAGATTTCCAGCCCTTGAAGACCATTAAGCTCTTTTGTCTGCTGTCAGATGCTGGGCAATGCAAATCCATGGTAAAAGCCCCATTCACAATGATCAATTAGAGCTCTTAGCTTAAAATCTATTTGCATTGTTCTAGTCAAGAAAGATCTGCTATGAATTTGTTATCATAAATTCTCTACTGGGCACCTTCTGCTAAACTTGTGTCTGTTTCTTTGCCTATTTAAATTTATGTACAATTGAAGGTCTAGTAAATTCCTTATTGGGAAGGATTAATAAAACTGAAAGGATGGCGAGGGCCTTTTGTATGGTTTATATGGCCTCCCTGCAATCCTATCATCTCTCAGTGCTGGATAGATATGGTTGATGGGATTTGCAGTTCAATAATATCTGAAAGGCCACCTATTTCCCATTCTCATACAGAGGATGCAGGAAACTTCTGAGTCTGTCTGTCACCCACCAAATATCTTCTTCTCACAGCTATCCTTCAGTAGCCCAAACCAATCAAAGGTGGAAGAGCCTCAGAAAAAATGCAAGGTTGTGAAATATACTAGAGAATGAATTTCCTACTCCCTGTGTAGGATTATTAGAACCGCCTCAAATGCTGGTGCATTGAGATTCATTCCTTGGTACTTTTGGATTTAATCAAAGATCGGTTGGCAATACGTTTAGCAGCATTCATGACCTGATTTATTACTAGGCTTGAAGGGCTGGAGATAAATGGCAAAGCTACTATGTATTTTTTTTAAAACCTTACAGATATTTTTCATCTCACTAGTGGTATTTTCCTCTATACTAGCATGTAAAAACATTTCCAAAGCCCATCCTGTGAAACTAAAAATCAGAATATTCTGCAACTGAACTCAGTTATCAATATATCTCATGCACCAAAGTTTTTGTGTTCTCCAAATCCTCCAGAGTATTAAAACTAAAGGTCTTGGGATTTCGTGTGGACATTCCTGGACATCTAGGCAGAGAGACTTGGGATTAATTGAGCCACTTTTAAAAAGGGTAAATAGTGGCTCTCCGCCTCTTTTGTGTGTTTATATCAAAGTCTGTTCTTAGTAAAAATGGGATTCCATTGCATACACAAGCCACTGAAAGGAGAGAAGCATGCCACTGTTGCCTCCGTGCTAAAGCTGGAAGCAGACTGAGGGAGGGGTGATCCTCCACTTGTTTCCTTGTGAGTAAATGGCTTACTTGCAAGTAAACCACTAAAAATGAGTGCTGACTTGAATTTGGTGTGTAGACATTACAACTTCAGTGTGGTATACTACGGGTAGGTGTAGTGCTAATGGGTTGCATTTGGGGCAGCTCCATGGCTGGATAATCTGAATTAAAGCTGGGTTATTTTGTACATATAGACAGATTCTAAGTATTCCTCAACTAAGAAAACACTATGAATTTAATAAATCAATAGATGACTTGAAGACACATACACATACTCACACACCAAGAGCACATGTATGTTTTTTTTTCTGAGACTGTCACGCAAATTGGGTAGATGTGGCTTTTCTATGCCTTTTCTGAGGTCCAGAGCAAACAGTGTTTCAAAGAAATAACTAACAGATAAGTATTGTGTCCTATTTTTCATTAGAGTAAATACAAGAGACTTGTTAATGCAAAGGATCTGGTCTAGATTGGGCCCTGGGGCTATACTAGGTGACTTCAAAAATACACACATTCCCAGTCAGGGCCATTGTTTCTGTGAATTATGTTATAGAAAAGGGAACATATACCTATAAGTCAGTATTTTGCAAGAAAAAAAATTAGGTATGGCAGACTCAATCCAGATCACAAGCATAATGGAGCAAAGATTAAAGTTTCCCCAGCCCCATGCTAGGAATCATCCTAGATTCCATGAAAGGTCTCTAGGAGGAATTGTGATGTTAAAAACACTGTGGGGGGGGGGGGGAGTTGAAGATATATTCTTATATAGAGAAGTCATTGAGACCTGAAAATGATCTCAAGGATTCCTCCAAGTAAACAAAAAAGTTAAGAATAGTTGCTCTAAGGGCGCTTCCCAACAGCAGACAAATCTGTACCACTTTGGTGTAGATTTGAGTCCTCACCCCCCATCCCCCAAAACCCAGTCTCCTGGCGCATTATTTCTGTGCGCCAGGAGGACTCCAGTGGTATCTTAATGGTGGCACAGTAAGTTATTTTTTCTTTTAAGGACTTTAAGGGGTGGGGAGAGGGGTGCCATATTGCTCCTCCGAGCTTTCAGGAACACCCAGATCTAAGGGGTATCAATTTTATTCAATTTTACTGGAGACGTTGTTTGAATACCTCAGGTAAAAGCCTGACAGGCCCCGCATTTTTGCCCTAAGACAGGAGTGTTGAACTCCTTTTCACCGAGGGCCACATCAGCCTTTTGGTTGCCTTCAAGGAGTCATTTGTAATTATAAGATTGCATGAATGTAACTATGTTGCCCTGGCTTTGAAACCCTCGCAAACCACATAAAATGACACGGCAGGCTGGATTTGTGTACCAATGGCTCTATGAGATTAAAGAAGCCATTGAGTTCTGTTTTCTTCCCTCTTGCACCCCCCATTTTAAAAACTTTGGGTCATTTTTTTCAAGATCCATATAAAGGGGTCCCACAGGCCTAAAATGGGTTGAATGTAAAAATTGGATGAAATAACCAATCACACCACAGAGAGGGCATGACTGGAGCGAAAGAAATCGGATTTGGGGAAACAACTAGGAGCCTAGAATGTGTCTTGTGGGTTACACATTGACTATCACTGCTCAAAAGTTGAAGATGTTTTTGAAAGACTCATTGCTAGCTATACCTTGGAAGTAATATCTTATTTGGAAATAGTATCTGAGCAAGGTATTTTCAGAGGTGATGTTGATTATATGATATAGCCAAAAAGTTGTATCTGTCTGATAGTGTCATTAATTATGTATTATTTTCTTCTGCCACTGATTCCACCTTAAAGTGATCAGTATTCCTTAGCATCCAGTCTCTAAACCATTCAATATGGTACAAGAAAGCTGTTCCTGGCGTGGCAAATGTGCAGCAGAGTTCCATATCAAAAGTTCTTTACCAACTTCCAAGCCTGCAGTTTCATATGTCCAAGTGCATGTTATTCTGAGCCAGTATTTTCTTTTTCCAGTACCATGCTTAGTGAAGCGGTATTGGAGTGTGTGTGTGTGTGTGTGTGTGCATGCATGCGTATGTGTGTGTGTGTTTACAAATCACTAACTCTGGAACTAAGCCATGCTTGGCTCTTGGCCATAACCCTCTCATATTCTCCTGTGCCTTCCTTCTAATGTTGCCTGGCGTAACTCACTGTACCTTCATCTTTTTTTCATCAGCTGGTCTTGCCATTGTAAAAGAATGTAGGCAGAGTTATCCATTGCATTTTGTGTATGTGTGTGTGTATGAAATAGTTTAGCAAGAGCTAATTCTGCTTCACTTCTGCACTTCATATGGTTATCTTCTGTAGCCAATATTATCCAGTTCCATATATATATTATATTACTACTACATTTTGCATATTTATTATAAATGCATTGCCCGACTTATCGGGAAGGCCTGTTGCAGTGGGGGGGGGGGCATTCTCCCACCAGCCACGTGGGGAGCGGGGGGCTTCTCCTTCCCAAAAGCCCCCTGCGTGGCGGGAACCTTTCCCGCTGCCTGGTCAGCAGGCCAATCAGCGGCCGGCCCCACCCAGTACCTTTAAGGGGCCAAGGGGCCGGCCTCCCCCTTGCCCAGCAGCCTTATATAGGCTGGCAGGGCCAGGCAGGCCCAGACCTGCTTCGAGTTGTCCTCCCACCCACCCTGCATGTTTCATGTTGTTGTATAGTATTGCAGGGTTTTTTTGTTATTATCTGTTCGTCACAACTTACGTTGGCATGTGGCATGGGCCCTGGATCTGGTTGCTGCCCCTCCCCTACTGGCCAGGGAGGGAATATATGGCTGTTCCCAGGGGTACCGTTTTCGTTGCCCGGTATTGTGCCGGTATTGTGCCCGGTATTATGCCGGTTTCATCTTGTATCGGTCAGCAGCGGGCTGATCGATCTTGATACTCAACCCATGCCTGGCAGCCAACCCCTTGTTCCTGTAAACAATAAATTAAGTTGTGGCCATGTTTTACTCCATCTATGTGTCAGTGTCGTCTCTGGTTCTTTTGGTGGGAGGAGTGTCGCCCATCCACATGCAATCTGAATTTACTCACTAATGTAAACTGTCTCTGACCAAATATTGCCAAAAAATTCAATGATAAGTTCATTTTAGGGTCACCATAAATTTGCAACAACTTGATAGCAAACAACAGTGTTAAGAAACCAGTTGGTGTCAAAAAGACTCATTATAGCTAATTGTGCTGTAAGATGGTACCTACACATATGGTAAATAGATCTTCCATGAAATACTCATGTAAGCTATTGATTTAAATACAATGCTACTTTATTTTACTAGGTGTTACAGTCACTTCCTGACCTTTAAGTAAAATCAAAACATTCATTCCCCAATACATAAGAACCATATTTTGATCTTCTGTTTGGGAGGAGGGAGAATACGAACCAAACAAGTTCGTTATTATCTTTATACGATGTAACCCAAAAACGTTGTATCTGTCTGATAGTGTCATTCTGCTAGTGCAAAACTTTTCCCACATATGGAAGTCTGTCTTCATCCTTGCACTAGTGTCCATCCATTAGTTTGGTTCTAATCTGGTGAGTCATTTCACAAGTGTCTGAACAAACAAACATCATTATGATTTCATTAGGCTAAGAGCTGCTCCAGAGAACTCAATAGTTGTAATAAATGTTGGGCCATTCTGTTTTCAGATTCCACACATTGTAACACCTTGTTCCTCTCCCTCATCCAGTTGCACATTAAATATGCTAATTTTTTGCCATTTCTTTGTTGCTAATTCTTGCAGATTTTAGCAGTACCTTAATCTGTGTTTTATTCCTTTCTCCCCCTTAAAGCATGGGCAAGATTTCCCTCCATTCTTGACAGCTCTTCCACGAACTTCCCTTCCCATATCTTCTTCCCCAGTATGCTCCCATCTTGCATGTTATTTCGATTTTCTATTTGTTTTTTTTAATTGTTTATGTTGTTTGTTTAGCCATAGCACTGAAGTGTTATAAGGCTATACCACTTTATCACAAACCCTCTGAAAATAAGGAAAGGAAGTAACATTTAGTCTGGTAAGTAGAAATGTAATGAGAGAATGTGGGTCACCAGGAAAACGCCATGATAAATATCACACCCCTATTCAAAACATAATCTACAGATCTACCCAAAAATATAGCAGAAGTAACTGATGCTTGAAGTAATATATAACCACATGACTCATAGCCATTGGCAGCATGTGGATTCCTCTAATCTGCTTTTCAAGTCATCCACAACATTTGTCCATCACAAACCACATTTCCTCTTTCTCCTAACCCTGCTCCTAACCCATCCTCACTGTTGGTCTCTATTTTGCTTAATATCTTATTCAGAAAAATGTTTTAAGGAATGTGGACAATTTCTTGAAAGATTATCTCATTTGAGTTGCCCCTAACAAAAATATTACTCCTCCGGTTATTTTCATTTAAACTTTGCTCCCATAACTTTGCTGTCTCCAGATTAACTCACTTTAATCTTCACCATGTCTGACAAAGTCACAGAATGAAGACTTTTTGAGAAAATTGTAGTTGTTTTGTTTTGAGTAGACCCAGTCTGGGCCCCCTGGGGGCGCAGTGGGTTAAACCCTTGAGCTGCTGAACTTGCTGACCGAAAGGTTGGCAGTTCAAATCTAGGGAGCAGGATGAGCTTCCACTGTTAGGCCCAGCTTCTGCCACCTGCAGTTTGAAAACATGCAAATGTGAGTAGATCCATAGGACCGTTTCTGCAGGAAGGTAATAGCACTCCACACAGTTATGCTGGACACATGACCTTGGAGGTGTCTACGGACAACGCCAGCTATTCGGGTTAGAAATGGAGATGAGCACCACCCCCAGAGTCAGACACAACTAGACTTAATGTCAGGGGATACCTTTACCTTTACTAGACCCAGTCTGTTGAACCTTAATTTAATTTAACAAAACAAGTAACCAGTTTCATTACTTTTAAAAACATTTTGCTTATTATGCTTCTGAAGTTGTTTCTTTTGTAAAGAAAATAGTGGGATAGGCGGTAGGCAGCATATATGTTTGTGATAACCACTGATTATAAATCAATAGTACCCTCCATCTGTTATAACAACTTAGTCCACCATTTTATCTCTGTTTCTTCAAAATACACAAAGGAGTTCAGAGAACTATTGTTGATGCACCATCACTGCAAACAGCTGAACCAAATATCCTAAAGGAATTATGTAGGTTTTGCACTACATTGCTCGAATTGATGTTTGCTGTGAGCCAAGACCTGTGACTTGCCAAGTGTCTCTCTTTTCTTTCACTCTTGAAAAGCGAGGTTACGGCAGGTCTTCTCCTTTCCTCAGCTGGAGCAGCTGCTGCCTTTAAGGAAATGCTGCATGCTCTTGTCAGTAGCTTGACTTTTTTGCACTTTCTTTCCTTCAGAACTCTCAGGGAAAAACACCATACGGTGATTTATGGCACTCGAGTTTCTCAAGTTACTGGATAACTTCCTCCTCAGAGACTTCATTCTGTATAAAGGCCACGCTTCAGTTTCCTGTGCCAAGTGCCCTTGGCACAGGAATTCCTGCACCAAACTCAGTGGTGATGATGAGGTAAGATTTTCATTTAACCTTAAAGTTATATCAACATCCCCTTGGTCTGACCCACTCAGAAGCTTTGGGATAATCTCTGGGGCAAACTGTGTCCTAATTGAGGAAATTGCACAGTTGACCAACTGTAGGACAAGGGCATCGGATCAAGTCAGAAGTTACCCATGCACGGAAACAAGTTTTTCACACATGGAGAGTGCTGTTGGCATACAACCTCCCAAGAGATGGTTCTCGGGACACACAAAATTCCATATATCCAGTGCCACTACAGAGAAAGCCCTAATATGATGAAAAGTGAGGGTTTTTTAAAAATAAATTAATTACATGTCAGATACAATGAAAAGGATGTTTTCTGTAGTATTTCCAAGAGATGTATAACATAAAAGCACTACATTTTCCAAAGAGAGGCACACAATCAACAGAATTGTGTGATGCATTTCTCTCATTTGCCTGTGACATTTATCTCCTTCCCTCACTCCTCAGAAGAAGAAAGAGAAATATTATGGCAGGGAGAGGACTGAAGTGAAGCTCTTCTTCTAGTTTTCTACAGGAAATGTGTGTGTTTCGGGGGAGAGATGATCTGTTGAAAATTCAGACATGTCACCCTCTTGTCTCCATTACGCATTCCTTTGTAATCTGGTGTTGTATAGCATTACTGCAGCACATTATTATTATTATTATTTAGGTTTTCCAGCTGAGCTCCTTAAACTTGCATCGTATATTGGTGATGTTATATTCTGATGTTACTTTAGTCAATTGCCATTTGGCTTCTTTGGTAGAAATAATAGTGCAGTGCTACACTAGTTCACATGTATAAGTTAAACAAGCAATGCATGCAACATCCTGTTTTGTATGTGTAATGACTTACCAGAAATTAACAGCCACAGATTTGGTGGAGCATAGAGTGAATCAAATTGCAAGTTTCAGTGTGGCACTCATATGTATCCCAGCCCCTTTCTGATAAGTTATTTCCCCTTCATATTATGCTCCAGTTTTTCTGCATTCAGGAATAAGTGTTTATCCCTGTGTAGCTTTACAGCAAATCTATCAGTAATGGCAGGAAATACTTCTTCAGAACTGTGGTGTTTGGCAAATCAGGATGAAATATGGGAAACAACATTGAGTCAAGCATTAACTCTGATTCACTTACCTCTTAGGGTTGTTGTGAGATTTCATGTTTGGATCTTTGGACAAAGAGTAAGATGCAAAAGTCACAAGTAAACCTGAGAACTAGCTTATCAAAGAAAGTGTAGACTACTTTCTGTTGGGTAAATACTAGAGCTGTGGACAGGTGCCTCAGATCAAAACTGTCTTTGTGTGATATGTGATGTTATTTTTGTGTGATGTGTTTAAAAATGCTTAATGTTTTATCAGGGGAAGGTCAATTTTGATGTTTTATACTGGTTTTTATTGCTGGCATTGATTTGTTGCCTATACTGTGAACCACCCTGAGTCCTCTTTGGGATTGAGAAGGGTGGTATATAAATACCGCAAATATTAAATAATAAATAAAATTATTCATGCTTCCCTTATGGTGGATGGAGGCACATCCATCCACAGCAACTACAGAGCATCTGTGCCCCATTTTGAGCCCCAGTGGCCACAAACCACCCGGCCACATGATGAATGAGGGAGAAGACTTCTATCCTTTCTCTTCATATAAACATATATTCAAATATCCAGGTATATGGGTGAACTGTTAATGGTGTGTGACTAATTTTAAGCAGTTGAAGCAGTCTACAAATATAAATTGGGTAAAAAGATACAGATATGCAGTTTTGCTTTTCCACATGTGCGTTTTTGATAGAGATACAGAACTTTACTTTTTCCTAGCATAGCATATGGTATTTAAATGTGTGAATCAATGTAAGAAAGCTAAAATAAAAGAATCATTTTATTGCAAATATATCATTTTTTTTATTTTGTTTATTTGCATTACAAAATTAACAGCCATATAGAAAACAAATAATATAGACATGGATTCAATATGTTTTTAAAAGCTAGTTGAATTGTACATTGGGACAGTGAAGGCAGGAGTGGAAGGAATTGTGTGAATGATTACATCCCGACTGGATTACTGCAACGCACTCTACGTGGGGTTGCCTTTGAAGACTGCTCGGAAACTCCAACTGGTCCAGCGAGAGGCAGCCAGACTGCTCACTGGAGTGACATACAGGGAGCACACCACCCCCCTGTTGTGTCAGCTCCACTGGCTGCCGATCCAATTCCGAGCACAATTCAAAGTGCTGGTTTTGACCTACAAAACCCTAAACGGTTCCGGCCCAGTGTATCTATCCGAACGGATCTCCCTCTACGTCCCACCTCGGAACCTAAGATCCTCTGGGGAGGCCCTGCTCTCGACCCCGCCTCTATTACAAGTGAGATTGGCGGGGACAAGGAGCAGGGCCTTCTCGGTTGTGGCCCCCCGCCTGTGGAACTCACTCCCCGGGGAGATTAGATCAGCAACGTCCCTTCTTTCATTTAGGAAAAGGTTGAAGACCTGGATGTGGGACCAGGCATTTGGACATTCTGGCAGCTAAAGAAAGACTTGATGACGAGCTGGAACTGGACAAGACGGAATGGATTTACGGAACTCCGAATGCTGAGCTCAGGATTAGCCTACTACTGTGTTTATGGTGTTGTTGTGTATTGATGATTTAATTGTTAATTTGTAATTGCTTAATTGCTCTTATATATATATATGTATATGTGACAAGGCATCGAATTGTGCCTTTCTCTGTAAGCCGCCCTGAGTCCCCCCTTGGGGGTGAGAAGGGCGGGGTAAAAGTGACGGAAATAAATAAATAAATAAATGATTGTATGTTGTCTTGGAAACCTATATCTCTCTGGAAATATCCATAACAGTGGGACAGGGCCCTTCCACATAGCCATATAACCCAGAATATCAAGGCAGAAAATCCCACAATATCTGCTTTGAACTGGGATATCTGAGTCCACACTGCCATATATTCCAGTTCAAAGCAGATAATCTGGGGTTTTATTCAGATGTGTGGAAGGGACCTCAGTGAATCTGCTCTGAGTTTTAGTCTGAAGTTCAAAGGAGATTTCCAAATCTTATCACTAAGATAGGTTCATGCTTGGAGAGCTCCTTCAAAGTTCAGAATTAAACCTGGAGCAGTTTCATCTCCCCACTGACATGGGAGCTACCAGTCCCCATGGCCTCTGCAGAATGGACACTGCATTGCTCCTCACCAAACTGGAATCTACTATTCTCTGCCAGTAACAGAAGGAAGGTTGAGAACCTTTTAAATCTTCAGTTTATTTCCCTTTGATGTCAGCTGTATTGTCACTTTGTTCTATAAAATTAATGGGCAAGGATTACTCTCCCTTATTGCAATTGCTTATATAATGTAAATAGAGTTGTGTACATTGAATCATATTCAGTTCAGTTTTACTGGGGAAAGTGTTAGAATTTCCATTAGTCCACAATGCCTCCTAAAACCCGGTTCCAGAAGGTCTCCTAGGATTCTGAAAGAGCTGTGAGGGATGCTTAGGCCTGCAGTAGGAAGAGGGGCCATCCTCCTCCCAGTTCTACTGAATCCTACCGTTCCACCATGGAAATGCCATGTTGGCTAGTACCCTTTGTCATTTTATATCATTCTTTTTACAAGACTAATTTGAACTGAATTAAATTCATGGAAATAATGTTCCACCCAGTTGACCAATTTAGAGAAAGCTCATGCTGATACAAAGAGGGAGGAAGAGACTATCATTAAACACAACCAGATGAGGCAGCAGGTAGCTGTAGCTTTCCTTAATGAAAATTTAAAGAGAGTACATGAAAATGATATTCCTCCAATCCAAGAGAATACTAAGTTAAGGACATTCAATTACAACCGAGATCCAATTTAGCACTGAAGAAGTATTGTTTGTTGATCAGGATTTATTGCCTGAAGTGAACTGTTAGGATGGTGACTAGCAATATAATTACTTTTTGCAGCACACCATGGCAGCACTGTTTATATTTATTTAATAGACAAGACAATATGTTCTGTGGGTTCTTTTTCCAATTGTGCCATCAAGCACCAAAAGAAGAGGGTTCCAATGAAATAAATGTGAATATATCACTACAATACAAAAAAAGAACACCACCACCACCACCCCAAAGAACGGGAGTCTAGGGAGAATTTAAAAACACCCAAAACAAGCATCAGGTCTTCCTCAAAAGCAACAGTGATCAATAATAAATAAACAGGGAATTTATGATTTTTTTTTATCCCTGAAAAGGCTTTTGACTAGGATATGTTAACATGTAATTCATTAGTATCGTTTAATATTTTATACAAAACCATGCAAAGAGGGTTTTTAGCAAGTGATAGAATTAGGTGCTATATATAAGATGCTAAAGAGAACATAATCAAATTGGGGCAAAAGGAATAAAAATGTTTTCTTCTATGTATGCAAGCAGAAATTCAATTTGGGGTTTAAAGGAGGTTGTCCACATTATGCCATATGTTAATTACTGTCACCAAACATAAAAATGAATTAATGTGAGTTGGTAGGGGTGGCATATTTCATGCGGAAAAACTCCCAAGCTCCATCTTATTTATTTATTATTTCTCTTTGGCATAGTTACTCAAGAGATATTAGGTAGCCGGGCCTGGAAGGATTTCTACCTGATACCCTAGAGAGCTCTCACCAACTAAAGTGGTATATTGTTTCAGTATAAGTTATATCAAATCTCTTATGTTCGTAGGACCTGCAAGAAAACTTTGCAACATGGTCTGCTGCTGTTTGCTGTTCCAGCCAACCTGGCCTTCCTACAGTAAGCTCTGTTCTGTCATATACCCTCGCCGGAGATGCAACTTTCTATTTCTACAAAAGAGCATACTTGGTCTTTATTTGCTGTTAGGTAGGATGAGTCTTACCATGGGGTTCTACTCCCTAATGTTTTTTTTTTTTTCTGAAAACATTGTGTACTCTGAAAGTCTGGTTCCACCTGAGCACACTGATACCTCTTTTCTTAATTATTCCAAATCTCCAAATGCCGTCAAACTGGCCATTTGAGTTTTCCATTTCTCAGTTCACTTCATCCAGGATAGTACTTCATGCTTTCTTCTCATTGTTCAGGGAAATCCGGTTACACTAAATTTATGAGAGACGTCCTTGTGAGGCAGAGCAATCCATTCATGCATCAGAACATGCAAGAACTGTCCAGCTAGCCATTGTGAGACAAACACATGCAAAATAGAATGGGTTTTACTGTAATTCAGCAAACTAGCTCTAATGTATTGTCGAAGGCTTTCGTGGCCAGAATCACTGGGTTGTTGTAGGTTTTTTGGGCTGTATGGCCATGTTCTAGAAGCATTCTCTCCTGACGTTTCACCTGTATCTATGGCAGGCATCCTCAGATGTTGTGAACTTCATAACCTCTGAGGATGCCTGCCATAGATCCAGGTGAAACATCAGGAGAGAATGCTTCTAGAACATGGCCATGCAGCCCGAAAAACCTAGAACAACCCAAACTAGCTCTAACTTTCAGGTGATTTTCAATTGCTAAAGATAGCACTGGTGCCAAAGAAGAGAAGGCACAGCACAGGACAGAACTATTGATTTCAAATGTTCAGAAGCCATAATTCAGCATAGAATTTGTCATTCTGGAAATGAGTTGAGATTGTACCTGGCTCTGAGTTGAATGGTAGCCAATGGTTTAAGGATAAGGAAAATTCTCCATATCCATAGAGTCTGCATCCATGGATTCAGCCATCCATGGCTTGAAAATATTCAAAATAATATTATATAAGGGGCATTTTTTTTTTTTGCAATATTGTATATAATGGGACTTGAACATGATATGGTACCAATAGGGAGTACTGGAATCAACCCACAGCAGATACCAAGGCCCCACTGTACTTTAAATAGATATGAACAAAGAGTTCTGTCCTAAAAATAACTAAATCAGAGAAAAGTGGCTAGATTTAGAAATTATTTGTTACACTTCATAATTCTCTTCAGATTATGATTAGTTGTACATTTGAGTACACAGAGTGAAACCAGGAATATGCCCCAATGGTTCTGACCTTCGTGAGCTCAAACAAACCTCTAAAGAAATCCCCATACAGAGACACACTCACATAAGGGATGGAATTGGTATACATACCCTCTGATCAGATATTTGACCGAATCCACCAAAGGCAGGGGAAGCAAGGGCTCCTTCACTCTAGCCAGGTGGATGATGTTGTCATTGGAACATGCCTTCTGCCTCTAAAATAGCTCCGTAAAAGAAACATTATGCCAACTGTGATCCTTAGATTTGTGGTCTCTATTCGAAACTTTTAACCATTGTTTTGTGTGTGTGTGTGTGACAGTGTGTACAGTTCATAAAAATGCTATTCATGTTCACTGATGTATCTATGCAATTCATGCTTTAACAGCTTTTGATTTCAAAGAAATCACTAACTAATGACATCTCAGCATTTTTTTTAAAAATCCACTTATTCAGAAAACTGTCCCTGGGGGAATTGTAGTGTGTTATCAGAATTTTTTACTCAAGATCATTAGTGCATATTACAAACCAATTGAAACTGTGTATTTTCTTTGCAGATTACTTTTAACTTTACAGCTGTTGTAAAAAAAAAAAGACTGAGTGATTTAATTTACTTAACCTGTCTACAAATTGCTCCAATGAGCAAGAGTCTCTGATTGCATTTACCACAAAAAGCACAGATAACTATAGGTAAGAGAGATGTTTTTCTTGATCACGCCAGATCATACCAGAGCGGTGGAGAGCTTAGCAGAGATTAATGTTTTCCTTATTATTTAGAAAATTGCACTGAAAGGAAGGTGGCTTTATTTTGTTGATAGCTTAGAGAGAATAATGCCATGTTGTCTTTCTCTTAACGACCAGTTAGACGCCAGAACAGCAATCAGATTAGTATTTCCTTTGAGACTATAGTGTGCATATTTCTTTCTAATCCCAGGTATTTTTACTAGAATAAAGAACTGATACCTGGCATTAGAAAAGGTTCTTTTATATATATTCAGCACTCGCATTGCATGCTTTGTTACAAATTGCCCTTGCTGTCTTGAGTGACATTTCCACATAGGATCATTGACTAATGAGCGACACAGTGTGTGTTCAAGTGGAACTCCTGAGTATTCAGTCCATTGGTCAGTCACACCATGGCACCAGGAGAATCACTAGTGTCCACACTATGCTTTTGTTTATGTCAGGCATGTAGCCGGGGGGGGGGGGGGGGGCTTGAGGGGCTTCAGCCCCCCCCCCCCCCGAAATTCTCATGGTGGTTCGCGAAAAGGCCTTACTGGTGCATTATTTAAACTGTTATGTTTATTCATATCATGATCTGATCACCATACTCAATATATCCCATATGCATGGGGGTATTGGGGTAATGATACAAAAGGTTTGCTAGGCTAGACCCTCTTTCACTCAGACTCAGCCCCCCCCCCCGAAACTCCCCCCTGAAAAAAAATCACACCCCCCCCCCCCCGAAATGAAATCCTGGCTACAGGCCTGGTTTATGTCCTTGTTCTGGGTTCTTTTTGAGAGTGAAAAGTGAAAAGTTTAAAAAATGTAAAGGAGATGCCTTTATTCTAACTCAGACTAATTATGCACCTAGCTCAGTACTCTCTAAAGGGAAGGGTAAAGGTTTCCCCTGACATTAAGTCTAGTCACATCCTGCTCTGGGGGGTGGTGCTCATCTCCATTTCTAAGCCAAAAAGCTGGTGTTGTGCATAGATACCAAGGTCATGACTGCAAGGAGTGCCATTACCTTCCCACCAAGGTGGTACCTATTGATCTACTCACATTTGCATTTGAACTGCTAGATTGGCAGAAGCTGTGCACCTAGCTCAGTACTCTCTACTCTGGCAATACTGAGTGGCTTTTCAGGGGCTCAAGCAGAAATGTCTTTCCCATCACTTGGTCTCACTGGAGGTGCCAGGCATAGAACCTGCGTCCTTTCACATCTGCATGATGACTGTGTCCTGTCCCAGAACACAGGGCACATCTACATTGACCACTTAGGTTGTTATGATACTAGCAGAGGAGGAAGTGATTTCAGTGTGGGGGTGATTACATGGAAAGCACTGCGACTAGGTTGAGTGCTTATATACACTGAAGAGGTCAGCTTCAACCTGGTTCCCCCATTTGCAATATCCACAGCTTCATGGCCATGGAAGGTTCAAGTTTTCTCAGCACTGGTTCCCCCAATGTGAATATGTGAATCACCAGAGCATCTGTCCCTCAATCAGTTTCCCATGCGGTGTGGTTTACACTTAGGCATGCTGATGAGCATTGCAAGCTTTATTTCAGAGTATCCCTGACTTTGCTTATCTTGGTTTAAAGTAATTAATGTGTATTGCTATGCACATTCACAACATGCTTCATGTAAATACCATGGTCCCAAACTGCTTTCAAACTGCATGAAGTGTAGGCGTGTCCACATTCTCTGTTTATGGCTAAGTTTCATTGGTTTCACTGTTGGCTCTGTATTGAGGGTATGGACACCTTTTAATCTGTCCCATCATCCCATCAATGAAGAAGAATACTGAAGGGGATTATTACTAAAATATTTGAGAAACTAAACGGGGACTTAGGGCCCTTTCACGCAGTCCTATATCCCAGAACATCAAGGCAGAAAATCCCACAATATCTGCTGTGAACAGGGTTATCTGAGTCCATACTCAGATAATATGGAATTTTCTGCCTTGATATTCTAGGACATAAGGCTGTGTGAAAGGACACTTAGAAACTAGAAAGGTTGTTTGTCTAAACCTTGACAATAATCTCTGGAGGGCTTTATATGCTGTGCCCCATTCCTGTACGTCCCATAAAGGAATTCCCAAACATTGTCAATGGGAAACACAGAGTTTCTAGGAATAGATAGGAAATTTTAGGTTTTGTCCTCAAAAGCAAACCCTCTGAGTGCAATGAAAACTTGACCTATACTAAAAACCTATATCAGTTATAGTTTTACAGCAACTCCAGCAAAAGTACTAAAACTTTATATTCCTCTAACTATGCACATAGGGTCCTTTGTGAGAAAACCCATGGTGGTTAGAAAAGCTAACAAAGGCCAAATTCCACAGGGCACAAATGAAGTAACATGACACAGGGACATGCTGCAAGAGACCACCTCAGAATGAAGGTGAGTGATTGCTTTTTTGAATGTGCAGCTGAAATCCAAAGTAGGTTATGATTCAATGTATTGTCAAAGGCTTTCATGGCCGGAATCACTGGGTTGTTGTAGGTTTTTTCAGGCTATATGGCCATGTTCTAGAGGCATTCTCTCCTGACGTTTTGCAAGCATCCTCAGAGGTAGTGAGGTCTGTTGGAACTAGGAAAATGGGTTTATATATCTATGGAATGACCAGGGTGAGACAAAGAACTCTTGTCTGCTGGAGCTAGGTGTGAATGTTTCAACTGACCACCTTGATTAGCATTTGATGGCCTGGCAGTGCCTGGGGCAATCTTTTGTTGAGAGGTGATTAGATGTCCCTGCCTGCTTCCTCTCTGTTGTTGTGCTGTTGCAATTTTAGAGTTTTTTACTACTGGTAGCCAGATTTTGTTCATTTTCATGGTTTCCTCCTTTCTGTTGAAATTGTCCACATGCTTGTGTATTTCAATGGCTTCTCTGTGTAGTCTGACATGGTGGTTGTGAGAGTGGTCCAGCATTTCTGTGTTCTCAAATAATATGTTATGTCCAGGTTGGTTCATCAGGTGCTCTGCTATGGCTGTTTTCTCTGGTTGTAGTAGTCTGCAGTGCCTTTCATGTTCCTTGATTCGTGTTTGGGCGCTGCGTTTGGTGGTCCCTATGTAGACTTGTCCACAGCTGCATGGTATATGGTAGACTCCTGCAGAAGCGAGAGGATCCCTCTTGTCCTTTCCTGAATGTAGCATTTGTTGGATGTTCTTGGTGGGTCTGTAGATAGTTTGTATGTTGTGTTTCCTCATCAGCTTCCCTATGCTGTCAGTGGTTCCCAGAAGCCCAAGGCCAAGAGCCCCAAAACTCTTGTTTTTCTCTGAAGGTAAGTTTAAGAGAATGTTGCTGATTGGTATATTTGAGCTGGGAATTCAAGGTTATTATTCAGTCTTATAACTCACACTGTGAATTCAGAAACCCTTATTTGTTTGTGTCATCACAAATAAGAAGCTCTTTGTCACCTTTTTTCCCTTCAACTTTGGCTAAGTTGAAATAGTAGAAGCACCTACAACAAAATCTGTGACTAAAAACATGGGTGGACCATATACAATGAGGTCAAATGATAGGAAAGGAGATTCCACTTGAACATTACAAGAACTTCCTGACAGTATTTATTTATTTATTTATTTATTATTTAGCAATTTTGTATACCGGTCTTCTCCCCTCTATCAGGGGACTCGGGACAGTTTCCAACAATAAAATCACAAAACAATAATTAAAAACATCATATAACATATTTAATTAAAATGTTATAACAGCAAAATGCAATCACATAATAACAATGGTCAGTAAGAGCTGTTCAACAGTGAAACTGTTGGTGGAAGCTCCTTCTTTGAAGGCTTTTAAACAGAGTCTGGATGTCCATCTGTCAGGAGGTACTTTGATTGTGCTTTCCCTGCATGGCAGGGGTTGGCTAGATGGCCCACGTGGTCTCTTCCAACTCTATCATGTTGTTGAGGACTAAGTTAATTTCTTCAAAGCTTATTCAGGCTGTACTCTGGTTATGTTATCCAGTGTTTCTCCGTCCCAAAACTACACTCATTCCAAAGACTCCTCCATGAAATAACCGAGCTAAGATTACAAGAAACTGAAGTTCTGACTCCATATTTCATTTCCACCCACACACAGCCCTACCACCCAGATCAAATGTTTAGTTATCATCATGCTATCTTCCACTGTGTGTTGGTTTGTGATTAATGCTCTTTCATAAATCAAGCATAAGGAAGGGGAACAGGAGCAGAAATAATCCTGAATTGTAAACGGCTGCATAGTTAAAAGGAGTGTGTGCTGCAATTTAGAATGATAATTTATTATTTTGGTAAGCAGCAGCCGTGCACATGGGCCTTATGATTCAGTTCCACTGAGCCAAGTTCAACTAATTAGATTCAACGAACAACATAGTGTATTACAAAGCCAATAACTGACAGCTGTCAAGGTTCTCACTTTCAAGGTTTATTTTGCAACCTTGTTATGCACCACTTGTGCCCATCTTAATTAAGAATGTAAAAAAATGCATATATTGATACATATCATGTTGTTGGCATTGCTTGAATTCCCAGTTCAAATATACCAATCAACAACGTTCTCTTAAACCTATCTTCAGAGAAAAACAATCTTACCGGATCCTTTCCTGTATCTTTTTCTTGAATGATGTCACCTTCAACACAGGATTTGGATGAAAGATATCTTAAATGTCCTGACTCAATGCATTCAATTCTTCGCATGTTATAGAGCAACTGTTCTCACCTCTCTGCTAGGCCACAAGTTGGGGAACTGTGGGTGAGCTGTCTGCAGAAATGTTTGTTGTGCGAAATGATGGTACAAAACCATGGAACTGCTCCCTGCCCTTCTAATTTAGTGCAATAGCACTAATCTGGCACTGTGGCTCCCATCAGATAGGCTATCAATGTTAATTTAATGAGTATCTAATTGGCATTATGCACAGCTGGGAATTAGTACAGCCTTAGCTCTCATGTTTAAAGGCAGTGAGTGAATCATATTGTTTTAATGTACAACCTACAAAAGCTGCACATGTTCAGTTTTACATCAAGCTTGGATTCTTTCCCCTTATTATCAATGCTGTAAAAAGCCAGAACCAAGTCTGTTTCATCTCCTTCTTTTGCCCTTCCTGTTGGTTTTGTCCAACCACATGAGATTTGAAAAAGCTGGTCCCAATTTCTTTTACAACGGGTTTAATTGTCAGGTTGCTCTATTTCATTGTTACACAGCAATGCTTCACCTGAAACAGACTGAAATGAAATATTAAAACTAGTGAATTAACCACAGAGTGCAGTTCACCTGGCAGACCAAAGATATGTAATCTTACATGCTTTTTCTAAGGAATAAGGGCTCCTTCACACTATAGAATTATATTGCTATGATTCCAATTTAACTCTTGCAGTTCATTCCGATGAAACTGTGGGATTGGCAGTTAAGGGAAGGGCACTGAGCATTCTCAGCCAGAGTGTTGTAGTGCCTCGCTGAACTACAAACTCCAGGATGCCATTGGGTGGAGGATGAGCCACAGTAGTTAATGTGAAATGATAGTACAGCAGACTGTCATTAACTGGCATCCATGGAGATTCATAGATGCCATGTTTGCTTTTAGCAAACTCACTGTTTCACGGGTTTTTGAAATTATTAATAAAAAATATAAAATATTTTATGGGGTTGGGTGGGATTGATTTTTGTCATTTGGGAGTTGTTTTTATTAATTTTATTGATTCTGTTATGGTTTTATTTTTTTGTTTTCCTATATTGAAATTGTATTTTATGGTCTTGGTACCAACTGTAAACTGTCCCGAGTTGCCTGTGGGCTGAGAGGGATGGTATATAAATGCAGTGTGTGTGTGTGTGTGTATAAAATATTTATGTCCACAGACCCCAGAAGTGTGGCGGGCTGAGGCACAGTGGGGAAGGCCTGCCTCCCTGGCCTGCTGTTGCCTGCGTGGCTCTAGAGGATCTGCCGGAGTCTGTGGGTGCGAGGGAGGCAGGCAGGCACCGTTGGGATGGGCCAGGAGGTGGGTAAGGAAGTGCGGGTAAGAAAGTAATATACCAAATATATAAAATGATGTATAAATATTAAAATTAATATGGCGTCCTACTTTGCAGATTTTCACTTATTGCGGGTGGTCCTGGAACAACCCCCATGATAAGTGAGGGAACACTGTAGTTTCTGATTATTTGAGAGTCACTATTAAAAATAGACCTAATACTATATCCCATACTATACCTACCATACACTCGTATTACCTTGATATTGAAATACAGTAATTGTGTATTGTGAATGAGCCCCAAGCCCTCTCAAGTATTGTTGGATTTACATCTGAATAAATATGCACAGAAATCAGGTGGGTTGTGCTCCTGCTTAGCGTTATGCAATGGAGCAGCTCCAGGGCTGCTTTCACACTGCATAGCTACAGCACTGGTGCAATGGGTTAAACCCTTGTGCTGGCAGGACTGAAGACCAACAGGTTGCAGGTTCGAATCCGGGGAGAGTGCAGATGAGCTCCCTCTGTCAGCTCATCATGAGAGAAGCCTCCCACAAGGATGCTAAAACATCCGGGCATCCCCTGGGCAATGTCCTTGCAGACAGCCAATTCTCTCACACCAGGAGCGACTTGCAGTTTCTCAAGTCACTCCTGACGCAAAAAAAGTTACAGCACTGTGATTCTATTTCGGCTGCAGTGCCAACACCTGGTGGAATTCTGGAATTTGTAGTTTGGAGAGGAACGCTTATAATTCTCAGCCAGGGGACTTTTTTGTGCCTCTGACCAAACTACAATCCACAGGATTCCATAGGATGCAGACATGGCAGTTAAAGTGTAATCATATTGCCATAACTGACAGTGTGAAAGGGCTTCAGGTAATGAATAATGCCTGAACAAATGCTTGGCTGCAGAATCATTTTCAGTCCCCACCCCCTTGCCTGAAATATTTGCCAGATATCATGTGAACAAAATTACTCAGATATCTTGTTCAATTTTTTTCCATATCAAATTTTTTTCCATATCAAATCAGGCAGGAAGACCAAAATACTGCCAGATTGAAATGATAAGCATGAAGGAAAAAGACAAGAGTTAGGTAGGAGTTCAAAATTCTTGGCTAAAATTCAGAATTGGCCAATTATTTCCTCTTAATTCTACATTCCAAAAATACTGTGCCCAAAGCCAAGAATGATGCAGCTTTGTGACAAGGAGGAGACGACTCATCACACAAGTGTGCCTAAGAAAGGCCTTCTGGCTTCCGGCATCGAGCTTCATGCAAACATTTCTTGGATGTACTTAAGACAGATAGTTGGAATCAGCCCTAAGTTTCCCAGAAGGCACAGCTCTTTTTTCAAAAAATGAGGCATACGTATTATAATGCAATTTAAGAATAAATTACCCAATTCCAGTCAGACTGAAACTATATTCTCTGTGCTCTTAAGATTTTAATATTGCTTAAATGGAAATCAAATTTAATCTTCATTGCGACACATAGTAATTAATACGAGCACAGTCAGCTAATGCTTATATATCAGTGTGTGCATGTGTGATACCTTGTGTTTCTGCAGCTCTAACGCACATTTGCACCTGGAATTAAACATGTGACAAGGAAGTAAATTGTATGAACTATTTCTACAATGGTATAAACCTTGCCCTATACTACACATGACTGCTAATATTTACTCCCAAATAAACAGACTTGCAGTTACAATCAAGATCTAACTGTAACATCTAAAATTAATGCTATATAGACTTTTGGAAAGTTGTTTTTTTTTTTTTTTACCACTGTCCATGACGAGGGTTTCTGGAACTGCAGTCCAAAAAAGTAACTTTCCTAGATATTGAAGCTATACGACTGCTGAATGACATGGCTAAGCAGAACGAGACAGTGTTTTATGTCTGTTCTTTGCTTGCTTTTACTGAAAAGCAGCCTTTTGGCAATTGTTTGTTAGAATGGAAGAGTACTCAGAAGATGAGAAAAGGTAGCTCAGCCTTGGCTCTTCTTGCCATTGCACAATCAAAACTGTATACCTTACCAGTGTGTTTTCTACCTGTGAAGATAAAAAGAAAAAGAAGTGAATGGGACATTGAGACAGATGGCTTTGACTGGTTGAAGAAATGATAGAACATTTTGTCCACCTTTTCAGGTAGCCTGCTCAGGTGGACATGTAAAGGAAGGGGAGTATGGAACATCATGCATTGCCTACCACTGGGATCAAATGAAGTTCTCCAGATGTTGTTGACACTCACAATATGTAACCAGCATAGTCAATGGTAAGAAATGCTGTGACTTCTGTTCCCATGATATCAGGAGGGCTATCAGGAGGGCTACATGATATCAGGAGGGCTATCAGGAGGGCTACATGAACTAGTAATTAGGCCCTTAAGTAAATTAAGGTGTACTGAAGTCAAGGAAATTGATTTGTTAGGACATACATTCGGAATTAGAGTGTCAATCCCTTTAAAGTCAATTGGACTAAGGACTGAAAGATGCTGCTTTTTGAAAGAGAAAAATAATAAACCCAAATAGGCATGCATTTTGGAAAGGATTATTTTAAAAAACATTCAAATTATACATATATAATCATTAATTGCATGAACAGAAGTCACAGCATGGTCCATGCTCTTGTTACATCCAGGATAGATTACTGCAACAGACTCTACATGGGGTTGTCTTTGAAGACTGCTTGGAAGCTTCAAATCATCCAACAAGAGGCAGCCAGGTTAATAACTGGGGCAGCATACAGGGGGCATACAATTTCCATGTTACGCCAGCTCCACTGGCTGCCAGTTTGCTACCAGGCACAATTCAAAGTGCTGGCTTTGGCCTATAATGCCCTAAATTGCCCTGGCCCAATTTACCTGTCCAAATACATCTCCTCCTATGAACCATCGTGGAGATTAAGATCCTCAGAGGAGGCCCTGCTCTCCGTCCCACCATTGTCACAGGCGCAATTGGTGGGGATGAGAGAGAAGGCCTTCTCGGTGATTGCCCCCCTGCTATGGAACTCCCTTCCTGGTGAGACCAGATTGGCACCCTCCCTCCTGTCCTTCAGAAGGATGGTAAAGACTTAACTGTGGGACCAAGCTTTTGGGACAGTGCAATAAAGTTGCGATAGGAAACCCTACCAGGCCAATTAGATTAGACTAAGATGATCAAGACAGTTTTAAACAGTGTATTTTAATATTGAGACAAATGTTTTTAACATATATGTATGTATGCATATAATGAAGTCATTTCCTGGCATTGAATATTTGCCATATATATGCTGTGCTCTTCCCTGAGTCCCCTTTGGGATGAGAAGGGCGGAATATAAATGTTTTAAATCAATCAATCAATAAATTATTTAAAAAGCTGGAATGTCCAGTCAGAAATAATAATAGAGATTAAAAGGTTTGATGATGGTGATAACAATAGTAGTAGTAGTAGTAGTAGTAGTAGTAGTAGTATATTTTAACCTGCCCTCTCTCCCTGAAGGGACTCAGAGATTTAGTTATCGAACAAGAGAAGGAAATGATCCATATTGTAGCCCAAATTCTACCTGAAATGGACTTGATTTCCACACTGAGGTCTCCATACAATTCTTATCAAAGGAAACCTTTTCCACTATATTTTACTTTAACAATTTCAGTGTGAAAACATGAATATCTGAAAGGTAAAAATATGATTCTGTAAACATCCTGAAGTGTTGTGTGCTGTGCCTCTGTTTGGGAGGCAATCGCTCACTGAGAGAGACATTCAGAGACAATCAAAGGGGATCTCAGCTTCACTGAGCTCTCACATGACAGCTTGGATCATTTCAGATCTCTTCCCACAGAAACAAAATAGCATCAAAAGCAGGAAGTCTCCCCTCCCCTCACACACACACACACACACACCTTACTTCCAAGGATGAAAACACAACATCATTAGTCAAATTTACTCTGAACTTCTGCCTCTCCACGTTGATTTGCACTCAGGTTAAGTAAATATATCTTTCCATCATGGTAAATAATGTAAAGAGCCTATCAGTAACTTAATTGCTTAACGAATGATACAATGTAGGTTGTAACAACTGTTTCTGACTATAACAATGAAGTCAGGAGCCTTTCAAACAACAACAACAACTCATATTATAGCTTGGTTGGTAAAGAAATTTATTCCCTGTAGAAATTTTGGTTAGAGAAAAACATCAATCCCAGATTTCTGAAAAGCAACTCAAAGTGAAAAACAGCCCATCAAACAATTTTAGAGGCAGACAAACATGATTTTTTTTCATGTTGATTGAAGATATTTTCTCTCATGCTTATGCATTTATAGAAAATTCAGTCTGACAAGCGATGACTCTATAATAGGAGTGAAATCTGTGTGCTAGACTTGGGAACCCTGACAGTTAAAACAGCAGGTAGCTTCAAAAATAAGGAGCAAATGTTCATCAAGGAAGTCAGGAAGAAATATTTCAACCTCATGTACAGCATTCCCTGCTATACTTGCAACAATGGATTCTATCCACCCACACTCTATTTATTTGTTTATTTATTAACTCTATTTGTATCCTGTCTTTCTTTACTCTGAAGGAGACTCAAGGAAGCTTAACATTGGCAACCATCCCATGCCTTTGGACAACAAACAGTTAAAAATGCATAAGTTAAAAATTAAATGCACATTAAAGCATATAAAATTGTTCACTATTATATTTTAAACTTGAGGAAGTCTTGTGCAGGAATCTTGTGCAGCCTTGATATACAGGACCACATGATATATAGGTTCTTTCTATTCTGAATTATATTTTTAAAATGCAATCTTCAAATGAGACGAATGGTATAAGAGGAGAATGCTAATGCACCGGCCCAAGAAATCCTGCATTTAAAAAAAAAAAGGAGTTGGGTCTTATTTCAGTAGTGGTGATGAAACAACATTCTCTATACATAGGAGTAGAGAATAACTTACGGGACATAGGGCATCTACCTAGAATACATACCTCTATCCTCTGTTGAGAAAGATATCCAAAAGGTGTGTTTCTATTCCCATACCATCATTCAGCATCTGTTTTGCTTTGGCAGCAGGACTTGTGCTGAAAAGACAAGGAGGGTGGATGTGAAAAGAAGCCATGGCCAGGGGCAGAGTGCATGCTGTGTATAAAGAACGGGTTCAGTCCTCAGAACATCCAGTTTTAATAATGATCTGATGTACAAACATTACATAGAAGCCATTGAAATCCACAAGCATGTGGAAAATTTCAACAGAAAGGAGAACCCATGAAAATGAACAAAATCTGGCTACCATTTTTAAAAAATCCTCTAAAATCAAAAGAGTCAATAAAGAACAACACTCAAAAACGGGAATTCTAGAAACAATCAGGGCCAGGTAATCACCTCTCAACAAAGGATTCCCCCAGGCAGTAAGCAGTTAGACCTTGAAGCTGAAAAGCCATTAAATGCTAATCAAGGTGGCCAATTGCAACATTCAAACCTGCCTCGAACAGGCAAGAGTTCTTTCTCCCACCCTGGGCATCCCACAGATATATAAACCCCACTTTCCTAGTTCCTAACAGACCTCACAACCTCTGAGGATGCCTGCCATAGATGCAGGCAAAACATCAGGAGAGAATGCTTCAGGGACATGGCCATACAGCCTGGAAAACCCACAGCAACCCAGCTGTAGACTACTGCTTGAGACCTTGCAGAACTGCTGCAATTCAATGTAGCATTACCAGGTTAGATAAGCCAATGGTCTGATTCAGCATAAGGAAGCTTCCAGTCTCTGTTTCATATATAAATAATGAGTAGAGTTGCTGCAGAACATCAACATAAGTGAAAAATTACAGTATTTCCCAAAGAAGAGCTCACTGATAAGTCTTCCGCCACAGCCCCAGATATAGCCCCTTGGTTCCTCTTTGTCTTTCCATTTTTACTAGGAGCTCAAAGCTTCAATGTCTGTGCTGACTAGGGAATCACCCAAACAGCACTCTAGAAAAATAACTTGTCTGATTTCTCCCAGGACAAATGTTTCCAAACCCAAGTTCTTAACAAAAATGATACAAGATAGGAGTTTATTTCTTTTTCCTGCACTGTTTCCCTAATTTGCTATTTCCTCAATGGAGTAGGTGAACAAACAAACATAAGCTTTTGGAGACACGATAACAGTAGATCTTCTACAGAAGTTATAGTCTGGTTCTCAGTGAACACCTCAAAACATTAATAAGCATTCCCAAAAGAAAATGACCTGATCTCAGCACACCATATTTTGCACAATCTCCACAAACTTGATACATTTGGGGTGGGGAATAAAATAAATAAAAGGAACAAACATTCATACAATAGAATAAATTGTGCAAATGTTAAATCTTTGACTCTTTTTTTCAGCATTTGGAGTACTGTATTCAGCCACATTTGCACTAGGATATACTGGAAGTGAAGGATGCATTTGATCAAATAAGGTGTGCAAACACACAGAGCCAGAAATGAGACATTCTGATTCAAAGAACAGAAGTGTGCATGTTTAGCCTGCAGAAGAGAAGGCTGAGAGGAGACATGATGGCCATGTTTAAACATGTGAGGGAAAGTCATGGGGAAAGAGAACAAGCTTGTTTTCTGCTGCCCTGGAGACTAGGACGTGGCTTCAAACTACAGGAAAGGGAATTCCAACTGAACATGACAGTCAGGGTGAGAGCTGTTCAGCAGTGGAACTCTCTTCTCTGGAGTGTGGTGGAGGCTCCTTTGGAGGCTTTTAAGCAGAGGCTGGATAGCCATCTGTTAGGGGTGCTTTGAATGCAATTCTCCTGCTTCTTGGCAGGAGGTTGGAC